>NW_022681471.1:97267881-97697881 GCF_009764315.1 Trachypithecus francoisi
AACACAGGAAAGCTATATAATTCAAAATTAATCAAAGAAATCAAGAATGACTATATTTAATATCAGATAAAGTAGACTGCAGAGAAAAGAAAATTGCCGGGGACATAGACTGACATTACAAATGATAATAGTCTCAATACACAAGAAGACATAGATTCTTATGTGTATATGCACCAAATAACAGAGCAGCTAAATATGTGAATCAAAAACTGATAGAACTGAAAGGAAAAATAAACAAATCCACAATTATAGCTGGAGACAACTATAATTAAATGTTGAGCTCTTCTCTTAACATTTAATAAACAGCTAGACAGAAAATCAGCAAGGATACAGAAGAACAAAACACCAACATCAACCAACAGAATGGAATCAATGTTATGGAACACTCCATCCAACAAGCAGAATACACATACTTTTCAAGTGTGCATGGAATGTATACCAAGATTGGCCAAATCCTGGGCCATAAAACAAACCTTAACAAATGTAAAAGAATTGAAATCATACAGTGTGTTCTCTGACCACAATGTAAACTAACTAGAAATCAATAGTAGAAAGATAACAGGAAATCTCCAAACACTAGAAAATTAAACAAAATAATCTGTGTGTCAAAGGGGAAGTCACAAGTGAAATTAAAAAAATACACTGAACTGAGTGAAAATGAAAATGCATCCTATACAAATTTGTGGTACACAGCAGTGCTGAGGGGGAAATTTAAAGCATTAAATGCTTATATTAGAAAAGAGGAAAAAATCTCAAATAAATAATTTAAGCTACAACTTCAAGAACCTAGAAAAACAAGAGCAAAATAAACCCAAAGCAAGCAGAAGGAAGGAGAGAATAAAGACAAGAGCAGAGAGCAATGAAGCTGGAAACCGAAAAGAAAAACAGAGAAAATCAATGAAACAATGAATTGGTCCTTTAAAAAGATCAATAAAACCAGTGGTGGTAGTTACACAATCTACATTTGTGACAAAAGGCATGGAACTATACACAAACATTGTGCCAATGTCAAGTCCTTTCTGGTTTGGATATTTTGCTATAATATATAAGATGTATCATTAGGGTAAACAAGGTAAGGGTTTCATGGGACGTCTCTGTGCCATCTTGGCAACTTCCTGTGAATATATAATAATCTCAAAATAAAAAGTTAAATTTGAAAACATTTGTACAACTAAAACATTATTATTTACAATGTTATATACATTCTTCACAGAAGAATTTATGATCACAGAATCATAGGGTGCTATGATAACATAGCAAGTGGACCCTATATCTTCATCTGTTGTTGACCTTCCAAGAACCTGGTTACCCTTTTCTGAATGGTATCCAGATTGTCACTGTCCTTCTTAAATAGTGATGCCCAGAAGGAACCCTGCTTAGACAGAAAATCACTTCCCTGGTTCTAGACACAATACTTTTATTAAGGTGGCCAGTCTTCGTTTGCTCTTTAAGTAGCCATAGCACATATTCTTGCATCATTTTTAGTCTTGTAGTCAAATAAAACTTTCAGATCCTGGCATATAGATGGAAAAAAATTTCACCATTAGTACTTATATAATTGGTTATCACAAATCTAAATGGAAGATTTTTCATTAATCTTCATGGGATTTCATCGTGTTGAATTCACTCCAGCTCTGTCCCAGCCATCAGGAAAGTTTTCAAACTTGATTTAGTTGTCTATAATAAGGATGTGTGGTCCACTTGTGTTGCTATAAAGGAATATCTGAGACAGGGTAACTTAAAAAGAAAAGAGGTTTATTTGGCTCATGGTTCTGCAGACTATACACGAAGCATAGTGCCAGCATCTGCTTCTGGTGAGGGCCTCAGGAAGCTTACAATAATGGCAGAAGGCAAAGGGGATCCAGTGTGTCACATGGCAAGAGAGAGAGAGATAGGGACAAGGTCCCAGGCTCTTTTAAACAACCAGATCTCATGTGAACTAACAGAGCAAGAACTCACTCTTTATTGTGGGGAGAGCACCAAGACATTCATGAGGGATCCACTCCCATGCCCAAAACACCCCCAACCAGGCCCACCTCCAACATTGGAGGTCACATTTCAACACGAGATTTGGAGGGGACAAAGCATCCAAACCATACCAAAAGCCTATCTTTATATTGTGAGTCAGCTGCAGATATACCAGAGTCTATCATTCTGTGCCTTCATCTCACTCACTGCTATTGAAAATGTTGAGCAGCACAAGATTCAGTAGCCATGGAGGTGTGCTGCTTGATCTTTAAGAAAGAATTTACCATTCAACTGCCAGGAGTTAAGTTAGCTATTAGCCTTTAGCTGTTAATGGCTTCAGGCTTAGCCTCAGCTTAAAAAACAGTTGTAGTAAAAAAAAAACCCACATAATCCAAGATCTACTCTCTTAGCAATTTTTTAAGTGTGCAATACAGTATTGTTAACTATAAGCACAATGCTATACAGTAGATCTCTAAGATTTTTTAATCTTGCATGAGTGAAAAGTTATACTTACTGAATGGCAACTCTCCAGCTTCCCACTACCCCACTCCTTGGCAGCTACCATTCTACTTTCTGTTTCAATGAGTTTGACTTCTTTAGATACTTCATATAGGTGGAATTATGCGGTATTTGTCCTCTTGTGAATGGATTATTCTGTTAGCATAATGTCCTCCAGGTTCATCCATGTTGTGGTATGTGACAGGATTTCCTTCCTTTTTAGGGATGAATAATATTCCATCAAGGGCATATATACTGTACCACATTTTCTGTATCTATTCATGTGTTGATGGACATTTAGGTTATTTCTGCAGAGCTTATAGCTTGCAGTGAACACCAAGAATGAGTTCTCAGACAATTCTAGCTGAGCAGGCAGGGGACTACTCTTCTGAGAGAGTCACCCCAGAATCTGTCTGCCAAGTATTATTGAAAGGGTTGGTAAACTACGGACATCCACTAGAGGGCCTTTTGAGGTCTGGTCATTAGACACCTATGGCCTTGTAAAAGCACTCAAACCGCATTCTTAGGAGGCTGTTTTCAGCATTCCTTATCACTTACTCCACTCCTTGTCCTGTTTTCAGGGTCAAGGAGTTACATTCCCATGCACAAACAACATACACACAGTGCCTCAGTATTTTTCCATGCCGCTACCTCAAATGTCATGTACGTAAGCTTGAATATGTTGCCATGCACCCACAGCAGTTTCTACCTCTTGGCTACTGTGAATAATGCTGCATGAACACAGGAGTGCAAACATCTCTTCAAGATCCTGATTTCAATCTTTTAGATAATACCCAGAAGTAGGATTGCTAGATTGTATATTAGTTCCATTTTTAATTTTTTGAGAAACCTCCATACTGTTTTCCATAGCAGTTGCACCATTTTATATTCCCACCAACAGTGCACAAGGGTTCCAATTTCTCCACTTCTTCACCAACACTTGTTATTTTGTTTGTTTGTTTTAAATCATGGCCACTCTAACAAGTGTGAAGTGATGCCTCGTTTGTGATTTTCATTTGCATGATTGGAGATGTTAGGCAGCTTTTCATAGACCTGTTGGCCATTTGTATGCCTTCTTTTGAAAATGCCTGTTCAAGTCTTTTGCACATTTAAAAACAGATTATTTGTTTTTTTTTTCTATTGACTTGTTAATATTTTGGACAAACCTCTTATCAGATATATGGTTTGAAAATATTTTCTCCCATTCCATTGGTTGCCTTTTCACTCTGTTGATTATTTCCTTTTTTGTGCAGAAGCTTTTTAGCCCTAACTTGTCTTGTTAGCCCTGATATAACCCTAACTCGTCTACTTTTGTTTTTTCTGCCTGTGCTTTTGCTGTCATATCCAAGAAATCATTGCTAAGATCAATGTCATTAAACTTTCAGATTTATGTTAGATTTATGCCTAGATATTTCATTTTTTGGAGCTATGTAAATTGCATTTTAAAAGTTTGTTTCCAAATTGTTATTATACAGAAACTTGATTGCCAAATTATTAGTGTACAGAAATATTGTATGTTGACCTTATATCCTGCAACCTTGCCAAACTTCCTTATTAGTTCTAGAATTTTGTATGTGTGGATTTCTTTGACTTTTCTTTATAGATGATTATCTTACCTGTGAATAAAGACAATTTTATTTCTTCTTTTTCAATATGTACACATTTTATTTATTTTTCTTGCCTTATTGCACTGGCTAGGACTTCCAGTATAAAATTGAATAGGAGTAGTGACAGTGTATTTCCTTGCCTTCTTCCCAATCTTAGAAGCAAAGTATTCCATCTTTCACTATTAACAATGATGTTTGCTGTAGATTTTTAAATAGATGCCTTTCATTAAGTTGAGAAAGTTTCTTTCTATTCTTAGTTTGCTGAGAGTTTTTTGTTTTTTCATGAATGGATGCTAACTTTTGACAAACACTGTTTCTGCATCATTTGATGTGATCATATGGTTCTTCTTTATTAACTTATTGATATGATGGATTGCATTGATTTTTGCATATTGAATGAGCCTTTAATTCATAGGAGAAACCCCACTTGGTTACAGGATATTATTCTCTTTATATATGCTGATTTGATTTACTAATGTTTGTATCTATGGTCAAAAGGGATCTTAATATGTCATTTTCTTTTCTTGTAATATCTATATCTGGTGTTGGCATCATGGTAATACTGCCTTCATAAAATAAGTTGGGAAGTATTCTCTTCTACTTTCTGGAAGAGATTTGCAGAATTAGCATTATTTATTCTTTAAATGTTTGGTAGAATGTTGGAACTATCTGGACCTGGAGCTTTCTTTTCTCAAAGATATTTAGTTACAAATTTAGTTTCTTTAATAGTTATCATACTAATAATAATTTTTAAAAACTAACATTCAGTGAAAGCTTGTTATGTGACTGGTACAGAACCTAGAAGTGAAGTTTGTATCCTTTAATCCTCTTGGCAACAATTTGGGGTAAGTATTATTATCCCATTACTGAGAACTAAAGTGGTTTCATAACTTGTCTAAGATTACATAGTTAATGAATAGCAGAGCCTGGATTCAAACATAGGCCTGCCTTCCTTCTGAGAATATATTCTTAATTATCATCTTTGTGTTCTCCTCTCTGTAAACAACCAGATAAAACAAGGAGAATGAGAAACAGGAATAGAGGCTAGGTGCAGTAGCTCATGCCTGTAATTCCAGCACTTTGAGAGGCCAAGGCAGGAGGATCACCTGAAGTCAGGAGTTTGAGACCAGCCTGACCAACATGGTGAAATCCCATCTCTACTAAAAATACAAAAATTACCAGGGTGTGATGGCGCGTGTCTGTAGACCCAGCTACTTGGGAGGCTGAGGCATGAGAATCACTTGAAGCTGGGAGGCGGAGGTTGCAGTGAGCCAAGCTCATGCCACTGCACTCAGCCTGGGCAACAGAGTGAGACCCTGTCTCAAAAAAAAAAAAAAAAGAAGAAAGAAAGAAAGAAACAGGAACAGAAACCACACCTTCACATCTTCAGTGAGAGTAGGAGAGTAAGAGGCAGCTATCACCTAAAATTACAATGCGTATGGAAGAGCTGGTTAGGCAATGAAGAAAAATGGGAGTCAGGAAAGAGTCCCTGGCTCTTCTGATGCCAGACACATGTAGTAGGATAGAGTCCCCTAGGGTATGTGGCACATCATTGTGGACAAAATCACTAACACCTGACTTGCCCCAGCATGATACAGGTACACAGGCTGGCTGCAGAGGTACACAGGCTGGCTGCAGAAGTGGTAGCTGAAGTGGGGCCAGGCCAGGAATTGATGATAAGCCATCTTTGCATGAAGCAGTCTGTTGCTTTGGTAGGGTGGGAAGAACACTGAGATTGATGACCAGACTGGCACATGTCTACCATTATTGGTTGGGGAGAAGAAAAGACTAAGCCAATAACTCTCACACACTATCTTGTACCTTGAGAGGCTCCAAAGAACTCTGAACCAAGGAAATGTTTTGTTGCTCAGAACTCAGCACTGTCCCTTCTGCTTTCTACAGAGCTGGTCTAGCAAAATCAATCATCATTGAAATATTAGTAATAATAAAAAGAAGGCAATATAGGAACTATACAAAAATATCCTCAAGAATAAAGGAGCATGGCCAAGACAGAACCAAAAAGCACACACCAGAAATAGTTTGCCATGGAAAAAAAATTAAAATCATGACCAAAGATATGCAAAAAAATGTAATAAAAAGAAAATCTGTGAATCAAGCATGGGCTTAAGCAGAGATACAATACCTCAAGAAAGAAGTAAGATAAAGGAGATTAAAAAATGAGCTGACAGAGCTCAAGAAAGAACTAGAGAAACAGAAATAAAAGAGAAATGAAGGCCATAATAGGAAGAGCAAAAAAGAAAACAGATACTGTTCAAAAACAGCTATGGGCATGGAAGGAAGAAAAGGGAGCAAATGAATGAAAATATAATAAATAGGTTTAAAGTTTAAAAGGATTGAAGAGAAAGTGACATATATAGAGAACAAAGGTTATCCACCATATGCATGATTGGTGTTTCTTTTTTTTTTTTTTTTTTTTTTTTTTTTTTTTTTTGAGGCGGAGTCTCGCTCTGTCGCCCGGACTGGAGTGCAGTGGCCAGATCTCAGCTCACTGCAAGCTCCGCCTCCTGGGTTTCCGCCATTCTCCTGCCTCACCTCCCAAGTAGCTGGGACTACAGGCGCCCGCCACCCGCCCGGCTAGTTTTTGTATTTTTAGTAGAGACGGGGTTTCACCATATTAGCCAGGATGGTCTCGATCTCCTGACCTCGTGATCCGCCCATCTCGGCCTCCCAAAGTGCTGGGATTACAGGCTTGAGCCACCGCGCCCGGCCTGGTGTTTCTGAATAAGAGATTAGATTAAATGGAACCACAACATCAACAAAAATGTTCAAATATATCATTCAAGAGTGCTTCCAGTAATAAGACTTGAATTTATAGCTTGAAAGAACAAACTTATCCCAGGTAAAATCGCCACAGAAGAAGTAAGTTCAGTTCATATACTGATGAAGTTACTGGACTTTAGAGATTAAGAAAGAATGCTATGGGAATCCTTGCAAATAAACCACATCATTTGTGACTGGAAAAAATTGTCTGGCTTCCAACCTCACCATAATAGCATCCAACATCAGAAGATGGAGGCCCAATTCTTACCAAATCTTCAGGGAAAGAGTATGTGTGCCAAGCCAGACTGTCATCCAAGTATAATGTCACAAACAGATGCCTTTATAGTTCCCAAGAGCCTTTCTTCTTGGAGATATAACTGTCTGATAAATTTCTTTCTTTTTTTTTTTTTTGGAGACGGAATCTCGCTCTGTCACCCGGGCTGGAGTGCAGTGGCCGGATCTCAGCTCACTGCAAGCTCCGCCTCCCGGGTTTACGCCATTCTCCTGCCTCAGCCTCCCAAGTA
Source organism: Trachypithecus francoisi (assembly GCF_009764315.1). Classification (NCBI taxonomy): domain Eukaryota; kingdom Metazoa; phylum Chordata; class Mammalia; order Primates; family Cercopithecidae; genus Trachypithecus; species Trachypithecus francoisi. The sequence continues at coordinate 97,275,260 of NW_022681471.1, forward strand.
GCTGGACTGCAGGCGCCAGCCACCTCGCCCGGCTAGTTTTTTTGTATTTTTTTTAGTAGAGACGGGGTTTCACCGTGTTAGCCAGGATGGTCTCGAACTCCTGACCTTGTGATCTGCCCGTCTCGGCCTCCCAAAGTGCTGGGATTACAGGCTTGAGCCACCGCGCCCGGCCTGTCTGATAAATTTCTACAAACAGATATAATAGTAAAAATAATGACAATGATCAATGGGCCCATTAAAAGCTAAAGCAACTATAGAAAGAGAATATCATATAAATGTTATATACTCTAATTGTATAAATAAAAATTATCATATAATTCTGGAGATTCTGGGGGGGGGGAACATGGAGGTGGTGCAAGTATGCCAATGTTCTCATCTTTTGAGAATTATTTAAAACCTATAGCTCAATAATAGAGGCAGAAATATTTTTCTTTGAAGGTAAAAATTCACTTTAACATGTTATGTGTCAGGATTAAAAAGTATTTATTTATTTATGTTTAACATTTTATTTTAAATAATTTTAGATTTAGAGAAGAGATGCCAAGATAGATCATTGCCAAGATAGATCATGCCAAGATAGATCATTCCTATATACCCTTCACCCAGGTTCTTCTAATGTTAACATCTCACTTAACAATGGTGCATTTTTCAAAACAAGAAATAACATTGATATAATACTTGTAACTAAACTACAGACTTTATTTAGGTTTTCCCCTTTTTTGTCTCCAGATCTGACCCAGGATACCACATAGGATTTAGTCATCATCTGCTTAGTCTCCTTCAATCTGCGATAGTTTCTTGGTCTTTAAGGAATATTTATTTTTAAAACCTTTTTATTATGGAAAAATTTAAACATATACAACAGTAGAAATGAAATTAATATTATAAGCCCCATGTATTCATCACTCAGCTTCAACAATTAACATTTTGCCAGTCTTGTTTCATTCATCCACCACCTCAAAATTTGTTGTTGAAGTATTTTAAACCAAAACCCACGCCATATCATTTCATCCATAATGTTTCAGTAAACGTTCTACCTAATAAGACATTAAGATAATATAAATACCATGCCACTATTATACCTTAAAAATAAAAAATAAATCTTTTTTTTTTTGATGAAGTCTTGCTGTGTCGCCCAGGCTGGAGTGCAGTGGCATAATCTTAGCTCACTACAACCTCTGTGTCCAGGGTTCAAGCAATTTTTCTGCCTCAGCCTCCCAAGTAGCTGGGACTACAGGTGTGCGCCACCATGCCCGGCTAATTTTTGTATTCTTAGTAGAGATGGGATTTCACCATATTGGCTAGGCTTGTCTTGAACTCCTGACCTCGTGATCTGCCCGCCTTGGACTCCCAAAGTGCTGGGATTACAGGCATGAGCCACCACACCCGGCCAAAAAATAATTCTTTAATGTAATCTCATCTTATGCCATATCCAAAGTTCCCCAATTCTCACAAATATATCATTTTCACTTAGTTTGTTCGCAGTAGGATCAGAGCAAGGTTCATATACTGTATTTGATTATTTTAGCTTTTAAGTCTTTTTTGTTACGTAACCCAGACCCCCACCTGGTACCACTGATTTATTGAAAAAAACTAGATCATTTGTCCTGTAGAATTTCTTACATTTTGGATTGGGTCGATTGCTTCTGTAGGGTGTCATTTAACTCATTCTCTATTCCCTGTGTTTCCCGAGAATGGATAGTTAGATATAGAGGCTTTATTAGGTTAAGTTTTTTTTGTAGGCAAAAATATCAAATAGGCGACGCTGTGTACTTCCCATCCCATCACATCAAGGGGTACATCATGTGTGTTGTCTCACTTGTAGGGATGCTAAAATTGATTAGTGGGATCAGGTGGTATCAGCCTGATTCATCTATTATAAAGTTCTTGTTAAGCTTTTACCTAATGGTTTTAGCTGCCATTGATAATAGTCAATGTATAGTCTTTATTAGAACCCGATAAACGGCGATATTCTTACTGTATCACTTATTCCACCTGTCAGCTGGAATTCTTCTAAAAGAAGAATGCTCTTTATCAACTATTTAGTTACCTAGAAAAAGGCAGAATGTTTGATTCTTGCTCTTTTTTAAAAACCAATTTTCAGAACAATAAATTGGTGCTCTAGCAACCTCCAGTGACAACCAATGAGCTTTCTGACTTTTTGTTTCATTATTAAAGAATCATCAGGAACTAGTGAAGTTAAAAGAATTAATGTTTATCAGCCAGGTGTGGTGGCTCGCGCCTGTAATCCCAACACTTTGGGAGGCCGAGGCAAGTGAATCACGAGGTCAGGAGTCCAAGACCAGCCTGGCCAACATGTTGAAACCCCATCTGTACTAAACATACAAAAATTAGCTGGGTGTGGGGACAGGCGCCTGTAATCCCAGCTACTTGGGAGACTGAGGCAGGAGAATCACTTGAAATCGGGAGGCCGAGGTTGCAGTGAGCCGAGATCACGCCATTGCACTCCAGCCTGGGCAACAAGAGTGAAACTCCGTCTCAGAAAATAAATAAATAAATAAATAATGTTTAGCAATCAGTTGCAATAATTATTTATTTTGATGCTTAAATTACCTCATCTTAAACCAGCAGGAGCACTTACAAGTTGGTGTCTGTGTCCTTGTGGCACAACCCCAGTAGTCACTAGTAGCTTCTTCACTTATTTTGTACATTTTCCATCTTTGACTAGTATCAACTATTTCTCCAAAAATCTGTTTCCTTTAGATGGAAAACGATATTTATTTGCCAACATTTTGATACTAGTGTGCTCACTAGACACTGAGTCACTATTGTACCTAAGTCTTTTCAGTGTAGAAAGCTAAGAAATGCAATTAAAAAAAAAAAACTAAATCATAAATTCATACTGATATTTCCAATTCAAATGTGCAATTAAAGGGTTTATGCTTAATTTATTTAGTTTTATACTGGCAACTTTTTAATGTTGTGTGGAAAACTCTGATCCCTGACAACATTAACATACTTCTGAATTTGCCTTATGCCATGTGTGTAAATAGCAATACTCGTATTACTAAGGCTACTGATAGCAGGTTAAGATTTTTTTTAGAGTGTTTTGTCCTTATGGTATCTTCCACTTGATTTGTGTAGTCAAAACACTGTATTTTAAAGCAATTTGAAATAATTTTGTTTTTCTCTATGAGGTCATGTATGATGCACTGTAATGTATGAGTGCCTCTAATTGACTGAACCCAAATCCCATCCCAAACCCTGGCTGCAAAAGGGCTTTTTATCTTTTCAGACTCTACATACTTGAAATTTATCTTTTCAGACTCTACAACATGAAATTCATGTTGAACAAATCAGTCTGCTGAGTCTATCCCTATCAAGTTCTAGGTAAGGGATTCTAGGTTGTTTGCCAAAAGGCTAATGGGGGAGGGGATCAGGAAATGTGATGACTGCTTAGAATACCTGCTTTAGGGAGGTGAGCGGAAATGGACTCAGGGACACAGATTGATTTCTGATTAGTGCTCAGGACCTATCTGAGGAGAGAAGGCTTGCATTCCTAATGGCATTGTCTGCATGACTGCATCTAGTAGCCAAGCTAAGAGGAGAAGAGAGTGGCCTTTGCAAAGGTGGGAGTAGTAAAAGAACAGGGGACATAGGATGCTGAGGCGCTGGTAATGGAGGAATTGATGTGATATAATATGAGCTCTAGACTTCAGAAGAAAGGAAGTTAAAATAGACAGAAAAATAATGATCAACACTTCAAGGAGTCAGGCATTGTCCTAAACAATTTACATCTGTTAACTCACTTAACCCTTACAACAATGTTGAGGCAAGTATTATCATTACCTCCATTTTACAGATAAGGAAACTGAGATGCTGAGAGGTTAATTTGTCCAAGGTACACAGTTTGTGGCAGAACCAGAGTTTAAATCCAGACAGTCTGACTCCAGAGACTGAAGCAATGAGACATCATTTTGTACTTAAAACCTGGCCAAAAAAAAAAAAAAAGCTATAAAAGCTATCATACTTACAGTAGGAAGAGATATAGATTAAAGAGTATCCTTGCACACTGCATATGGAAATTGAAGTATTATAGCCATTTTAGAAAATAATCTGGGCTGGGTGTGGTGGCTCATGCCTGTAATCCCAGCACTTTGGGAGGCCAAGGCGGGTGGATCACTTGAGGTCAGGAGTTTGAGACCAGCCTGGCCAATATGATGAAACCCTGTCTCTACTAAAAATACAAAAATTAACTGGGCATGGTGGAAGGCAACTGTAATCCCAGCTACCTGGGAGGCTGAGGCAGGAGATTCACTTGAACCCGGGAGGCAGAGGTTGCAGTGAGCTGAGATCACACCACTGCACTCCAGCCTGGGTGACAGAGCAAGACTCCGTCTCAAAAATAAATAATAAATAAATAAATAAATAAAATATCTTGGGTCAAACACAGGGCTCATGCTTGTAATCTCAACACTTTGGGTGGCTGAGGTGGGAGGATGGCTTGAGCCCAGGAGTTCAAGACCAGTCTGGGAATATGAAAAGACACCATCTCTACTAGATAGATAGATAGATAGACAGATAGATGAATACATGAATAAAATATTCTGCTTACTCAGCAAGCTCACTCCTGGGAATCTATTCCACAGGAATGGAAATGCTAGTAAGGACATATATAAAAGGACGTTTTATTGCAGTATTGTTTGTAGTTGCAAAAAAACTGGATGCCAAGTGAAAGGCTGTCAATAGGAGAATGGTTAAATAAATGATAGTATATCCACAATGTGAATATTATACAACCGTTAAAAAGGATGAATTAGGACAATAATAGGTGACATGAGGGAGTTCCATGAGGTATTGGGAATTGGAAAAGCAAACATCAAGATGCAAAATAGTTGTTAATACGTGAAGAAGAAAAAATAAATCTGAATGTCATCACTTTGCAACCTCAAATGAATTAATGAATCTACAGATTGATCATCATGACAGCTAACCTCACAAAAAATTGTCAACCAGACTTTTGGTGCATCCTGAAGGAAGAACACACCATCATCTATGAAGTAATCATAAAAATTGAACCTGAATCTGGTACTGCCTCCAGAGCCAAATATAAACTTACAGGAAATACAGAGCAAAGAGCATGTTATACTACCAGGGGTGTCCAGTGTTTTGGCTTCCCTAGGCCACACTGGAAGAAGAAGAATTGTCTTGGGCCATACATAAAATACACTAACACTAACGATAGCTGATGAGCTAAAAAAAAAAAAAATTGCCAAAAAATCTCATAATGTTTTAAGAAAGTTTATGAATTTGTGTTGGGCCACATTCAAAGCCGTCCTGGGATGCATGCAGCCCGTGGGCTGCGGGTTGAACAAGATCGTCCTAGTCTATGGGAATACAATCAACAAAATCTAGACCATGGGAATGCTACAAGACAAATGTTTTGTTTTCTTCAATAATAAATTGCAAGAAAAGGAAAAAGATAGAGGGGAACCCTGTGTATTTAAAAGAGATTCAGGCCGGGCACGGTGGCTCAAGCCTGTAATCCCAGCACTTTGGGAGGCCGAGACGGGCGGATCACGAGGTCAGGAGATCGAGACCATCCTGGCCAACACGGTGAAACCCCTTCTCTACTAATATACAAAAAATTAGCCGGGCGATGTGGCGGGCGTCTGTAGTCCCAGCTACTCGGGAGCTGAGGCAGGAGAATGGCGTAAACCCGGAGGCGGAGCTTGCAGTGAGCCGAGATCGCGCCACTGCACTCCAGCCTGGCGACAGAGCAAAGACTCCGTCTCAATAAAAAAAAAAAAAAAAAAGATTCAAAAGATACATGAACCAATTGCAAGGATTTGCCCTATTTGGGTTTTGATTTAAGCAAACACATTGTTTTTTAAAAGTCATATGTAATATTTATTGGACAATTGGAAATTTAACATTGATTAGACATTTGATAATATTAAGGAATTATTTTTATTTTATCTTTTTTTTTTTTTTGCTTTTTTGCTGTGCTAATGGTGTTATGGTTTAAAAAGAATCCTTATCTTTTAGAGATGCATACGAAGTATTGACAGATGAAGTGATGTGAAGCCCAACATTTGCTGCAAAATAATAAAGAGGTAAGAGTGAGTGAGAATATGGATAAAATGAGATGATTGGCTCTCAAATAATCATTGTTGAAGCTGGATGGTGGGTATTTGAGTTCATTATACTATTCTGTTTTTAAAATATGTGAATTTTTTTCATGATAAAGTTTTTCTAAAATATTATGGGAAGTGCTAAATATATTTCTTTTTTTTTTTTTTTTTTTTTTTTGAGGCGGAGTCTCGGTCTGTCGCCCGGACTGGAGTGCAGTGGCCGGATCTCAGCTCACTGCAAGCTCCGCCTCCCGGGTTTACGCCATTCTCCTGCCTCAGCCTCCGAGTAGCTGGACTACAGGCGCCCGCCACCTCGCCCGGCTAGTTTTTTTTTTTTTTTTTGTATTTTTAGTAGAGACGGGGTTTCACCGTATTAGCCAGGATGATCTCGATCTCCTGACCTCGTGATCCGCCCGTCTCAGCCTCCCAAAGTGCTGGGATTACAGGCTTGAGCCACCGCGCCCGGCGCTAAATATATTTAATTTGCCCCTCCAGATCCACTCTCCACCCTCCCCACCACGTTCTGTGCCTGGGAGGCTGACCTCTATGGATACAATGGTTCAATGGGCTCCCGTGACCTCTGTTGGGTTCAGAAAATGGGATACCTATAGGAGATGGAAGGGAGGAAAGAGAGGGAGACTGGGGTTTTTAATTTCCCGGGTTTTCTCACTGATGAATAATAGTGAACTGTCTGCCTCCAGCAACCAGCCAGGGGTCTCAGCTCACACCAGAGCTTTCTCCACCCATCCCTCTCTATTACTGGTCCCTCCCCTTACCCCCTGGTACTGCCCTCTCCCTAGTGGTTTCCCTATACCCTGCCCACACTTTCCTAAATAGTCCCTTATTACATCCTTCTCAAATTACCCAATTTGAGTGTGCCATCTGTTGCTTACTGGGCCCCTGTCTGATACCAAAGGCAATCAGCTGTGAAAGGCAGGACTAGGGGAGGAAGCCCAGGGGAGGAGTGTAGGAGGGGTTGAAGTGCAAGGCATGGCAACAGAGGACAGAAGTGATAGCCAAAATACTTAACAACTGATAGAGTACAGGCACCAGCCCATCAGAATGGATTCCATGTGTCAACAACTAGTACCGATACTAGCGCTGATACATTCCAGATGGATCTTAGCCCTGTTTGAGGGGCTCGAGACCTGCAGGACAGGACTGGTTGGGTTATTTGAACTCAAGTGTTCCCAGATGGTTGGGGCCTGGTGGTTAGGAAGACTCACAGATTCTCACCTCCCAGGGGAATCTCAGCTGCCAGCAGTGGCTCTGGGGGTGCAGCTGGAGAGCCTTCGTGGCTTCTGGGAAAGCAGCCCTTCAGTTCTCCCTAGGGAGCTGGAGTGGGAAAGGTAAGTGGTGGCTCCATTAGAGGACAGTGCTCAGGCTGCAAAATCCAAATGGAGGTGGGCGGTGAGGGGAGAAAGGGCCTCTTTCCCATGCTGACATCTTGGTCTCACACAGCAAACAAACCAAACCAAAACAAAACAAAAACTGAGAAGGTAATGCTACAAAGATCATGTGGCTCCCTAACTCTATTGGGACAAAACCTCTTTTAAAATGTTTTAATTTTAAAATACATACATTTAACATTTTATTTAACTGACAGTTCAAAATGATCCATACATAAAGAGTATAACCAGATATACAGTGAAACATCTCTAAGGCCTGCCCCATCTGCCCAGTCCCCGTCTTCCCCAAATAGCCAGTGACTATAACCTTTCAGAGATTTTTTTTTTTTTTTTTTGAGACAGGGTCTCACTCTGGTTGCCCAGACTGGAATGCAGTGGCATGATCTTGGCTCACTGTAGCCTCAAACTCCTTGGCTCAGGTGATTCTCCCACTTCAGCCTTCTGAGTAGCTGGGGCTACAAGTGCACACCACCACACTTGGCTAATTTTTTTTTTGTATTTTTAGTAAAGATGGGGTTTCACCATATTGCCCAGGCTGGTCTTGAACCCCTGAACTCAAGCAATCCACCAGCCTCGGCCTCCCAAAGTACTGGGATTATAGGCATGAGCCACCACACTCAGCCCAGAGATTTTTTTAACGCTGGTATAAACAAATATAAATATACATCCCCAATCCCCTCCTTTTAATACAACGTATGCTCTATTCCACATCATGCTTTTTTCCCTTAAAAAGGTATTGGAGACCTTTCCAAACTGATACATACAGAGTTTCCTTGTTCTTTATTTTGTTCTAGCTACGTGGTATTCCACTGTGCAGTAATGTATTTAATCATCCTTATTGACCGATATTTAGGTTGTTTCCAACCTTTTACAATTACTAACAATATACATGTATTGAATGAATGAATAGGTAGGTGAATGTTCAAATGGAAAACATTATGCATAAATAATTTCCCATGTCTGCTAATATATCTGTGGAGTAAATTCCTAGAAGTGAACTTACTGGGTCAAAGATCAAGATCATATGCTCCTGTAATTTTGATAGATACTGTAAAATTATCCCATCATATCCACAGATCCTACCCGTACTCAAAGGGAGGGAATGATACAGAGTGTGTGTGCTAAGGGCCAGGAATATGGGAGTTGATATAGTTTGTATATTTGTCCCCTCCACATCTCATATTGAAATGTGACCCCCAGGCCAGGCACAGTGGCTCATGCCTATAATCCCAGCACTTTTGGAGGCCAAGGCAGGAGGATCACCTGAGTTTCGGAGTTTGAGACCAGCCTGACCAACATGGCAAAACCCCATCTCTATTTAAAATTCAAAAATTAGCCATGTGTGGTGGTGGGCACCTGTAATCCCAGCTACTCAGGAGGCTGAGGCAGGAGAATTGCTTGAACCCGGGAGGCAGAGGTTGCAGTGAGCGCTGAGATCGTGCCACTGCACTCCAGCCTAGCTGACAGAGTGAGACTCCGTCTCAAAAAAAAAAAAAAAAAAGGCCGGGCGCGGTGGCTCAAGCCTGTAATCCCAGCACTTTGGGAGGCCGAGACGGGCGGATCACAAGGTCAGGAGATCGAGACCATCCTGGCTAACATGGTGAAACCCCGTCTCTACTAAAAAATATAAAAACTAGCCGGGCGAGGTGGTGGGTGCCTGTAGTCCCAGCTACTCGGAGGCTGAGGCAGGAGAATGGCGTGAACCCGGGAGGTGGAGCTTGCAGTGAGCTGAGATCCGGCCACTGCACTCCAGCCTGGGCGACAGAGCGAGACTCTGTCTCAAAAAAAAAAAAAAAAAAAAAAAAAGTGACCCCTAGTGTTGGAGGTGGGGCCTAGTGGGAGATGTTTGGGTCATGGGGATAGGATCCCTCATGAATGACTGATACCCTCTGCACAGTATGAGTGAGTTCTCAAGCTATGAGTTCACATGAGAGCTGGTTGTTTAGAGAGTCTGGCACCTCTTCCCCTTTCTCCGGTTCTGTTTCTTGCTTTTTGATACACCTGCTCCCTCTTCCCCTTCTGCCATGAGTGGAAGCTTCCTGAGGCCTCACCAGATACAGATGCTGGCACCGTGCTTCTTATACAGCCTGCAGAACTGTGAGCCAAAGTAAATCTCTTTTCTTTGTAAATTACCCAGCCTCAGGTATTCCTTTATAGCAACACAAAACAGACTAACACAGGAGTCATCTTAGAATTCTGCCTACCACACTTTCATTTGGTCCTGAGTCCAGCTTTGCTCAGCCCTTGGCTTCAGCCTGGAGTCCAGATGACGTGGCTACTGTCCCTAGTTCAGGGGCCCACAAAAGCCATTCACCATCCTTGTGTGCACCAGCACTTCCCCTATTTGGTTCTTGGCTAGACTCTGCCTCAGTTTCCTGGTTGCTGGCTGCATATCCATACTCTTTTTGTTGTTGTTGAGATGGAGTCCTGCTTTTTGCTTCAGGCTGGAACGCAGTGGCACCATCTTGGCTCACTGCACTGCAACCTCTGCCTCCCAAGTAGCTGGAATCACAGGCGTGTGCCAACATGCCTGACTAATTTTTATATTTTTAGTAGAGGTGTGGTTTCGCCGTGTTGGTCAGGCTAGTCTCGAACTCCCGGCCTCAAGAGATCAGCCCGCCTCGACCTCCCAACGTGCTGGGATTACAGGTGTGAACCACTGCACCTGGCTGCATATCCATACTCTTCTAAAGACCAAATCATTTTACCAGTTGACTGTCAGCCCCCTACCCCAGGCACCAGGTGTTCCTGTCTCAGCCATTCCATGAAGAGTGGCCAGCATTTCTAGGGTAGTATTCAGAACCTGTAGACAACAATAAGCCCATGAGTGTCAGCCACACCAGTCACTTCCTGGCCCCTCCTCCCTCTCTTCTGCCTCTGAATACATAATCTTGAAGGGGGCCCACAGTGATCCATGAATGCCACTGTTCTTTATGATCATGTCTTTAAAATGTATTTCCCCTGGATTTTTTCATCCGCACACAGTCCTCTTTAGAATCTGAATGACTACATTTTAGTACAATCCTTCTCATCTTTTTTTTTTTTTTTTTTTTTTTTTTTTTTTTTTTTTTTTTTTTTTTTGAGACGGAGTCTTGCTCTGCCGCCCAGGCTGGAGTGCAGTGGCCGGCTCTCAGCTCACTGCAAGCTCCGCCTCCTGGGTTCACGCCATTCTCCTGTCTCAGCCTCCCGAGTAGCTGGGACTACAGGCGCCCGCCTCGTCGCCCGGCTAGTTTTTTGTATTTTTTAGTAGAGACGGGGTTTCACCGTATTAGCCAGGATGGTCTCGATCTCCTGACCTCGTGATCCGCCCGTCTCGGCCTCCAAAGTGCTGGGATTACAGGCTTGAGCCACCGCGCCCGGCCAATTCCTTCTCATCTTAAGGTATATTTCCTAAACTTCTTAGAGATACCAACAACAGATACTAGTTTCAAGAGTCTCTCAACAGATAACGGTTTCAAGAGTCTCTCTCTCCTGTCCATCTCCTTCCCTCCAGACCCCATTTTTCCACCAACCTTCCCACCAGACCACCACAACAGGAGTTACATAGCATGCCCAGAAAAATCTCCTGCCTTAATGAAATTTGTCTTTTTAGATTTGCAACCCTATTTGTAACGCTAGAGATATTTTCCCAAGACAGGTATTTTATGAGTCATTGGGAGACCATTATCCCATGACCACATGTGAGACCATGGATATTTACCCACTAAGAAAATTTAGATATTTTCAAAATTTACGTAGATAGGAACAGATTATTTTCAGCTGCAAATTCCTTTCTGGTGCAGATGAAAATTGTGATAATTTTTTTTAATATATAAGTCACTTACAGTTAAATTACATAAACACACAAATAGTGCACCAAATAAGATTTTGAAGTCCTTTATGTTTGGGGCTAAGAGTCAAACTCTTGTCTTGTCTTTATCAATGATGACTGCAAATTTTACAGAGGGTAACAGAGGAAGAATCTTCCTTAAATCAATCATAGGTAAATACTAACATCTCTCTATATTAGGTGCCAGGATTGACTTTGAAAGTGTCAAAGGGTGTATCTCTCTCCCTCTTCTAGTGACTTGTCACCATGCCTGAAGTCACACCATTAGATGCCTTTCCTCTTAGTGTTATAGGCTTTTTGTTCTTTAGGAGCCCCTCTACTATTTTTTAAAAATTTTTTTTTGAGACGGAGTCTCACTCTGTCGCCCAGGCTGGAGTACAGTGGTGCAATCACGGCTCACTGCAACATCCGCCTCCCAGGTTCAAGCGATTCTCCTGCCTCAGTCTCCTAAATATCTGGGATTACAGGTGCCGTAGCCACGCCTGGCTAATGTTTGTGTTTTTAGTAGAGATGAGATTTCACCATGTTGGCCAGACTGATCTCAAACTCCTGACCTCAGGTGATCCGCCTGCCTCGGCCTCCCAAAGTGCTGGGATTACAGGATTGAACCGCCACGCCAGGCCCCCCTACCTTTTTTTTTTGGCAGTGTTATGGTTTTCTTTAAACACAAAACACGCACATGAGCTGCCTATTCATTTTCTTTGCTGCACAGTATGACATTGAGGTTGGTGACTCTGATGGCCAGCTGGGCTGCTCTTTCCACGATGGCCTTGCAGTTCTTGGAGGAAACACTGTGAGCAATCTTAGCATAGTAAGATTTGTTGCACATCAGCAGCACTTCCAGCTCCTCGATGTCATGGACTAGGAATTCCCGGAAACCACTGGGCAGCATGTGCTTTGCTTTTTTGTTGCTCTCCTAACCAACATTGGGCATCAAGATCTGGCCCTTAAACCTTCTACAAACCCTACTGTCAATACCTCTGGGTTTCTGCCAGTTACGCTTCATTTTGAAATATCAGTCTGACTGGTACAGGATGAACTTCTTTTCTTTCCTTTTTTTTTTTTTTGAGACGGAGTCTTGCTCTGTCGCCCAGGCTGGAGTGCAGTGGCGTGATCTCGGCTCACTGCAAGCTCCGCCTCCCGGGTTTACGCCATTCTCCTGCCTCAGCCTCCCGAGTAGCTGGGACTACAGACGCCCGCCACATCGCCCGGCTAATTTTTTGTATTTTTAGTAGAGACGGGGTTTCACCTTGTTAGCCAGGATGGTCTCGATCTCCTGACCTCGTGATCCGCCCGTCTCGGCCTCCCAAAGTGCCGGGATTATAGGCTTGAGCCACCGCGCCCGGCCTCAGGATGAACTTCTTAGTTCTCTTTTTGACAATCTTGAGTTTCACAAGGAGTCTGAGGGCAGCTGTGATGCCAAGGAGGGGATGGCTGCCACCTCTGTAGGCAGCGCTGAGGAAGAGAGAATATTCTCTACTATTTTATTTTATTGTTTTACTTTTTGAGACAGAGTCTTGCTCCATTGCCCAGGCTGCAGTGCAGTGGCACGATCATGGCTCACTACAGCCTCGACCTCCTAGGCTCAAATGTTCCTCCTGGGATTACATGTGTGAGCCACCATGCCAGGCCCATTTCTTTTAAATTAAGCATTTTATCATGCCTGTCATCCCAGCACTTTGGGAGGCTAAGGCAGGTTGATCACCTGAAATCAGGGGTTTGAGACCAGCCTGGCCAACATGGTGAAACCCTATCTCTACTGAAAATACAAAAAAAAAAAAAAAAAAAATGGCCAGGAATGATGGCCAAACACCTGTAATCCCAGCTACTCGGGAGGCTGAGGCAGGAGAAATGCTTGAACCCGGGAGACAGAAGTTGCAGTGAGCTGAGATGCACCACTGCACTCGAGCCTGGGCAACAAGAGCAAACCTCTGTCTCTAAATAAATAAATAAAATAATTAATTAAGCATTTTATTTTGAGATAATTATAGATTCACATGCAGTTGTAAGAAAAAGTATAGAGACATTTCCATATATCCTTTACCCAGTTTCCTCAATGGTAATATCTTGCAAAACCTCAGTACAATAACACAAGCAGGATATTGACACTATTACATTGTCAATACAGGTACAGAACATTTCCGTCATCACAAGGATTCCCTCATGTTGCCCTTATATGGCTAACTCCTCTCCCATCTCACCTTGATCCCTGGCAACCATAATCTGTTATCCACTTCTGTGATTTTGTCAAGAAAGTTACAGAAATGGAATCATACAGTATATAGCCTTTTCTTTCTTTCATTTTCTTTCTTCTTTTTTTTTTTTTTTTTTTTAGAAACAGGGTCTCATTCTGTCACCCGGGCTGGAGTGCAGTAGCTTTGACCTTCTGGGCTCAAGCAATCCTCCTGTCGTTGCCTCCTGTATCTGGACTACAGTGCACACCAGCATGCCTGATTATTTTTAAAAGTTTTTTGTAGAGATAGGGTTTCACTGTGTTGCCCAGACTGATCTTGAACTCCTTGAACTCCTGGCCTTAAGCGATTTTCCCACCTTAGCCTCCCAAAGTGCTAGGATTACAGGTGTGAGCCACTGTGCCCAGTCAGGTTTTTTTTTTTTTGACTATTGAGTTTTCAGAGTTCTTTACAGATTCCATATACCAGTCCTTTGCTGGATAATTGGTTTACAAGTATTTTCTCCCAGTTTGTAGCTTGTCTTTTCATCTTCTTAGCAGAATCTTTCCCAGAGGAAAATTTTTAAATTTTGATGAGGTCCAACTTATCAATTTTTCACTTATGGCTTGTGCTTTTGATGTTAAGTCTAAGATCCCTTTGCCTCTGCCTAAACCCCCACAATTTTCACCTATATTATTTTCTAAAGGTTTTCTAGTTTCGTGTATTACATTTAAGTTGGTGATCCACTTGAGTTAATTGTTGTTCATAAAGAGTAAGATTTAGGTCAAGGTTCATTTTTCTGCCTATGGATGTCCAATTGCCCCAACATCATTTGTTGAAAAATCTTTATTTTCTCCATTTAGCTGTTGCACACCTTTGTCAAAGGTCATTTCACCATTCTTGTGTGGGTCTATTTGTGGGTTCTGTGTCCTGTTCTATTGATCGATGTGTCTTTCCCTCCACCAATAACACACAGTCCTAATTACTGTAGCTATATGATAAGTCTTGAAATTGGGTATAGTAATTCCTCCCACTTTATTCCTCTTTAAATTTTGTTTTTATTGAGGCCCGGCATGGTGGCTCACGCCTGTAATCCCAGCACTTTGGGAGGTTGAGGCGGGTGGATCACCTGAGGTAAGGAGTTGGAGACCAGCCTGGCCAACATGGTGGAACCCCATCTGTACTAAATACAAAAAGTTAGCCAGAGGTGGTGGCGCATGCCTGTAATCCCTTCTTGGGAGCTTCTTGGGAGGCTGAGGCAGGAGAATCACTTGAACCCGGGAGGTGGAGGTTGCAGTGAGCCGAGATTGCGCCACTGCACTCCAGCCTGAGCAACAAGAGCGAAACTCCATCTCAAAAAAAAAAAAAAAAAAATGGTTTTCACTAGTCTAGTTCTTTACCTTTCCATATAAATTTTAGAATAATCTTGTGCATATCTGTAAAAATTCTTGCTGGGATTTTGATAGTATTGCATAAAACCTGTATATCAACTGACGTCTTTACTATGTTGAATCTTCCAATCCATGAACATAGTATATTTCTCCAGATATTTAAATCTTTTGTTTCTTTCATCAACATTTTTGTAGTTTTCACCATACAAGTCCTATATATGTTTGTTCATTTTTATCGTGTTTAAATATACATACAATTTATCATTTTAATCTTCTTTTATTTTTCTGAGATAAGATCTTGCTCTGTCGCCCGGGCTGGAGTACAGTGGCACGATCACAGCTCAATACAACCTCCACCTCCTGGGTTCAAGCTACCCTGCCACCTCAGCCTACCTAGTAGCTGGGACCACAGGCACACACCACCACGCCTGGCTAATGTTTGTATTTTTTTGGAGAGACAGGGTTTTGCCATGTTGCCCAGGCTGGTCTCAAACTCTTGGACTCAAGTGATCTACTTGCCTCAGCCTCCCAAAGTGTTGGGATTATAGGCGTGAGCCACTGCACCTGGGCTTAACCATTTTTAAGTGTACAGTTCAGTGGCGTTAAATATACTCACAATGTTGTGCAACCGTCATTACCTTCCATATCCATAATTCTTTTCATCATGTAAAACTGAAACTCTATACCTATTAAACACTCTCCCAGCCCCTGGCAACTACCATCTGTCTTTTTCTATGATTTTGACTATTCTAAGTACCTCATATAAGTGGAATTATACAGTATTTGTCTTTTTATGACTGGTTTATTTCACTTAGCATAATGTCTTCAAGTTTTATCTGTATTGTAGCATGTGCCAGAATTTCCTTCCTTTTTAAGGCTAAATAATATTCCATTGTAATGGATAGACCACATTTTGCTTACCCATCTGTCTGTTGATGGGCATTTGGATTGCTTCTACATTTTAGCATTTGTGAATAATGCTGCTATAAACATGGACATATAAATATCTCTTCAGGACCCTGCTTTCAATTCTTTTGGGTATATACCCAGAAATGGAATTGTTGAATCATATGACAATTATATTTATAATTTTTAAAGGAAATGCCATGCTGTTTTCCACAGTAACTGTATCATTTTATATTCCCACCAACAGTGTATAAGGGTTCCAATTTCTCCACATCCTTACCAACACCTGTGACTTTCTGTTTGTTTGTTTGTTTTTGTTTTTTTCAGACAGAGTCTCCCTCTGTTGCCCAGGCTGGAGTGCAGTGGCGCGATCTCAGCTCACTGCAACCTCCGTCTCCCAGGTTCAAGTGATTCTCCTGCCTCTGCCTCCTGTGTAGCTGGGACCACAGGTGCATGCCACCACGCCCGACTAATTTTTGTATTTTTAGTAGAGACGGGATTTTTCCATGTTGGCCATGCTGGTCTCGAACTCCTGACCTCAGGTAATCCACCTGCCTTGGCCTCCCAAAGTGCTGGGATTACAGGCATGAGCCACCGCACCCAGCCCTACTTCTGTTTTTTAAATAGTAACCACCCTAATAGGTGCGAGGTGTTATATCATTGTAGTTTTGATTTGCATTTCCCAAATGATTAATGATATGAGCATCTTTTCATGTGCTTATTGGCCATCTATATATCTTCTTGGGAGAATGTTATGTTTTGTTCTGAGTTATTGTAAATTATATTTTATTTTCAATTGTGAAAATGTTTACATGTTCATTGCCAGTATATAAAAATACAATTGATTTTTAACGTTATTCTTGAACACTGTCTTTGCTGAAATCACTTATCAGTTCTAGTAGGTTTTTGTTTTGTTTTGTTTTGTTTGTAAATCCCTTAGGATTTTCTACATATACTACCATGCCATCAACAAATAGGGACAGTTTGAAATAATTCTTTCCAATCTGTATGCCTTATATTCCTTTTTCTTGCCTTATTGTGCTGGCTAGAACTTCCAGTACTATGTTGAATATGAGTAGTGAGAGTGGCCACTTTCGGCTTTGTCCCTGTCCTAAGGGGAAAGCATTCAGTCTTTTGTTGTTTTTGTTGTTTTTTGAAGGCGTCTCCCTCTGTTGCCCAGGCTGGAATGCAGTGGCGCAATCTCGGCTCACTGCAACCTCCGCCTCCTGGGTTCAAGTGATTCTCCTGCCTCAGCCTCCTGATAGTTGGGATTACAGGCATGTGCCATCATGCCCAGCTAATTTTTGTATTTTTAGTAGAGACAGGGTTTCACCGTGTTGGCCAGGATGGTCTCAATCTCTTGATCCACCCGCCTTGGCCTCCCAAAGTGCTGGGATTACAGGCGTGAACCATCACGCCTGGCCAGCATTCAGTTTTTTATCATTAAGTATTATATTAACTATAGGGTTTTTGTAGATGCTCTTTATCAAGTTGAAAAAGTTCCCCTCTATTCCTAATTTGCTAAGAGTTTTCTGATTATCATAAATAGGTATTGAATTTTGCCAAATGCTTTTCCTTTATCAATTGATATGGTCACATGAGTTTTCTTCTTTGGCTTAGTAATATGGTGAATTCTATTAAGTAGTTTTAGCAAATTGAACCAGCCTTGCACCCCAGGAATAAAGTCTACTTTATCACGTTGTATAATTATTTTTATATATTGTTGAATTTTATTTGCTAATATTTAGTTAAGAAATTTTGCATGCATATTCATGAGGAAAATTGGTCTGTAATATCTTTTTTTTGTACTGTCTTTGTCTAGTTTTCTTACCAGGATAATAGCTTCATAAAATGAATTGAGAAGTGTTCCATCCTCTTCTATTTTCTAAAGCAGATTGTTTAGAATTAGTTTAATTCTTTTAAATTTGGTAGAATTTTCCAGTGGAATCTTCTGACATTTCTTTTTTTTTGGCGGGGGGGTTAAATTACAAATTTAATTCCTCAATATATAGGGATTCAAACTATATATTTCATATTGGGTGAGTTATTTTAGTTTGTTATTTTTGATTAATTGGTCTATTTCCTCTAAGTTGTCAAACTTATGTGTAGAGTTGTTCATAGTATTCCCTTACTTTCCTTTTGATGTCTGCAGGCTCTATAGTGATAGCCCCTATTTCATTTCCGATATTGGTAATTTATATCTTTTCTCTTTCTTTCTTTCTTTGTCAATCTTGATAGAGATTTGTCAATTTTATTTATGATTTCAAAGAGCAAGCTCTCTGTTTCATTGATTTTCTCTGTTGTTTTGCTGTTTTCAATTTCATTGATTTCTGCTCTTATCTTTATTATGCATCTCCTTCTGCTTGCTTTGGTTTATTTTGCTTTTCTTTTTCTAATTTTTTTTTCTTATAACCACTACCAGGACCCATTTTTCTAAATTCTTGAGGTATATTCTGCTGTTGTTGAGTAGAGTACTCTATAAATGTTGATTAGATCCTGTTAGTTGATGATATTGTTGAGCTTTTCTATATCCTTGCTGATTTTCTGGCTAGTGGTACTATCAGTTGTTGAGAGAGGGATGTTGACGTCTCTAATTGTGAATTTGCATATTTCTACTTTCAGCTCTATCAGATCTTGATTCACATACTTTGCTGCTCTGTTACTTAGTGCAAACACATTTAGAAGTGCTATGTCCTTTTGGTGTACTGACCCATTTATCATTATATAATGTCCTTTTCTGTCTGTGGTGACTTTCTGTTCTTTGCAGTCTACTTTATCTGATATAATAGAGCTATTCCTATTTTGTCGTGATTAATTCTTGTATTACATATCTTTTTCCATCCTTTTACTTTCAATCTGCCTTTATCATTATATTTGAAATGAGTTTCCTATAGACAATATATAGCTGGGTCATGCTTTTTGATCCACTCTGCCAAAGTAGTATATTTAGACAATTTACATTAATATAATTATATCTGCTACTTTATTTCTTGTTTTCTGTTTGTTATTTCTCCTTTTCATTTTCTATTTTCTTTCTCCTGCCTTCCATATTGATTTATTTATAGTGTTCTTTAGTGTATCTCTTTTTTTTTATGGTTTCTCTAGGAATTACATTATACATACATATCTATCACAGTCTACTTGTGTCATCACTTTGCCAGTTTGAGTGAAGGATAGAAATCTTACCTCTATATCTATTTATTCTCCCCCATTTATATAATTGCCTTGAAGATTTCTTCCAGAGCCATTTAAAACTGTATCAGTGTTATATTTTTTGCTTAAACTGTCAAATATGATTTATAAAACCCAGGAGGAGAAGGAAAGTCTATTGTATTTACCCAGATCTTTTGCTTGTCATTTTCTCTCTTCCTTTCTCATGTTCCAAGGTTACTTCTTTTATCATTTCCTTTTTGTTTAATGAACTTCCTTTAGCCATTATTTAGAGTAGATCTGCTGGTAACAAGTTATCTTAGTTTCCCTATATTTGAGAATGTCTTGATTTCCCCTTCATTCCTGAAGGATATTTTCACTGGAGATAGAAATGCAGGTTGAGGCTGGGTGTGGTGGCTCACGCCTGTAATCCCAGCACTTTGGGAGGCCAAGGTGGGTAGATCACTTGAGGTCAGGAGTTCGAGACCAGCCTGGCCAACATGGTGAAACCCCGTCTCTACTAAAAATACAAAAACTAGCCAGGTGTGGTGGCGGGCGCCTGTAGTCCTAGCTACTCGGGAGGTTGAGGCAGGAAAATCATTTGAACCCAGGAGGCAGAGGTTGCGGTGAGCCGAGATTGCACCATTGCCCTCCAGCCTGGGTGGCAGAGCGAGATTCCATCTCAAAAAAAAAAAAAAGAAAAAAAAGAAATGCGGGTTGGCAATTTTTTTCTTTTAGTACTTGAAAGTTATTGTGCCACTTCCTTCTACTCTGTTTCCTAGCGTGAAATCCTGTTATTCTGTTGTTTTTCTCCTGTCATGTCATTTCTCTTTTGATGCCTTCATAATTTTATCTTTGTCCTTAGTTTATAGAAGTTTGATTATATGTTTCTTGGTTTGAATTTCTTTGGGTTTATTCCGTTTGGAGTTCACTCAGCCTCTTGAATCTATAGGTTCATGTCTTTTGCCAAATTTGGGGTGTTTTAGGCATTATTTCTTTGAATACCCTCTTGAATAAGAATATTTCTTAGCCCTACCCTCTTTATCCTCTCCTTTTGGGTCTTCAGTAATACCAATGCTAGATCTTTTGTTGAAGTCCTACATGTTCCTGAGGCGCTGTTTATTTATTTATTTATTCTATATTTTGTTTGTGTCAAGTGTGCTTGTAATTGCTCATTGCATTATTTTTATGATGGCTGCTTTAAAATTTGTGTCAGAAAATTTTATCTCATGTTTCATCTCAGTGTTGGCATCTAAAGATTATCTTTGTTCATTCAGTTTGAGATTTTCCTTGTTTCTAGTGTAATGAGTGGTTTTTGATTGAAACTTGGACATTTTGGGTATTATGTTATGACTCTGTATCTTATTTAAACCTGATGTTTTAGCCGGCTTTTTGGACACTGCATTGGCAAAGGAAGGTGGTGGGGTGTCCCCTCATTACTGCCAGGTCAGCATAGAAAGTCTATTCAGCCTCTGTTGACATCTCGAGGGGTGTTCTTTATTATTGCTGTGTGGGGTGGGAGTTCTGGCTCCCCACTAGGCCTCCACTGACACCTCAGGGAGAGGATGGCATCAGTACTGCGGAGCAATGGTAAAAGTTCTGACTTTCTACTAGGCTTCTTCTGATACTGCCCAAGCAGCAAGGATGCAGGCTGGAAGTACAGGTTGCCTATGTGGTTTCCTCATTACTACTCAGCAGGGATAAAAGTACTGGCTCCGTATTTGGCCTTCTCTGAAGATATCCCAGTAGGTGGGTAGGGCACATTGCTATAGCCTGGCAGTGGAATTCTAGGTCCCCGCTTGGCCTCGGCTGGTATGAATGAGGATGGGGCTACATTTTTCTTTTTTTTTTTTCCTGTGATGTTTAGTTAGAGCAGAGCAGTTTCTGTCTAAAAGTTTCTCTTTTCTTGTGTTGTTCCTTTCTTGGCCCTTTGGCCAAAAAGAGCAGTTTTTGTCAGGCCTTTTTTAGTCTGCACTTATTGATATTTCCAAGTGCCATCTTCTTCAAAGTCTCCTCCTTTCAAAGAAAGTGGCTCCTTTCAAGTCTTCTTATGTTTATTTCATATATAATGTCCAGTTTTTCACTGTACTTAGTAGAGGAGTAAGGAAAAGTTTGCCTACTTTATCTTCTCGGAAGGATATCTTCAGAGAAGGCCAATATGGAGCCAGTACTTTTATCCCTGCTGAGTAGTAATGAGGAAACCACATAGGCAACCTGTACTTCCAGCCTGCATCCTTGCTGCTTGGGCAGTATCAGAAGAAGCCTAGTAGAGAGTCAGAACTTTTACCATTGCTCCGCAGTACTGATGCCATCCTCTCCCTGAGGTGTCAGTGGAGGCCTAGTGGCCTAGTGGGGAGCCAGAACTCCCACCCCACACAGCAATAATAAAGAACACCCCTCGAGATGTCAAAGAAATTTCTAAGTTTTAAAGATTTGTTATTAAATCATACCATTCATATGGAAAAGGGCACATATCTTAAGCATACAGGACAATGAAGCTTTACCAACAATACACCCAACACAACCAGTGCCTTGCGGAAGCTTCCTTATGTTCCCTCTGATCACAAGCCCCCCACCCCTGCAAAGTTAACCACTATCCTAATTCCTGACAGTATAGATTAGTGCTTTCCATCTTTGTGCTTTATATAATGGACCCCTTTAAAACATGTAAATTGGTCGGGCGCGGTGGCTCAAGCCTGTAATCCCAGCACTTTGGGAGGCCGAGACGAGCGGATCACGAGGTCAGGAGATCGAGACCATCCTGGCTAACACGGTGAAACCCCGTCTCTACTAAAAATACAAAAACTAGCCGGGCGAGGTGGCGGGTGCCTGTAGTCCCAGCTACTCGGGAGGCTGAGGCAGGAGAATGGCGTAAACCCGGGAGGCGGAGCTTGCAGTGAGCTGAGATCTGGCCACCGCACTCCAGTCCGGGCGACAGAGCGAGACTCCGCCTCAAAAAAAAAAAAAAAAAGCATGTAAATATCCCTGGGAGATTTAATGTCTGAAGATGTCATTGACCGACACCTTGCAATGAATTAATTTATCATACAATTTTATTTATGTTTAATAACAATACGTTTATTAATAACATTCTAAAACACAGTAAAGTTATAATAACCTTTCTCATGCTTCACATCACTTGATTCTTACAAATGCCTATGAAATAGATTGTATTATTAACCTCATTTAAGGTGAGAAAATTGAGGCTCAAAGAAGTTAAATGATTTGTCTAAGGTCACCCAAGTCACAGGCAGAAAGATTTGGCAGCCCCAGAAGAAAGGGACCTTCTTTGTCCACCTGTCCATGCATCAATTTCAGAGAAGAATCTGATTGGCTCTGGTTTAGTCTTCTGACCACTAAATGTCAAAGGCGGGAAAGGACAATGATTGACCTATCCGTCATAGTCATTTGGAGTCAGAGAGGGGATCTTCAAGTGACCCAGAGGAGGGACTGAGAAAGTAAGCTAGACAGACAGAACTTCACTTATCATAGCCCCCAGTGGGAACAAAAACAATTATTCCCATTTCTTGATTTTTGTGGACATGTTAAAATAATCAAACTCCTGTGTCTTTTTCTCTGCCTCATTCTCTATCCACACACGACTCATTTTAAGAGTTTAGAATCACATTTTGTATAACCTGGAATGGACTGGAATGGAAGAGACTCTTTATCCTCTTAGTATATAGATGAGGGAAAGGAGGCTGGTAAGAGAGTATTTTGCCCAATTTCTTTTTTTTTTTTTTTTTTTTTTTTTTTTTGAGATGGAGTCTCGCTCTGTCGCCTGGGCTGGAGTGCAGTGGCCGGATCTCAGCTCACTGCAAGCTCCGCCTCCCGGGTTTACGCCATTCTCCTGCCTCAGCCTCCCGAGTAGCTGGGACTACAGGCGCCCGCCACCTCGCCGGCTAGCTTTTTGTATTTTTTAGTAGAGATGGGGTTTCACCGTGTTAGCCAGGATGGTCTCGAACTCCTGACCTCGTGATCCGCCCGTCTCGGCCTCCCAAAGTGCTGGGATTACAGGCTTGAGCCACCGCGCCCGGCCTTTGCCCAATTTCATATACATACTTGTTTTATGTTTTTCCTCCATCTTCGTGTATCATAAGAATAACTTCATAAAATTGACAATTTAATGAAAAAAAATTATTCTCTAACCCCAATGCCCCAACATATTTTCATGTGTCTTCCAGTCTTTGTCAAGTTATCTATTTATCTATATCTATATACTTATATATAAATGCCATCAAGCCTGGTTAATTTCTTATGTTTTTGTAGGGACAGGGTCTCGTCATGTTGAACAGGCTGGTCTCGAATTCCTGGCCTCAAGTGATCCTCCCACCTCAGCCTCCCAAAGTACTAGGATTATAGTCATGAGCCACTGCGCCCGGCCACTCACTGATTGTTTTGATCTTAGCAGAAAATCATTCAAAGCAAAACCTCTCCGGGACATCACCATTTGAGAAGGAGACCCTTTTAAGACAGAAAAGCGCTCCTGAACTGGAGAGAGGAAATCTGCTCTTAGAAGGCCCCCTACTAAAAGACAGACTTTGCCATAGTGCTGGTGTTGCAAAGCCAGTAAGACAGTCCCCATCCCCAAAGAGCTCAAGTTCCTGGTTTCATTTCATGCACCTTTAGTAACCTCCAGCTAAATGCAGGCTGCCCCACCTCTGCCTAGAATAATAAGGGGTTCCTGGACTCTCCATCAATAGGTCCTGTCAGACAAGCCATCTGTATCATTCCAGGTCCTGGCAGGAAACAGATGGTGCCCTCAGATTGAGTAAATTGAGAAGAGTTTAATAAAGAGACTATTTACAAAGGAATATCAGGGTATGGGGAAACCACAGGCCAGAAGGAGCAGAAGGAGGAAGCAATCACTGGAAACTGGAGAGAGAAATCTGCTCTTAGAAGGCCCCCTACTAAAAGACAGACTTTGCCATAGTGCTGGTGTTGCAAAGCCAGTAAGACAGTCCCCATCCCCAAAGAGCTCAAGTTCCTGGTTTCATTTCATGCACCTTTAGTAACCTCCAGCTAAATGCAGGCTGCCCCACCTCTGCCTAGAATAATAAGGGGTTCCTGGACTCTCCATCAATAGGTCCTGTCAGACAAGCCATCTGTATCATTCCAGGTCCTGGCAGGAAACAGATGGTGCCCTCAGATTGAGTAATTGAGAAGAGTTTAATAAAGAGACTATTTACAAAGGATATCAGGGTATGGGGAAACCACAGGCCAGAAGGAGCAGAAGGAGGAAGCAATCACTGGAAACTGGAGAGAGAAAATCCTATGAAGATGGCCTCTTGACAGGAGCTGTGGTTTTTGGTCCGGGACACAGCCAGCCAGCTCTTAAGGAGGTATTTGGGGGAATTAAATACTCTGACCTCTCTCCTCTCTTTTTCCCACCTCCTGCTGGTGACCAAGGTCAACTGGAAGGCAGAGGGCATAGGAACCATTTGAGGGAGTTCATCCAGGCCTGCCTCTAGGAGCACAGAGTGGGTGGAGAAGGGTGGGGTGGGTCTGGAGGGGTCAAAGGAAGCCATGTGGTCCACCATGTGAGTTTGCAAATACTCTGCTGCAGTTCTTTGTCCAGGTTGGTTGCTATCAGCACTTCTGGTGGGGTTGAAGGTGGAGGCTGGGGGTTGGGGTGGCCTCTTCCTGAGTATTTCTAGCAGGAGGTAGGGTCCTGGTCCTGGTCCTCTTCTGCCTGGGTTGTGGGCTCTCTGTTCATCTCCAGTGCCCACAAAAGGCAGTGTCGTTCACAAAAGAGGATGCCTGCTCTGAGCCCCAGTCTCTATGCAGGGGGCTACCTTCCCATACCTGTCCTGCCAGCCTTCTTTCTTTTTCTTTTTCTTTTTCTTTTCTTTTCTTCTTTTATCTTCTTTTCTCTTTTTTTTGGTGGAGTCTCGTTCTGTCGCCCAGGCTGGAACTCAGTGGCACAATTTCTGCTCACTGCAACCTCCGCCTCCTGGGTTCAAGCGATTCTCCTGCCTCAGCTTCCCAAGTAGCTGGGAGTACAGGTGTGTGCCACCACGTCCGGCTGATTTTTGTATTTTTGGTAGAGATGGAATTTTACCATGTCGGCCAGGCTGGTCTCAAATTCCTGGCCTCAAGTGACCTGCCCACCTTGGCCTCCCAAAATGTTGGGATTACAGGTGTGAGCCACCGTGCCTGGCCATGCCAGCCCTATTTCTTCTCCCCTGCCATGCCTTGAATGGCTAGTTGCCTCTACAAGTGGGCTGCTACACACCCTCAGCATTGCCGGTCCACTGGATCATCCACAGCCTCACCTGGTTCCCTCAGGTTCCCCGTGGCTACTAGAAGTGAGGACACACAAGCCTTGTGTCTGTGAGGACTTCACCTTGGCCTACCCAGGGTCCCTGTGTGCACTCCACCTCCATGCTCCAGCTGGCCTTTGCTCCCTCTCCCACTGGCCAGCTCAGTTCCTCTTTATTCCTAGCCTGCAGTGTAGGATCTGCTGCAGTAGAAGGCCTTTCCTTTAAAGATAAAAGTTAACCAATGTGCAATTTAATAAACCAGGATGTGAATTTTTAATCAGAAACCTAAAGACACTGGGTTCTTGTAGCTGCTTTACTGGAATTATCTCTCCATGTAAGAAATGAGGGAGGTTAAAGGAAGATTGGGAGGCTGGGCGCGGTGGCTCATACCTGTAATCCCTGCACTTTGGGAGGCTGAAGCAGGATGATCACTTGCGGCAAGGAGTTCAAGACAAGCCTGGGCAATATAGTGAGACCCTGTCTCTACAAAAAAAAAAAAAACCAAATAAATACAAATAAAGGAAGGCTGGGGGGCTGGAGCGGATGAGATACTTTCTTTTTACTCTGTATCCAGTTTTACTGCCTGAAGGTTGCTTTTACAACCAAGTTTATATTGTGCTTTAAATTTTTTTTTTTTTTTTTTTTTTTTTTTTGAGATAGAGTTTCGCTCTTGTCGCCCAGGGTGAAGTGCAATGGTGCGATCTCAGCTCACTGCAATCTCCGCCTCCCAGGTTCAAGTGATTTTCCTGCCCCAGACTCCCAAGTAGCTGGGATTACAGGTGTGTGCCACCACACCCGGCTAATTCTTTTGTATTTTTAGTTGAGACGGGGTTTCATCATGTTGGCTAGGCTGGTTTCAAACTCCTGACTTCAGGTGATCCACCTGCCTTGGCTTTCCAAAGTACTGGGATTGCAGGCATGAGCCCCCACACCCGGCCTACTTTAAAATTTTTATAACTCTATTTTTAAAAAGAATTGAAACTAATTTGTAATCAGTAACTCTGAGTGGTATGGATAGTAGAAGCACAGTACACATTGCAGGCACAAATCACAAAAATGAT
This sequence comes from Trachypithecus francoisi, assembly GCF_009764315.1. Taxonomy (NCBI): domain Eukaryota; kingdom Metazoa; phylum Chordata; class Mammalia; order Primates; family Cercopithecidae; genus Trachypithecus; species Trachypithecus francoisi. Next base: position 97,301,535 of record NW_022681471.1, read on the forward strand.
GAGAAAGGCAAGGCCACCGAAGATGGATTTGAAATTTCTGCTCAAGGAACCCTTGTTTCAGTGAGAGTAGAACCATGTACATTTCCCTGGTTATATGAGGAGTTTGTGTGGAAACCTGAGTTAACTACTATGGCGTGTTTGATTTATTTCCATGATGATCTGGCATCCTGCAGAGGTAGGTGCTCTGGGATGTTGTCCAGTTGGCTTGCCCCTACCGTGCTCTCACTGTGTCCTTACCACTTGCTGGGAGATCCCACGGCTGCATTGGAGCTTCCATGTGTTTCATTTACTAATTGATGTTGAGGACTGGCAGGTAGAGGAGTTGGTATTTATACTTTGGGGTCATTTAGATATTTGTTGAGAATGAGGGCCAGGCATGGTGGCTCACGCCTGTAATCCCAGCACTTTGGGAGGCTGAGGTGGGCAGATCGCTTGAGGTCAGGAGTTTGAGACCAGCCTGGCCAACATGGTGGAAACCCCGTCTCTACTAAAAATACAAAAACTAGCTGGGTGTGGTGGCGTGCACCTGTAGTCCCAGTTACTTGGGAGGCTGAGGCAGGAGAATTGCTTGAAGCTGGGAGGCAAAGGTTGCAGTGAGTGGAGATTGTGCCACTGTACTCTAGCCTGGGGTACAGAGCGAGACTCTGTCTAAAAAAAAAAAAAAAGAGAGAGAATGAGGCCATTCCTAACCAAAACTCTGAAGCAGGCCTTCAACCTTTCTTGACTACCCCACCTACCTGGGAGGTCCATCCTGGGGACAGTGGGGTACAATTATGAGCAGCCATAGGCTTATGCTGAGGGCTTCTGGAGAAACTCACCTCTTCCTCCTTCTCCTCTTCATCCCCTTTCTGAGACTCTGGGTACTGGCCTCCCAAGGTGAACATAAGAAAGAGGCTCTCAAGTATTGGTTGAAACTTGAACCCAGTTGGCTTCTTGAACTGAGGGAGATATTAAGATACGTAAGAGATTTAACTGTTAACTAGGGATCTCTGTAGATTTGTGTGAGGAACAATAACTCAACTCTATAATAATCCCCAATAAAGCTCTGAAAAACAAGGCCAGTAATAACTTACTAGTATCTTGCCCTAATGGATATTAGAGAGTTTTCTAATTTCTTTATAGAGAGTTTTCTTTATTTAATTTCTTTATAGAGAGTTTTCTTTATAAAGCTAGTGTAATAAAAAAAGTAGGATATTGGAGAATAGATCGGTGAAATAGAATAGAGAAGAAAGAAATTGATTTTATCAGAACTTAATACAGTGTATAATAAAGGCGGCATTTCAATTCAGTAATGGCTTATTTAATAAATGATGCTAGAATAATTACCTAGCACATGAAAAATACAAACATAAACTCCTATTTAATTCATCTTTAATTACAGAAGATACAAAGGTAAAGTAAAAAAAGTTAGGAGAATATTTATGTAATATTTAGTTAGGGAGACCTTCTTAAATAACACAAGAAACTCAGAAAACATAAAAGAAAAAAAACAGATTGACAATACAGATAATTAAAATTTTTCAGTTGCACAAAACACCATGAAAAGTCAAAGGACAACTAAGAAGCTGTGAGAAAATAGTTGCAATTAATGACAGATAAAGGATTAATATCTACAATATTATAGTTAATATCAATATTCATAATATTAAGTTGAACTGTATAAAATTGCTGATAGTCAACTGTTTTTGACCAAAAGAAATGGCATTTTGATGCCAACCCAACACACAGTGCTTCTATATATTGATAAGAAAAAGACAACCCAATAGAAAAAAGGTGAAGACTATAAATTATAAACAGGTGATTCTTAGAACAGAAAATGCAGATAGCTGATATATAAAACATGTGATTATAAATATGTGAATGTTTATATGTTAAAATAATAACAGAAGGATGACTACTACTAAAAAAAAAACAGAAAAGAACGCAACAGATGGCTACTATAAAAAAAACAGAAGATAACAAGTGTTGGCAAGAATATGTAGAAATCCCTTGTGCACTGTTGGTGGGAATGTAAAATGGTGCAGCTGCTATGGAAAACAGTATGGAGGTTCCTCAAAAAATAAAAAATAGAATTACATATGATCCAGCAATTCTACCTCTGGGTATACACTCAAAACAATTGAAAGCAGAGTCTCAAAAATATATTTGTACACCCATGTTTATAGCAGCGTTAGTCATGATAGCCAAAAGGTGGAAGAAACCCAAATGTCCACTGACAAATTAATGAGTAAACAAAATATGATATAGACACACAATGGAATATTATTCAGCCTTAAAAAGAAAGTAAAGTCTGACTCATGCTATGACATGGATGAACATTGAAGACATGCTACATGAAAGAAGCTAGTCACAGAAAGATAAATATTGTATGGTTCCATCTATATGGGGTACCCAGAGTAGTCAAATTTGTAGAGACAGAAAGTAGAATGGTGGTTGCCAAAGGCCAAGGGGGGTGGGGAATGGAGAGTTATTATTTAATGGGTAGAGAGTTTCAACTTTGCAAGATTAAAAAGGGTTCTGGAGATTGGTTGCATAACACTGTAAATGTATTTAACACTGCTGAACTGTACACTTAAAAATGGTTAAGATGGTTAATTTTGTGTTATGACAATTAAAAAATTTTAAAAAGCACACACACAAATAATAGGATAACATTTTTCATCCATAAGGCAAAATTTAGAACTAATTTTGACAGTGATGTGGGGAAGTTTGTATTTTCTTTCTTTCTTTATTTTTTTTTTTGAGACAGAGTCTCGCTCTGTCGCCCAGGCGGGAGTGCAGTGGCGCGATCTTGGCTCACTACAAGTTCCGCCTCCAGGTTCACGCCATTCTCCTGCCTCAGCCTCCCGAGTAGCTGGGACTACAGGCGCCTGCCACCTCGCCCGGCTAGTTTTTTGTATTTTTTAGTAGAGACGGGGTTTCACCGGGTTAGCCAGGATGGTCTCGATCTCCTGACCTCGTGATCCGCCCGTCTCGGCCTCCCAAAGTGCTGGGATTACAGGCTTGAGCCACCGCGCCTGGCCTGCTATAGCATTTTAAGAAAGTAATTTGGTAGAATCTATTAAAATGAAAGATGCACATGTTCTTTGACACAGTAATCCCACTTTTGGGACTGTAACCTGTAGAAATACTTGTACCAATACATAAATATATACGTGTAAAGATTTTTTTGCATTGGTCATAACTGGAAATAATCTCCCCACCAAAAACGGGCAAATGGTTGGATATTATACAACCATTTATTTATTTATTTTTAAATTTTATTTTATTTTATTTTAAGTTCCAGGATACATGTGTAGGACGTTCAGGTTTGTTACATAGGTAAACATGTGCCATGGAGGTTTGCTGCACCTATCAGCCCATTACCTAGGTATTAAGTCCCACATGCATTAGCTGTTTATCCTGATGCTCTCCCTCCTCCCGTCCCCAAGACAGGCCCCAGTGTGTGTTGTTGCCCTCCCTGTGTCCATGTGTTCTCATTGTTCAGCTCCCATTTACAAGTGAGAACATGTGATGTTTGGTTTTCTGTTCCTGTATTAGTTTGCTAAGAATAATAGCTTCCAGCTCCATCCATGTCCCTGCAAAGGACCTGATCTCATTCCTTTTTATTACCCAACTATTTAAAAGAAAGAGTAATAGCTAAAAGGATTGACCTGGAGAGATAAGTATGAGATATTATTTTATCAATAATATGACATATTATTGTAAGATAATAGGCAAGTTCCACAGAAAAGCATATAGTATGATTCTGCTTGTGTGAAAAGCAAATTTAAAAATCCCTATAATCTGTTTATATATTGTGATGGTTAATTTTGTGTATCACCTTGGCCGGGTTATGGTGCCAAGTCGTTTGCTCAAACACCAGTCTAGATGTTATTGTAAAGATATGTTTTTAGATGTGACTAACATTTAAATCACTAGAGTTTGAATAAAGCAGGCTACCTCTATAATGTAGGTGGGCCTCATCTAATCAGTTGAAAGCATTAAAAACAATGACTGAGGTTCACTGAAGGAGGAGGAATTCTTAAGGCTGCAACATTAACTCTCACCTGAATTCAGATTTCAGACTTGCCAACCCCCACAATCTCATGAGCCAATCCCTTAGAATAAACCACCTCTGGTGAGAAACTCGAAGCTTTCCCAGTAAGATTAGGAAAAAGGCAAGAATGTCCCCTCTTACCACTGCTTTTCAACATTGTAATGGTAGTCATAGCTAATGCAGTAAGACAAGAAAAAAAGTAAAAGATATACAGATTGAGAAGGAAGAAATAAAGCTGTCTTTGTTCACAGATGGCATGGTCATCTATGTAGAAAATTCAAGAGAGTTGGCAAACACTCTTGGAATTAAGAAGTCATCATAGAGAAGTTGGTGCCAGTGACCAGAGGCAGCGGCAGTGAGTGGGTCCTTGTGGGCTAGAAGAACCCTGCAAAAATGTCTCTCTATCCATCTCTTGAAGACTTGAAGGTAGACAACATAATTGGGGCTCAAAATATTTTTTCTGCAAACTCTGCTAATCCAGCAATTTTGTCAGAAGCTTCTGCTTCCATCTGACAAGATGGAAATCTCTATCCCAAACTGTATCCAAAGCTCTCTTAATACATGGGCCTGAGTTTAAATGAAGAAAAAATATATGTAAATGTGGTCATGGTTTCTGGTGCACCAATTCAGGGGCAGCTGGTAGCAAGAAGTTCCAGTATGAACTATATGGTGGCTCCTGTAGCTGGTAATGATGTTGGAATTCATAGAGCAGAAATTAAGCAAAGGATTCGTGAAGTCATTTTGTGTAAGGATCAAAATGGAAAAATTGGACTCAGGCTTAAATCAATAGATAATGGTATATTTGTTCAGCTAGTCCAGACTAATTCTCCAGCCTCATTGATTGGTCTGAGATTTGGGGACCAAGTGCTCCAGATTAATAGTGAAAACTGTGCAGAGTGAAGCTCTGATGAAGTGCACAAGGTGCTCAAACAGGCTTTTGGAGAGAAGAGAAGATTACCATGACCATTCGTGACAGGCCCTTCAAACGGACGATTACCATGCATAAGGATAGCACTGGACATGTTGGTTTTATCTTTAAAAATTGAAAAATAACATCCATAGTGAAAGATAGCTCCACAGCCAGAAATGGTCTTCTCACAGAACATAAAATCTGTGAAATCAATGGACAGAATGTCATTGGATTGAAGGACTCTCAAATTGCAGACATACTGTCAACATCTGGGACTGTAGTTACTATTACAATCATACCTGCCTTTATCTTTGAACATATTATTAAGTGGATGGCACCAAGCATTATGAAAAGCCTAATGGACCACACCATTCCTGAGGTTTAAAATTCACGGCACCATGGAAATGTAGCTGAACGTCTCCAGTTTCCTTCTTTGGCAACTTCGGTATTATGCACATGTAGCTTTCCCAGAGCCAGCGAGCATATGCTGCATGAGGACCTTTCTATCTTTTTTTTTTTCTTTTTTGAGATGGAGTCTCACTCTGTCACCCAGGCTGGAGTGCCAGTGGCACGATCTCAGCTCACTGCAACCTCTCCCTCCCGGGTTCAAGTGATTCTCCTGCCTCAGCCTCCTGAGTAGCTAGGATTACAGGCCTGCACCATCATGCCTGGCTAATTTCTGTATTTTCAGTAGGGACGGGATTTCACCATGTTGGTCAGGCTGGTCTCGAACTCCTGACCTCGTGATCCATCCACCTCAGCCTTCCAAAGTGTTGGGATTACAGGCGTGAGCCACCTTGCCTGGCCTTCTATCTTACATTATGATTGGGAATCTTACTATTTCATCTGATACCTTGTTCAGATTACAAAATAGTTGTAGCCTTATCCTGGTTTTACAGAGGTGAAAGTTTCAAGAGATTTACTGACTTTCCTAGAATAGTTTCTCTACCGGAAATCTGATGCTTTTTTAAGCCATTGTGATTAGGATGACTGATACAGGTATAGCTTTGTGTGAAAACCAGTCACCTTTCTCCTAGGTAATGAGTAGTGCTGCTCATATTACTTTAGTTCTATAGGATATTCGCATTTTTAACATGCTACCATAGTACCTTTAGAATGATTGCCTTTGATTTTTTAAAAAACTCTGTTTGTGTGTGTGTGTGTAACATGCCAATTAAGAACACCGGTTTCATTCCACGTAAGCATCAAACAGTGTATGTAGGTTGCAAGAAATTGTGATGATTGTTCTTAAATTTTGACTACCTTCACTTAAAAGGCAACAACTTGAACTGTTGCCTTAACTATGTTAAGCATCTAGACTAGAAGCCAAAATATAATTATTGTTGCCTTTTTAAAATCCAAAATGTAGTTCTCTATTAACCTGAAATGTACACTAGCCATTAAATGTATTAACCTGAAATGTACACAGAACAGTTTAATGGTACTTACTGAGCTATAGCATAGCTGCTTAGTTGTTTTTGAGATTTTTTTAGTCAATGCATAATGGAAACTTCTTTCTACTAAAAGTTGCCAGTACCACTTTGTGAGAAACAAATCGCTATATATTTATGTAAAAATTATTACACTAAATAGGATAAACTTTTGACTCCCCTTTTGTTCATCTGTGGATTAAGTGGTATAAGGCTTAATTTTGGCATTTGACTCTTAAGATTATGTAACCTAGCTACTTCAAGATGGTCTTAGAATATTTTTCTGGTAATTTGTTCCATTTCCTGACTCCTCCTTGCAAACAAAATGATAGTGACACTTTATTCTGACTTTTTTCTTCTTTTTGGTTTATGTCTATTCTAATTAAATATATATACATAAAGTTAAAAAAAGTCATCATATCAAGGTTGCAGGATATAAAGTTAATATACAAAAGTCAATTGCTTTCCTAATATATCAAAAATGAACAAGTGGAATTTGAAACTTTAAATATACATTTACATTAGCACCCCCAAAAACGAAATGCTTCAGTATAGATTTGACAAAATATGTACAAGATACACACGAGGAAAGCCGTAAAACGCTGACAAAGGTGTAAGTATCAAGGAAAAAGTAAATAAATGAGGAGCTGTTCCATGTTCATGGATAGTAAGGCTCAATATTGTCAAGATGGCAGTTCTTCCCAACTTGATCTATAGATTTAATGCAATCACAATCAAAATCTCAGCAATTTATTTTGTAGAGATTGACAAACTAATTCTAAAGTTTATACAGAGAAACAGAAGACTGAGAATAGCCAACACAGTGTTGAAGGAGAAACACAAAGTTGAAATGCTGACACTACCCAACTTAAAGACTTACTATGAAGCTACAGTAAGCATGTGGTATGGATGAAAGAATAGGCAAATAGATCGATGGAACAGAACAGAGAGTCCAGAAACAGACCCACAGAAATACAACTGATCGTTGAGGGAGCAAAAGCACTACAGTGGAGAAAAGATAAACATTTCAACAAATGGTGTTGAAACAACTAGATATCCACATGCAAAAAAATAACTCTAGACACAGACCTGACACTCTTCACGAAAATTGACTCAAACTGGATCACAAACCTAACTGTAAAACACAAAACTATAAAACTCCTAGAAGATAATTTTGGAGAAAATCTAAATAGCCTTGGATTTGGTGATGACTTTTTAGATACAACACCAAAGGCATGACCCATGAAATAACTTCATGGACTTCATTAAAATTAAAAATTCCTGCTTTGCAAAAGACACTATCAAAACAATAAAAAGACAAGCCACAGACTGGGAGAAAATATTTGCCAAAGGCATATCTGATAATGGGCTGTTATCCAGAATATACAAGGTAAAACTCAACAATAAGAAAAGAACCAGATCAAAAAATAAGTCAAAGATTTTAACAGATACTTCACCAAAGGTAGGTGGCAAATAAGCATATAATGGTTTCATTTCCTGTGGGGAGCCAAAAAAATTAAGAAAAGAAAAAAAATTTTTTGAAAGATGCTTGCATTGTATGTCATCAGGGAAATGCAAATTAAAACAAGATACCAGTACATATGTATTAGAATCGCCAAAATCCAGATTAAAGATTTAAATCTAAGACCTCAAATTATAAAAATCCTAGATGAAAACCTTGGAAATGTTATTCTGGATATCAGCCTTGGCAGAGAATTTACGACTAAGTCCTCCAATCGCAGCAAAAACAAAAATTGACAAGTGGGACCTAATTAAACTAAAGAGGCTTGGAAAGCAAGAGAAACTATCAGCAGAGTAAACACACAAGTTACAGAATGGGAGAAAATATTTGCAAACTATGCATCCAACAAAGGCCAAATATCCAGAGTTTATAAGGATCTTAAACAACTCAACAAGCAAAAACCAAATAACCCTGTTAAAAATTGGGCAAAGGACATTAACAGATGCTTCTCAAAAGACAACGTGCATGTGACCAAGAAACATTAAAAAAAAGCTCAACATCACTAATCATCAGAGAAATGCAAACCAAAACCAAAATGAGATACCATCTCACACTAGTCAAGATGATGATTATTAAAAAGACAAAAAAATAACAGATGCTGGCAAAGCTGCAGAGAAAAGGGAATGCTTATATACTGTTGACGGGAGTGTGAATTAGTTCAGCCACTGTGGAAAGCAGTTTGGAGAATTCTCAAAGAGCTAAAAACAGAACTACTGTTCAACCCAGGAATCCCATTACTCGATATAAACCCAAAGGAAAAGAAATTGTTCTACAAAAAAGACACAGGTACTTGAATGTTCATCACAGCACTATTCACAGAATCAACCTAGGTGCCCATCAGCGGTGGATTTGATAAAGAAAATGTAGTACATATACACGATGGATTACTATGCAGCCATAAAGAAAAACAAGATCTTGTCCTTTGCAGCAACGTGATTGGAGCTGGAGGCCATTGTCCTAAGCAAACTAACACAGGAACAGAAAACCAAATACTGCACATTCTCACTTATAATTGGAAGGTAAACATTGAGTTCACATGAACACAAAGAGGGGACCAACAGAACTGAGGACTACCAGAGGGAGGAGGGGAGAAGGGAGCAAGGGCTGAAAAATATCCATTGGATACTATATTCATTACCTGGGTGATAGGATCATTTGTACCCCAAACCTCAATGTCACACAATATATTCATGTAACAAACCTGCACATGTATCCCCTGAATCAAAAATAAAAGTTGAAATTATAAAAAAAAGAAAAAGAAAAGAAATTGCCACAGCCACCCAACCTTCAGCAATCACCACCCTGATCAGTCAGCAGCCATCAACATAGAAACAAGACCCACCATCGGCAAAAGGATTGCAACTCACTAAAGGCACAGATGATTGTTAGTATTTTCTTGTCTTTTCTTTTTTTTTTAAAGAGACAGAGTCTCGCCATATTGCCCAGGCTGGTCTTAAACTCCTAGCCTCAAGCCATCTTCCTGACTCGGCCTCCCAAATGCTGGACTACAGGCGCGAGCCACAGCTCCCAGCCATCGTTAGAATTTTTTAAGAGTAAAATATTTTTTTTTTTTCTTTTTGAGACGGAGTCTCCCTCTGTCACCCAGGCTGGAGTGCAGTGGCGCGATCTCGGCTCACTGCAAGCTCCGCCTCCCGGGTTTACCCCATTCTCCTGCCTCAGCCTCCCGAGTAGCTGGGACTACAGGCGCCCACCATCTCCCCCGGCTAATTTTTTGTATTTTTTTAGTAGAGACGGGATTTCACCGTGTTAGCCAGGATGGTCTCGATCTCCTGACCTCGTGATCCACCCGTCTCGGCCTCCCAAAGTGCTGGGATTACAGGCTTGAGCCACTGCGCCCGGCCGTAAAATATTTTTTAAATTAAGGTATGTACATTTTTTTAGACATAATGCTATTGCACACTTAATAGACTACGGTATAGCATAAACATAACTTTTATATACACTGGGAAACCGAAAAATCTGTGTGACTCTTTTTATTGTGATATTTACTTTATTGCAGTGGTCTGGAACCACACTCATAATATTTCTGAGGTAGGTCGGTAAACAAGTTACTTTTGAACAAAAATAATGACAAGCTTAGTAATTTTCCATAGACTCTTATCGCTGAAAGTAATCTTAGTTATGTGGTCCAAAGTTCCTGCTTTTACAGATTTGAGTCACAGAGTTGTTACCACTCTCCTGGGGCCATGTAACCAGATAGCTTGAGGCTGATAGGTTACCATGGTTGCAGCCTCTAGCAATATTTCTACATACCATGGATGAATTCATCGGATTCTAGAGTATAACTTCTGCATGAAATAGTATGCAGATAAGAAAGGGGCTTCCAGAAGACACCTGGATCATTCTTCATTTAGATCTACACTGGACCATGGTTAAATTCGTTAAGCTACATAAGATGCTATCTAAGTTTATTCTATCATTTTCCTTAGGAGTAACACTATTGATAGTAGGCATTGAAAAACAATGTTTTGGGCCAGGCGCAGTGGCTCATGCCTGTAATCCCAGCACTATGGGAGGTCAAGGCGGTGGATCACCTGAGGTCCGGAGTTTGAGGCCAGCCTGGCCAACACGGTGAAGCCCTGTCTCTACTAAAAATACAAAAATTAGTCCGGTGTGGTGGCACACGCCTGTAGTCCCAGCTACTTGGGAGGCTGAGGTAGGAGAATCACGTGATCACGTGAACCCGGGAGGTGGAGGTTGCAGTGAGCCAAGATCATGCCACTGCACTCCGGCCTAGGCAACAGAGTGAGACTCTGTCTCAAAAAAAAAGAAAGAAAGAAAAGAAAAGAAAAGAAAGAAAAAAGAAAAACAATGTTTTTTTGCATTGCTTTTCTTCCTAAATGCCTGGATAAAATCTGCCAGTCTGAAAAAAGCTGGCCAAAAATATGGCCTTTGTAATGCAGGGTCCTTTAATTAGATTTTATTTATTTATTTGAGAAGGAGCCTCACTCTGTCACCCAGACTGGAGTATAGTGGCGCGATCACAGCTCATTGCTGCCTCAACCTCCCCAGGCTCAGGTGATCCTCCCACCTCAACCTCCTGAGTAGCTGGGGCCACAGGTGTGCACCACCATGCCCAGCTAAGTTTTGTATTTTTAGTAGAGATGAAGTTTCACCATGTTGCCCAGGCTGGTCTCAAACTCCTGGGCTTGAAATCTGCCCACCTGGTCCTCCCAAAGTGTTCGGATTACAGGTGTGAGCCACTGCACCCGGCCTTAATTAGATTTTTAAAGGGTTGAAAACTAGGTGTCTGGTGAATACTCTGAGAGGGCAGCTTTTTCTTCCTGTTCCCTCACCCCTTGTCACCCTCAAATGAAGGGGAATTGAAGCTTAATGCCGCTTTCCTACCTGCTCAGCATGATTACATTTTCCTTTGCGTTCAGTGGCATCACAACAATGTGTATTAGTTGAAGATGATTGTTCTTTTTTTTTTGGTGATGTTATTTCTCATGTTTGTTAGTTCTGTTCTGCTGAACATTTAAAAACATGTATTGATTTTTATGCTTTTTCAAAAGAGGGAATTGTTATCACTACATTTTAAATGTCTTATGTACAGCTTCATCTTGGTGTCTGCCATTGTGCCCCAAACAAAGCTGATTCCAAGAACCCTGAGTAATTAATACACACGCATTTGTATATTTTTGTATGAACATAAAGAATGATATAGAAGTATAATTAACCAAACCTAACGCTGGTGATCCCAAGGCATGGATTAGATTGGGGAGGTAAAGCTCTTTCTTTTCTTTCTTTCCTTTTTTTTTTTTTTGAGACTGAGTCTCATTCTGTCATCCAGGCTGGAGTGCAATGACACAATATCGACTCACTGCAAGCTCTGCCTCATGGGCTCAAGCAATTCTCCTGCCTCAGCTTCCCGAGTAGCTGGGATTACAGGCACGCCCAGCTACTTTTTGTATTTTTAGTATAGACGGGGTTTCACTATGTTGCCCAGGCTGGTATTGAACTCTTGACCTCAGGTAATCCACCCACCTTGACCTCCCAAAGTGCTGGGATTACAGGCGTGAGCCACCGCACTTGGCCAGGTTTTTCTAAACCTTCTATTCTTTGTTTAACTGGTGTGATGGTTAATATAAGTGTCAACTTAATTGGATTGAAGGAATATTGATCCTGGATGTGTCTGTGAGGGCATTGCCAAAGGAGATTAATGTTGAGTCAGTGGGCTGGGAAAGGCAAACCCACCCTTAATCTGGGTGGGCACAATCTAATCAGCTGCCAGCGTGGCTAGAAGATAAACAGGCAGAAAAATGTAAAAAGAGAGACTGGCCTAGCCTCCCAGCCTACATCTTTCTCCCATGCTGGGTGCTTCCTGCCCTCGAAGATCGGACTCCAAGTTCTTCAGTTTTGGAATTCAGACTGGCTCTCCTTGCTCCTCAGCCTGCAGACGGCCTATTGTGGGACCTTTTGATCGTGTGAGTTAATACTTAATAAACTCCCCATTACATATATACTTATTCAATTTGTTCTGTCCCTCTAGAGAACCATGACTAATACAACTGGTTACAAGGTGCATGAAGTACTTCTGCAAGTAAATCAAAGCAAAAGAGCAAGAAAAATTCTCACAGACCATGTTAATTATGTTGCATCATAGAAGGCAACGTTGAATTGGGTCACAGGTCCTAAATTGTCATTTATTAACAAATAGTAAGTACCGACTGTGTGTCAAGGACTGAACAAGACTGGAAACAAAAAGGTCAACAAAACAGAATCTCTATCCTTGGAGAGCTCAGAAATTCACAACAACCGGTACAATCGAAATGTCTGCATGTGTGGACTATTTTACTGTGTACTAAATGAATTCAATCTTCTTTGCTCTAACTATCTCTGAAACTGTCATCCAGCATCTTGGGTGGTCCTTACAGACCAGCTGAGAATTGTGCCAATACAAATACAGGAGTAGAACAATAATAGTAAAAAGTCATGCTTTGACGGAAGTTCATTGAGTTTCTCCTAGTTAATCAAACCAGATGGAGGGACCGAGGTTGGGGGTCAGACACATTTTCTATTTGAGGATCTCTTTTTAATTCATTTCCTAATGTGAACACTGGAGAAGGAGATTAGGAAGCATACAAAACAAACCATTAAGTAAATCACAAATGTGGAACTAAAATTCAGCCCTGGGATGACCAGCTGGGATGGATTTTTTTGGTGCATTTTAGGTCTGGGTTAATAAGGTCAGCCCTCAAGAGGCTGTGATTTCCTGCTGCATAGTTATATTTTAGAACCATCCGGGGCCTTTTAAAAATAAAATCCCCAGGTCCCTTCCCTGGAGATGCTGATTCAGTAGGTCAAGGGTCAGGGCTAGAAATTTTCATATTTGAAAAGCTTCATAGGTGATTCTGATACACACCTCAGGTTAAAGACCAGAGGGAGCCTTGCGGGGAAGGTCAGCCTGGGTTTAGATTTTTATCTTGTGTCGATCCCATTGTATAACAGACAGCTTTTCCCACACTTAGCAGGAAATGAATGATGTCCCTGGAGGGCAGGGAAAGGTGGGTATCATTTGGAAAAGCTGTGGTGAAGGGCCCAGGAGAAGAACTACTGAGCGGGCACTACTCCAGAGCTCAGAGATCTTGCCGGTTTGAGTTCTGGTTCATCACTGGCCTGTCCAGTTGCCTCTCCAGGGGAATCCTCTATCACCATCACCCAGGGCCACTCCATTTGACCCACAGTCTGCATGCCAGTAGACAATTGCCTGGCAGATGGCTACCTTTCCCCATCTGTACCTGAAGCTCGCTCACTGAAAGTCTAGGAGGGGTGATGTCAGTTAGATCAGGAAACCTTGCTGTGTCCTCCTTTGCCCAGCCCCACTCTGTGTGGACACCCCCCCAAAAAGACCCAGAACGCTAACAAGCCAAGGGGCAACCCTGGCTATCCATGGGGTGATGTTAGCGAGCCCCCAAAGCTGTATTTCTACATTTGGTGGTGAACGAGATAAAGTCAAGGCCCCCAAGATGGGACATCAATCCTGTGAGATAGATGGGGCAAGTATTAATATTCTTAATTTAGAGATCAGGAAACAGACACATAGAGTGATAGCGTTGCCCAGGTCACACAGCTAGTCAGTGATGAAACCAGGTCACCAACTCAAGATGCCCCTCGACTCCTGTGCTTTTTGCATTTCCCTACCCTGAGTCCAAACAGCCAGATTTCTGTGAGCATGTTACCATACAACTGTCAGACTTTCCGTAAGTGTGTTTATTAGTCCCACCCTCCTTCCTTCCTTTCCTCCTTTTTTAGTGTCCATGAGAATTCACCTCTCAAATCTCTGACCACTGGCAGTGCCATTGACCTTGGACCCCAGCTTCAGCCTCTGAAATCCATCACCACATTGGTGCTGAGTCCCTCCGTGCTTCCTGCAGCCTACCCCGGGGCAGTGATTGAGTGCAGCAGGGATACTGAGGCAGGCCTGTTCTTGAGAGACATGGAAACTCCTTTGACCAACAACTTTAGCCCAGGGACTCCCCATTGGCCCTGCCAAATCTTTTTGTTGTTGTTGTTATTGTTTGAGACAGAGTCTTGCTCTGTCGCCCAGGCTGGAGTGCAGTGGCACAATGTCGGCTCACTGCAACCTCCGCCTCCCAGGTTCAAGCACTTCTCCTGCCTCACCCTCCTGAGTAGCTGGGGTTACAGGCATGTACCACCACACCTGGCTAATTTTTGCATTTTTAGTAGAGACGGGGTTTCATCATGTTAGCCAAGCTGGTCTCCAACTCCTGGCCTCAATGATCCGCCCACCTCAGCCTCCCAAAGGCTGGGATTACAGGCGTGTGCCACCGCGCCTGGCCGCCAAACCTGAGACTGAACTGCAGTGTAAGATGCTTCCACGCAAACTTCCTTCCTTCCTTTTCTCTCTCCTTCACAAGTCAGACTTGCAACGAAGTCTGATAGATCTTCCAGTCTTTTCCATCTCCCTCCCACATTTTCTCTCACAGGCATTTTCTTTTTTTTTTTTTTTTGAGACGGAGTCCCGCTCTGTCTCTCAGGCTGGAGTGCAGTGGCACAATCTCCGCTCACTGCAAGCTCCGTCGCCTCCCACGTTCACACCATTCTCCTGCCTCAGCCTCCCGAGAAGCTGGGACTACAGGCGCCCACCACTACGCCCGGCTAATTTTTTTGTTTTTTTTTTTTAAGTAGAGACGGGGGTTTCACCGTGTTCGCCAGGATGGTCTCGATTTCCTGACCTCGTGATCCGCCCGCCTCGGCCTCCCAAAGTGCTGGGATTACAGGCGTGAGCCACCGCGCCCGGCCGGCATTTTCTTTTTTTAAATGTCTTGTGTTTTATCTCGTCTTCGTGTCTGCTTCTCTGAAGACCCAAACTAACACCATCCCTCTCTTTTTTCCTCCCTCCCCAGCTTCCTTCTTTCTGTACCCTGTCAACCATACTGGAGGTGCATGGATTAATACTATTAATATACGGTTCCCATTCTCAAGGTTCTCACAGTCTATTAAAGGACACAGACCTAGAGATAATTCTAACACAGTGAGATGAGCGCAATGACAGAGGTATGCATGGGGCATTGGCAGGGCCCAGAGGAGCGTATCTAACCCAACTTGGAGCTGAATAGAGGAACCCATTGAATAAGAATTAATAGGCCGGCGCGGTGGCTCAAGCCTGTAATCCCAGCACTTTGGGAGGCCGAGACGGTGGATCACAAGGTCGGAGATCGAGACCATCCTGGCTAACATGGTGAACCCCGTCTCTACTAAAAATACAAAAAACTAGCCGGGCGAGGTGGCGGCGCCTGTAGTCCCAGCTACTCGGGAGGCTGAGCAGGAGAATGGCATGAACCCGGGAGGCAGAGCTTGCAGTGAGCTGAGATCTGGCCACTGCACTCAGCCGGGTGACAGAGCGAGACTCCGTCTCAAAAAAAAAAAAAAAAAATTAATAGGAGTCAGCCAGGTGAAATGAGCTAGGTAGAGGGAGGGGTAAAAGACATTGCATGTTGTTGTGTTGCTGGGGCTGATGTTTTTAGGCAAGGGGGCCAGGAGAAGGGTCCAAAGAGGTGGGGAGGGGCTGAGTATTGGAGGCTTTGAACGCTGCCCTGAGGGTTGACCCTTATCCTGGGGCCAGTGTTTCCTGAATGTGGGTCTAGGCCAGGCTGCAGGAGAATTACCTGGCATCTGATCAAAATTTCTACCCAGATAGGGTGCCCTGCAAGAGGGGAGCTCATTTGGGGATGAAATATGTGTTTTTTTTTCCCTCTCTTTTTTTTTTAAATCGAAACTTGTCCCTTCAAGTGCTAGAGAGGGCTAGAAAATCCCCTAAGATATTTAAAACAAAACAAAATTCTGAAGGATTACTTGACTAGTCTCCCTTCCCTTTGTAGTATAGTACTACTGGGCCCCACTATTCTGGGAAAAGCTTTTTTGTTTTGTTATTTTATTTTTTTGAGACAGGGTCTTGCTGGAGTGCAGCCTAGGCTGGAATGCAGTGGTGTGAATCATAGCTCACTGCAGCCTCCAATTCCTGGGTTCAAGAGATCCTCCCACCTCAGTCTCCTGAGCGGCTGAGACTCCTGGTGCCACCACGCCCGGTTAACTTTTCTTATTTTTTGTAGACACAGGTTCTGGCCATGAAAATAAAAAGAAGGCCAATGTTATTAAAACAATGGAATTAACATTTAATCCTTATTCTGTGCCATGCATTATTCTAAATTATATGCAATAATTAACTTCTTATAGAAATCCTCTAAGGTGGCCAGGTGCGGTGGCTCACGCCTATAATTCCAGCACTTTGGGAGGCCAAGGCGGGTGAATCACGAGGTCAGGAGTTCAAGACCAGCCTGGCCAACTTAGTGAAACCCCATCTCTACTAAAAATACAAAAAATTAGCTGGGCATAGTGGCGGGTGCCTGTAGTCCCAGCTACTCAGGAGGCTAAGGCAGGAGAATCACTTGAACCCGGGAGGTGGAGGTTGCAGTGAGCCGAGATTTCGTCACTGCACTCCAGCCCAGGTGACACAGCGAAGACTCCATCTCGAAAAAAAAAAAAAAAGAAATCCTCTGAGGTAACCTATAGCAGACGCTCTTGGCGTCCTATCCATACACCCTCAGGCTTTACCACTTCAGTGTGCCCCATCTGTTATATCTGCTTGAGGACTTGGCCCAGAGCTGGCAGGCTGGAAGTGTCAAGGATTTGACAACCTCAGGAGCAGCCCTCAACCAAAAACTATGGCTTGTTAGTGTGTAAATACTCCAGCTCCCTCACTCCTAATGTGGGATGACTCTGAGGCTCATGTTCTATACCATATCCCATAGTTCCTTAGTGGGATTAGGCCCAGAATGGTCCACTCTTCTGTCTTGCTGGATAACCCACCCTTTAACTCCTTCTCTTCGTGGACTTACTTCCTGACTCCTCTACTGGTGTTTTCCTTCACCTCCTGATATGGTTTGGCTGTGTCCCCACCCAAATCTCACCTTGAATTGTAATAATCCCCACGTGTCAAAGGTGGGGCCTGGTGGAGATAATCGAATCATGGGGGGAGTTTTCCCCATACTGTTCTCGTGGCAGTCAGTAAGTCTCACAAGATCTGATGGTTTTATAAATGGGAGTTCCCCTGTTCAAGCTCTCTTGCCTGCCACAATGTAAGATGTGACTTTGCTCCTCATTCGCCTTCCATCACGATTGTGAGGCCTCCCCAGCCATGTGGAACTGTGGGTCAATTAAACCCCTTTCCTTCATAAATTACCCAGTCTTGGGTATGTCTTTATTAGCAGCGTGAGAACAGACGAATACGCCTCCCAAATAAACTACTTGTACTCACAGTCAGTTTCTGGAGGAATCCAAACTAAGATATAAATGAAGTCCACAGAAAATCTGAGAACGATTAGAAGAATAGAAACATCTACATGTAAATAGAAAGAGTCACTGAATTGTAATGGCTACTAATCAGCAGCTCTCCAGGCTTGACAAGAACGCATATTTGAACTCACGCTAAATCTTTTAACAGAGGCAAAGCACTTCCAGGATCATAAAGACCACTCAGAGATTTCTCACCTTTACCAGGCTTCAAAGCCTTTTTCCTCCCTTTTATTCAAGAGAGAAAAAGCCTTCCAAATGTCTACCTAAAAAATATTTGCTTAAAAAAAGCTCAGCTTTGCCTTTCTGAATCATCTGCACTCAAACTTAGACACATCTGTTACCTGATTTTAAAGGGATCCTAACTCTTGCCACTTGCAAATCTGAGCTAACTAGAAAATTAGATTTTATAAATTGTATTTTCAGAGAACATAATAAAGACAAAAATGTATTTTAAATTGTCTTTCCACATACACTCTCTCAACTTACTAAGCTGCTTTTCTAAACACTGGAGAGTAGAAATCCTAGCATTGTGTTTTATATTGTGCTGATTATGCTAATTAAAATTTAATGAAACTTCTGCCATTTTGCAATTTTTAAAATGTGTCATAATAGATCACCAATCAACTCCAATAATGTCAAATAAAAGACCCCATTTTGAATTGTAAAAGCTGTGATGATATAGCAAGATAAAGGACTAAGTGCTAAGATGGGGAAATATTAATGAAATGACTAACTGAAATTTTTGTTGGCACTCTTTGATTATTTCCATCGGTGGCCATTAATTTGCTTAAAGGGCTTTGTGACTCACGGTTACGATAAAATTGCATTAAGTCTTGCATTTTGTACAAAGAAGCCTGATTCAGTAAGCGTTTCCAATTACCAGCCACATTGGGAGCATTATTAAGCAAATAAATACTATTGACAATATATAAACAGAGATATCACTTACATATTTGTTTGTTGACTCCACCCGATTAGGTAAAATGTGCAGTACAAGATGTTTACAATAACTTACTGTTTAACTGATCAACGTTGCTAATAAAGCTGCCCCCTGCTGTCCTGAATGAAAATGCATATGTTTAAAAAATTATGAAAGAAGCTATTTTAAGCCTAGAAGACAGACTCTACATCTTAACATCTGTAAAAGCTTTTTATGTGAAATATAATTCTTCCCCCAGTATTTGAATCATGGTTATAACATACAAATGACAGCAATATCAATTTATCTGAAGTCTACTTAATACTGTAACTACGGGCCTTTATTTGCCTTCCACTCAATTTAACAAACTTTATTTAGCACTTAGATTTCTGCTTTTGTAAATAGTCACTGGCAAACTCATTTCATATTGTTTTATTTATTTATTTATTTTTGAGATGGAGTCTTTCTCTGTTGCCCAGATTGGAGCACAGTGGCACGGTCTCTGCTCACTGCAACCTCCGCCTCCCGGGTTGAAGTGATTCTCCTGCGTCAGCCTCCCGAGTAGCTGGGACTATAGGCATATGTCACCACACTGGCTAATTTTTGTATTTTTGGTAGAAATGGGGTTTCACTAAGTTGGCCAGGCTGGTCTCGAACTCCTGACCTCAGGTGATCGCCTGCCTTAGCCTCCCAAAGTGCTGGGATTACAGGCGTGAGCCACTGCGCCCGGCCTCGTTGTTTTAAAGGTCGCTTTAATATGGTATGCATATTAAGTTATTTGCATATTTGCATTAAAAGGATTAGATAGCATGGAAACTGTAATAACAATTACAAGAATATGGACTCTAGCCTAGTTTTGCAGCTGAGGTTAAATTGTTCATTCCAAATACTAAACAGACTAAACAGTCTGTGTAGTGGAGGAGTAAACTGCCTTGACTTGATGAAGGTCCATGTTTCACTCTGTCCAATGTGCCACCATGATCCTTATCAGCTACTCAGAACCCTCAACTCTTCGCTGAGCTTACTGTCCTTCCCCACCTACTCTTCCTTAGACTGGATGGCTTTGTTCAAAGAGAGAAGAAAACCAATATCCTTTTAAAGCCTTATGCTTTAAAAGAAATTTCACATGGCTATTTGATTTCATGTTCACAAGAACCATAAGAAGTAGATGTTATCATCTAATGTCCAGAGAGGTGAAATAACCTAACTCCAAATCATGCACTTGGTAGGTAGTAGATTTGCCATTCAAACCCAATCTGGTGTCTTCCAAAGCTCACATTCCAGAACAGCAAGCAGAAGTTTCCCAGGCTCTTCTTTCTCTGCTTTGGTACATCTCCACCTTGACCTACCCTTGGTGGAAGTGGGGGAGGGGGAGAATAAATCTGGAGTCACAAGCCCTGGCTTGGGATATCCCTGTCTTCATGTAGTGCCTGTGTAAGCTCAGGCAGGGCAGGTCACCTCTCCTTTACAAGTCTTAATGTTCTCACTTGTAACACGAGAGTAACACCTACCTCGTAGGGTTGCTGTGAACATTAAGGCAATAGATATGCATTCTCTTTATAAAGGCCAAGCACTATATGATGTGACAAGCCATTATTATGGATGGATTTCTTATTTACCTACATAATAAGATATGAAAATGGACCTTCCCAGTGCTGTTTTGCACCAATACAAGAGACATCCAAAAGGAGTGTGCTCAGATCCATAGAAGCTGACTTTACAAAGGCATGCTCTAAGACTCTCAAATGCCCTCAACAATGTTGACTACAAAGGCATCAAGAGAGGGTAGAAGTAAGAAGGATTTGTGAAGAAGGTTCTTTAGATAAGGCTACTGCCATGCTGTGGGCATCCCTCTCCGACCCCTGAGATGATGAGGAGCTACCTTTTAACCTCAAGCCTGTGAAATGGTACATTAAGGGGACCCTGAAGAGGTAACTGTGTGTTCCCCATGGTTGGGTAGCTAGGATCGGAGCCTGAATTAAGATGGCCTGTGATAGCGGGAGAGAGGGGCTGCACTGCAGTACTCTGCACCTCTGCATGTGGGAGCCATGGGGGAAAAGAGGCTGGAGGCTAGGCATGGCAGCTCACACCTGTAATCCCAGAACTTTGGGAGACTGAGGTGGGAGGATTGTTTGGATAGTGATAGTGAGACGCTATCTCTACGAAAAGTAAAAAAAAATTGGCTGGGTGCAGTGGCTCACGCCTGTAATCCCAGAACTTTGGGAGGCCGAGGCAGGTGGATCACGAGGTCAGGAGTTCGAGACCAGCCTGGCCAACATAGTGAAACCCCATGTCTACTAAAAATACAAAAATTAACCGGGCATAGTGGCAGGCACCTGTAATCCCAGCTACTTGGGAGGCTGAGGCAGGAGAATCGCTTGAACCTGGGAGGTGGAGGTTGTGGTGAGCCGAGATTGTGCCACTACATACCAGCCTGGGCAAGAGCGAGACTCTGCCTCAAAAAGGAAAAAAAAAAAAGAGAGGAGAGGGAAAAGGTAAAAAAAAAAAAAAAAAAAAAAAAACTAGCTGGGCATGGTGGTACACGCCTGTGGCCCCAGCTATCTGGGAGACTGACGTGGGAGGATTGCTTGAGCCCAGGAGGTGGAGGCTGCAGTGAGCTGAGATTGCACCGTTGCCCCCCAGCCTGGGTGACAGAGTGAGACCCTCATCTTGAAAAAAAAAAGAAAGAAAGGTTGGAGTCTTTTGTTAATCTTTTTGGAAATATAAGATACATATTAAAATGTGCACAAACAACAGGTTTATAGCTTGATGAAAACAAACTGAACATCCCAACAAAACCAGAACATTAATTACCAGCATCCCATAAGGCCTCTGTACCCCCCTTTCAGCTACTACTACCCCCAAGGGTAACCACTATCCTGCTCTCTAACAGCATAGATTATTTTTGCCTCTTCATTCTTTATAGAAATGACATCAGCCGGGCGCGGTTGCTCACGCCTGTAATCCCAGCACTTTGGGAGGCCAAGGCAGGCGGATCACGAGGTCAGGAGATCGAGACCATCCTGGCTAACACGGTGAAACCCCATCTCTACTAAAAAAAAAAAAATTAGCTGGGTGTGGTGCGGGCGCCTGTAGTCCCAGCTACTCCAGAGGCTGAGGCAGGAGAATGGTGTGAACCCAGGAGGGGGAGCTTGCAGTGAGCCGAGATCACACCACTGCACTCCAGCCTGGGTGACAGAGCGAGACTCTGTCTCAAAAAAAAAAAAAAAAGGAAATGGCATCACACAGTGTGTACCCTTTAGTGGCTCGCTTCATTGCTCAACATTCTATTTACGAGATCCATCCGTATTGTTGTATGTAGTTGTAGATCATTTATTCTCACTACCGTATAGCATCCCACTGTGTGAGCATTCCACAATTTATCCATTCTACTGTTGATAGACATCTGGGTAATTTCCAATTGGGGGCTATTATGAATACCTACGGATATTTTAGCACATGTCTTTTGGTAAACATATGTACTTCTCTTGCACATACATCTAGGAGTGGGACTTCAGAGTCATAGGGGTGGTGTTTGTAAAAGCTACAACAGTTTTAAGTGTTTCCAAAGAGGATTTTTTTTTTTTTTTTTTTTTTGAGATGGAGTCTCGCTCTGTCGCCCAGGCGGGAGTGCAGTGGCCGGATCTCAGCTCACTGCAAGCTCCGCCTCCCGGGTTACGCCATTCTCCTGCCTCAGCCTCCCGAGTAGCTGGGACTACAGGCGCCCGCCACCTCGCCCGGCTAGTTTTTTGTATTTTTTAGTAGAGACGGGGTTTCACCCTGTTAGCCAGGATGGTCTCGATCTCCTGACCTCGTGATCCACCCGTCTCAGCCTCCCAAAGTGCTGGGATTACAGGCTTGAGCCACCGCGCCCGGCCCAAAGAGGATTTCTTAAAGAAAGGGTGGATTCCAGCCTCTACCCCCACTCTCTCATATCAGCCCAAGAACCAGAAGCCAAAAGGGGTGTGGATTTTAGAGAAACACTGTATGGTGAGCATCACCAGAGCTGTGGTAAAGGGGCCCACTGGAGCCTCTCATGAGCCCCATAGAAGAATCTATATGCCAGGAACATGGCCCAACCTACAGAAACATTTTGATCTAGCACAGCATTGTACCTGCCTCCACATGGGTATTGTGAAGGGCTGCTGTTGAGAGGCTAGCCTTTGAGCTCCGTTTCTGGACAGCTGGTTTTCATCTGAGCAACTCCACTTCTTGGCTATGTGACTTTGGGAAGGTCATTCTTTCTCTCTAGGCCTCACTTTTCTCATCTTTCTGATGTGAGGCTGCTTTCTGCTCTGAACTTGTAATTGACTGTGTTCTAAATGCCTCACGAACAGAAAGCACATCTTCGCTTTCCTCTGTATTCCTAGAGAGCACCTCCTGCTCTACATACTTATTGGCACAGTAGGTCACTGGACAACAAATGTCTTGCAATTTCATTTTCTAAAGAAAAAAATCTGCTTCTATGGGTTCAGTGATGCACAAAATGAGGATTCAATTGGCACATTAAAATTAACAACATGGTGTATGTGTGCCTGTCCAATATAGATGTTATACTGCACACCAGCTTTATGGAAAAATCCATTTCCGTTCTTGTGCAACTGATTTTCTCTGAAGAAACAGAGCAAAGACCATCTACGCATCATAAATTTGTCAACTCACTATTTTACCCAAGGATGTTGGGCAATTAGATTCCAACATAGACCCAAAGAATTCTTCTCTTCATCTGGGAACTTGTTTTATCACTTGCTACTGCCTTGTTCCTAATGCTTAGTATTTAAAGGTTATATATGGTGGGGAGGAGAAGACTCCAGACATTATGTAGTCACTGTCTAGAACGGCATTATATTTTAACAAGATATTATCACTCTGGCAAAAAGAAATCATTTTTACTGGATAGGAAATTATTCCATTGTACAGTATTATTCAAGCAATTAGAAATCACATTGTGTGGTGAATGGTCAGCTCTTCTTGCTGGAGTTTTTTTTTATACCGTTTGTATTGAAATGTGGGGCTGCAGAGAGAAGAAGACTTTTTCTTTTTTTTTTTTTTTTTTTTGAGACGGAGTCTTGTTCTGTCGCCCAGGCTGGAGTGCAGTGGCCGCTCTCAGCTCACTGCAAGCTCCGCCTCCCGGGTTCACGCCATTCTCCTGTCTCAGCCTCCCGAGTAGCTCAGACTACAGGCGCCCGCCTCGTCGCCCTGCTAGTTTTTTGTATTTTTTAGTAGAGACGGGGTTTCACCGTATTAGCCAGGATAGTCTCGATCTCCTGACCTCATGATCCGCCCGTCTCGGCCTCCCAAAGTGCTGGGATTACAGGCTTGAGCCACCGCGCCCGGCCAGAAGAAGACTTTTTTAGTAGAAGCATGAACACTCTAAGCAGCTCAGGCAGGTGAGCCGTGATGCAGTTTTATTTCCCAGGAAATTCTTTCTGGAGTTCCCCTGAAGTTCCCTGTCTCGCTTCACCCACAGAAATCTTGAATTCTTTCCCTTTAGCTAAGCTAGGCACCCTTAGGGCTTTATAGGCAACTGACAACTTAAAACTTGGTATTGATCCAAAAGTTTGTTGGAAAATCTGTCTTAGAATTCAGAACAGATTTTCTTCAGTTCTGTATGAATGACTGGTTCCTAGGCACACCATCAGAGCCCATGCCACCCATAGGAAATGAGACTCTAGTATTAACGATGGTCAAGAACCAGTTACTTGGTGGAGTGTTATTTCCTGGTGAAAATCCACTCTAAGTTCTTTCTTGTGAGAACAGAAACTCAGCTCGCCTTCTCTCCTCCCTACTGTGCTCTTCTGTCAGAAGTAGGGATTCCTACACCATGGGGGATTGGAGTGTGCAGGACAGGAAAAGGAGTTGGAATTCATCCAGAAGTCTGAGCAAAGGCAGGGACTTCCCATCAGTGACAGAAAGAGGAAGGGAAAAGGAGCAGGGGTGGGCCCAGCAATGATGCAGGGGTAGAGGTGAGCATATTTATAGCTTCAGCTACAATCAGGAGGAAAGTCCCTGGACACAGAGGTAATTTTGCTCATGGGACATTGGCAACTTGTGCAGTCATAATTGAGGGACTGTCCCAGTGAATACACAAGTTGATACTTTAACATTCACTCAAGCCTACTGAAACTTAACCTTTCTTTCCACTTAAAAAAAAATCATGAAAATAAATCATTCTATAAAAAAAGATACATAGACCTGTATGTTCATTGCAACACTATTCACAATAGCAAAGGTATAGAATCAACCTAGATGCCCATCAATGATGGATTGGATAAAGAAAATGTGGTACATATACACAATGGAATACTACACAGCCATAAAAAATAATGAATGTCCTTTGCAGCAACATGGATGGAGCTAGAACCCATTATCCTAAGCAAATTATTAACACAGGAACAGAAAACCAGATACCACACGTTCTCGCTTACAAGTGAGAGCTAAACATTGGGTACATAAGGACCTAAACATGGGAACAACAGACACTGGGGACTACTAGAAGCGGGAGGGGAAAGGGCGACAAGGGCTGAAAAACTACCTATTGTGTACTATGCTCACTACCTGGACAGAAGATAATAATATCAATCCATACATCTACCGCCAACTGATTTTCAACAAAGTTGTTAATAACACACATTGGGAAAAGGTCAGTCTCCTCAATAAATGGTGCTAGGAAAATTAGATATTCACACGCAGAAGAATGAAACTAGAACCCTATGTCTCACCATATACAAAATCAATTCAAAATGGATTAAAAACTTAAATGTAAGACTCAAAACTATGAAACTGATAGAAGAAAGCAGGGTAAATGGTTCAAGGTGTGGGTCTGTGCAGGGATTTTTTTGATAAGATCTCAAAGCACAGGCAAATAAAGCAAAAATAGACAAGTAGGATTATATCAAATTAAAAAGTTTCTGTACAGCAAAGGAAACAACAGAATGAAGGGACAACTTACAAAATGGGAGAAAATATTTGCAAACTATGCATCTGACAAGGGGGTTAATATCCAGAATATGGAAGGAACTCAATTCAATAGCCAAAAACCCCCCATCTGATTAAAAAGTGGGTAAAAGGCCTGGATAGACATTTTTCAAAAGAAGACATACAAATAGCCAGCAGGTATATGAAAAAATACTCAGCATCACTAATCATCAGGAAATGCAAATCAAAACCAGTGAAATATCATCTCATCCTGGTTAGAATGGCTGTTACTAAAAAGACAGAAGATAATAAGTGTTGGCAAGGATGTGGAGAAAAGGGAACCCTTACATACTGTTGGTGAGAATGTAAATTAGTACAGTCATTATGGAAAACAGTATTAAGGGTTCCTCAAAAAATTAAAAATAGAACTACCATATGATCCAGCAATCCCACTACTGGTTATATATCCAAAGGAAATGAAATTGGCATATTGAAGAGTTATCTATAATCCCATGTTTATTGCAGCAGTATTCATAATACCCAAGTTATGGAATCAACCTGTGTTCATCAGTGGACAAATGGATAAAGAAAATGTATATATACACGATGGGGCCAGGCGTGGTGGCTCACACCTGTAATCTCAGTACTTTGGGAGGCTGAGGAGGGTGGATCACTTGAGGTCAGGAGTTCCAGACTAGCCTGGCCAACATGGTGAAACCCTGTCTTTACAAAAATATATATATATATATATATATATCAGCTGGGCATGGTGGTGGGCGCCTGTAATCCCAGCTATTCAGTAGGCTGAGGCAGGAAAAGTGCTTGAACCTGGGAGGCAAAGGTTGCAGTGAGCCAAGATCTCACCACTGCACTCCAGCCTGGATGACAGAACAAGACTCTGTCTCAAATAAATAAAAATAAAATATATACAGTGGAATACTATGGATAAAGAAAATGTTGTATATACACATAATGGAATACTATTCAGCTGTCAAAAAGAATAAAGTTCTGTCATTTGCAACAACATGGATGAACCTAGAGGATATTATGTTAAATGAGCCAGGCACAGAAAGATAAATACTGCATGATCTCACTCACAGGCAGAATCTAAAAAAGTTGATCTCATAGAAGTAGAGAGTAGTAGTGGTTACAAGAGGCTGGGGAGGGTAGGGAGATGGGGTATGGAAAGAGGTTGGTCAGTGGGGACAAAGTTACAGTTAGGAATAAGTTGTGGTGTTCTATGGCACAGTAGGGTGACTATAGTTAACAATATTTTGGCCGGGCGCGGTGGCTCAAGCCTGTAATCCCAGCACTTTGGGAGGCCGAGACGGGCGGATCACGAGGTCAGGAGATCGAGACCATCCTGGCTAACACGGTGAAACCCCGTCTCTACTAAAATACAAAAACTAGCCGGGCGAGGTGGCGGGCGCCTGTAGTCCCAGCTACTCAGGAGGCTGAGGCAGGAGAATGGCGTAAACCTGGGAGACGGAGCTTGCAGTGAGCTGAGATCCGGCCACTGCACTCCAGTCCGGGCGACAGAGCGAGACTCCGCCTCAAAAAAAAAAAAAAAAAAAAAAAAAAATTAAATATATATATATATTTTGTATATTTCAAATTTGCTAGAAGAGAGGACTTTGTATGTTCTCACCACAAAGAAATGATAAATGTTTAAGGTGATGGATTTGCTAATTGCCCTGACTTGATCATTATACAATGTATATATGTATTCAAATATCACATTGTACCCCATAAATATGCACAGTTATTGGTGTCAATTAATAAAATAAAGCTTAAAAAATTAGTCCATGTTGCTAATGTGGCCCCAGGGCATCCGTGTCAATACTACTGTATAGTATTCCATCTTATGAACAGACCTTTCCTCAGCCAAACTCAGGACCCAGTCATGCACTCACTTCTTCCCACCTCACACAGGATATCAGATTCTTAACTCACAATCAGAGGAACACCCTTTTCTAAGGACCAAATTGTCCAGGTGCCTCACCTCAGCCCTCCTTCCTGAGCCCCAGGAGAAGCTGCCATTGGAAATGGCAGGCTGCCTGGTGAGTATGGATTCAGAACATGATCTGACCTTGAGAGAGACTTTGTCCTTGTCATGTGAGAAGAACAGAAGAACTGCCTCCAGGCCTGGTGGATAGATGACTCACAACCCTGGAACTTCCTACCTCTTTTCCCTGGATGGGATCCAAGTCATGCTGTCAAAATATAATTAATTCACTCTTTAAAAGGGAAAAAAATTCTCAAACTTTAGAATAACAGAATCATACAATGCAAGAGCTAGAAGAGTAACTTGTCCCTGCCTCCTTCCCTAACACCTTAATATAAGACAAGGGACATCTGGGCATCAGCCAAGCCAAGTATCTGAGGATATTTCTAGACAGCAGTCACTTGGGGTTTTTCTAGAAGGGGCCGAAGGGTGAAGACTTGAAAAGGAGCAGAAGCAGAGTGTTGGAATGCTGAGAACCACCATTCATGATTAATCAGTGACATTTAGAGCCATCTCTCAGCTCAGCTCACCAGAGCAGGGAATCTCCTGGCAAAAGTCTCTGTCCCAGGATTTCTGGCACTTAGTTTGCTGGCCTGTGTCAAGCATTCCTTGAAAACTATCTGGCTGGTCAATGCTGGCGCCTGCCATGCAGTATCTTTGAAGTAGGAAAAGGGCTCCTTTGAGTTCTAACCAACAGCTTTGACTGTGTGGAAGCTGTTAATTTACCACAGTTGGCTGCTTTCCCCATCACCCCTCTAATCTACAAGAAGGATCTGAAAAGGAAGCCCTGAAAGTTAGTGCTAATGTGAACCCTAGAGATGTTCTAGCCCAACACCTGATTTATCAAGTTGTTAATTTAACAAATAGGGGCCAAGTGCCTACAGTGTGCCAGACTCTTGGCTGGGCACTGCAAATACAGTGATGATCAAAACCAGACATGCCTCTGCCCTCTTGAAGATTACATTATAGTGGGTAGGGGTAGGGGGTGACCAATATTAAAAGCAATCACACAAACAAATGTAAAATACATAATGCTATGAGGCAGATTTAGGGAGGTCAGGAAGGGCTACCTCAAAGAGGTAAGGTTTAGGCTGACATGTGAAGCAGGAGCAGGTGTTAACACAGCAAAGAAGGGGGAAAGAGCTTTAGGGAGAGGGAACAGTGAGTGGTAAGATGGAGTACAGCAAATTTGAAGGGCAGAAAGAGGCCATGTGGCCAAAGTAGAGATGGGGAGATGAAGAGGGGAGCAGGGGCCATATCACTTGGAACCTTGAAGCCTACGTTAAATATTCTGGTCTTTATCCTAAAAGCAATGGGAAGCCATTGAAAGGCTTCAACTGAGGGATGGGACATGATCAAAACTGAATTTTCGAAAGCATATCTTTGACCTCTGTGTGGAGAACAAACTGGAAAGGGGCCAATTGGGAGGATATTTTAGGTGAGAGATACTAGTGACTTGGGCAGGGGTGGGGCTGGTGGTGGTGGTAAAGGGAAGAGAACAAATATGAGAGACATTTAGGAGGTTAAATTAATAGGACTTGGTGATGGCTTAGATATAGGGGTGGCAGGGAGGTGGAAGTTAAGGAGAGTTTACAGGTTTCTTCAATTGTTGGTACTATCAAGTGAAATACAGACCACTGAAAGAGGACCAGGTTTGTGACAGAAGATTGAGTGTTGAGTTTTGGGTGCTTTTGTGATATCCAAGAGGTGATATCAAACAGATTGCTGACTACATTTGAGTCTGGGACTGAGAGAAGAGGTCTGAGCTGGAAATCTATATACAGTTGACCCTTGAACAACTTGGAGGTTAGGGACATCAACTCCCTATACAGTAGAAAATCCATGTATAACTTTTGACTCCTGAAAAACTCAGCTACTAATAGCCTACTGTTGACCTGAAGCCTCACAAATAGCATAACAGTCAATGAACACATATTTTATATGATATATATATGTATCTTTAAATATATTATTTGGTATTCTTATAATAAAGTAAGCTAGAGAAAAGAAAATATTAAAAATTAAAGGGAAGAGAAAGATATTTACTATTCACTAAGCAGAAGTGGATCATCGTAAAAGTCTTCATCTTTGTTGTCTTCGCAAAGAGTAGGCT
Organism: Trachypithecus francoisi; assembly: GCF_009764315.1. NCBI lineage: Eukaryota > Metazoa > Chordata > Mammalia > Primates > Cercopithecidae > Trachypithecus > Trachypithecus francoisi. The sequence goes on from NW_022681471.1 coordinate 97,331,231, forward strand.
GAGGAGAGGAGGAAGAGGAGAGGTTGGTCTTGCTGTCTCAAGGGTGACAGAGACAAGAAAATCTGTGTACAAATAGACCTGTGTTGTTCATTTCAAGCCTGAATTGTTCAAGGGCCAACTGTATACCCTTAAGACATCTGCAAATAGGCAGTGATTTAGTCAGGATCTCAAAAGAAAACAGATGGTACAATCAAATTAGGATGATGCAATTAGGATTAATAAAAGGAGTATATTAGGTCCCTGCTGCATAACAAACAGAACCATAACCTCAGTGGCTTAACAGAGCAAACATTTTATTTCTTGGCCACAAGTGTGTGGGTTGGTTGTGATTCAGCTGATTTAGGCTGGGTGCAGCTGGACCAGGCTGACTCCAGACTTCAAGTCTCATTCATGTCTGTTTCATGTGTCTGATCCCCTCTGGGAGTGGTGCCATATCAAAGACTCAGAGTTGGCCTCTGCTGTTGGCCAGTCAGGCATCCAGTAGTGAGCTTTGTAAGGGAAGCCTATATTGTGGATGCTCTGACACAGAGTTTATAAGATCATCGAGGAAACACCACGGTAAGTGGGGGAAGAGGCTGACTGACAACGAAGGATGGATGTCTAGTCCACCTAACTATTGAGAGCCTCCTCTGCAGTAGATGCCCTGTACTAACCATTTACATGGACATGGATATTTTCATCTTTTGGGCTTAGTCACAGAGGTCCATCCATATACCTGCCCCAATACCTCCTTATCACCAGTTTTCCAGTCTTGCTCTTTCCAAGTCCCCAACAAATTGGATAACCCATTAGCCATTGCTTATGAGGCAGTGTGGATCCAGTCATCTGGCTGCTCTCAGTCCAACAAAATGAACAACTAAATGAATCACTGGAAGTTCTGCCTCCTGGGAGGATTTTCCTTCATCACCATTTTCAGGGCCGCTTCAGAATATGGCTGTGGTATAACAGACGTCCACTTCTGGCTGATGCCAGCATAGCATGCTACTATGGTTTAAATGTTTGTCTCCTCTGAAGCTCATCTTGATACTTAAATCCCAATGTGGCAATATTGAGAGGTGGGAACTTTAGGAGTTGATTGGATCAGGAGGGCTCTGCCCTGGATTACTAAATTAATGAGGTAGTGGATTTATGAGTTATGAGAGTGGGACTAATGACTTTATAAAAAGAGGAGGAGGGACCTGAGCTGGCATGCTCAGCTGCTTCACCATGTAATGCCCTGCATTGCCTCAGGACTCTGCAGAGAGTCCCCACCAGCAAGAAGGCCCTTACCAGATACAGCCCCTTGACCCTGAACTCCACCTCCATAACTGTAAGAAATAAATTCCTTTTAAAAATAACTTACCTAGTTTCAGGTATTCTGTTATAAGCAACAGAAAAAAATGGACTAAGAAAATTGGTACCAAAAGTGGAGTTGTTGCTAATAACGAATACCTAAAAATGGGGAAGTAGCTTTGGAACTGATAAATGAGGAGAAGCTGGAAAAGTTTGGAGGAGCAAGCTAGAAAAAGCCTGTATTTCTGTGAACAGAGCATTAAGGGCAATCCTGGTGAGGGCTTAGAAAACAAGAAGACTAGAGAAAGCTGGGAACTCCTTAGGATTGGTTAAGTGGTCGTGACCAGAATACTGATAGAGATACGGTCTGTAAAGGCCATTCTGATGAGGTTTCAGATGGAACTGAAAAACAAGGTATTGAAACCTGGACTAAAGGCTGTTCTTGTTATAAATGAACAAAGAAGTTGGCTGAACTGTGTCTATCCCCAAGGGCTTTGTGGAAGGCTGAGCTGGAGAGTAATGATGTAGGGTATCTGGCAGAAGAAATATTGAAGCAGCAAAGCATTTAGGCTGCTGCATGGCTACTTTTAACTGCTTACATTAAGCTACAAGAGGGAAAAAAATAACTTAAAGATGGAATTTATAATAAAAAGGAAAGAAAATTGAAAAGATTTGGAAAACTCTCAGCCTGGTCATGTGGTAGAGAATGGAAGAGCATTTTCAGCAGAGGAAACCAAGAGTGTAGCCCAGTGACTGTTTGCAAAAGAAATTAGCATAGCTAGGAGGCAGCCTAGAGGCCTGTGAGGGAAGAATGGCTTCAGGGGATGAGCCTGAGGGACCCTCTACAGGCTTGATGCCCAGGGCTGCCTCAAGACTCTGCTCCCCACACTCTGGCACAGTGCTTCTTGCCCCGCCCCAGCCGTGACTCAAGCAGCCCCAGGTGCAGATCAACCCACTACCCAAAAAGATACAAGTTTTAAGCCTTGGCAGCATCCACATGGTGCTAATTCTTCAGGTGTACAGAAAGCAAGAGCAGCGGAGGCTTGGCAGCCTCCATGCAGATTTGAAAGAATGTCACTGAAAGCCTGGGGGCCCAGACAGTGATTTGTCAGAGACAGAGCCACTGCACAGAACCCCCACTAAAGCAATGCTGAACAGAAGTGTGGGGTCAGAGCTGCCACAGAGAGTCCTTATCAGGGCAATGTCTAGTGGAGCTGTGGAAGTGAGGTTACCACAGAGAGTCCCCACTAGGGTCATATCTGGTAGAGTCGTGGGACTAGGACTGCCATGATGACCCCAGAACTGTGGAGTCACTGGCAGCATAAAATGTCCACCTGGGAATGCTTCAGGCACCAGACCTCAACCTGGAGCAGCCGCAGGGGCTGTACCTAGCAAAGCAATAGGGGTGGGGCTGCCTGAGGCACCAGTGTGTCCAGGAGGTAACACGCAGAATCAGAAGAGTTTATTCTCCAGCTTTAAGATTTAATGTCTGCCCTGCTGCGTTTCAGAGTTGCCTGGGGCCTGTTACTTCTTTCTTTTTGCCTATTCTCCCTTTTATGTCTGTACCATCAATGTGTCTTGAAAGTAGATAGCTTGTTTTGATTTCACAGGCTCATAGATGAGCCTCTAGACTTTGGATTTTTGAGTTGGCGCTGGAATAAGTTAAGACTTTGGGGCCATGGGGATGGAAGAAATATATTTATATGTGAGAAAGACATGAGTTTTGGGGACCAGGAATAAAATGCTATGATTTGAATGACTATCCCCTCTAAAGCTCATGTTGAAACTTAATCTCCAATGTGGCAGTACTGAGAAGTGGGGACTTTAAGAGGTGATTAGGTCATGAGGGCTCTGCCCTCATAAATGGATTAATCCATTAATGGATTAATGGACTATCACAGGAGTGGGACTGTTGGCTTTTTTTTTTTTCTTTTTCTTTGGTGGTGGGGACTGATGTCCTTATAAGAAGAGGAAGAGAGACCTTCACTAGCATGCTTGGCCCCTTCAGCATACAACACCTTGCACTGCCTTGTGACCCTGCAGAGAGTTCTAACCAGCAGGAGTGACTTCACCAGATGTGGCCCCTTGGCCTTGGACTTCTCAGCCCCATAACTGTAAGAAAAAAATTCCCTTTTTTTCATAAATGACCCAGTTTCAGGTATTCTGTTATAAGCAACATAAAATGGACTAAGATATATACAGATCCATTAGGGAGGCAGACCCAGGCCTTTTCCTCCTCTGATAACAGGTCATAGGAAATGGAGGCCGTAAAGTGTGGACTGAAGGAGAGACACAACAGTGGTAAGAGTAGATATCATGGGAGTCTGAGCCCCCTGCTAGTGTAGTTTTCTCTTGTTTTCCAAACATGTTTGGGATACACATAGGGAGCAAGATGGTGGAATAGAAGTCTGCATCAATTGTCCCCCCTTGCAAGGACACCAAATTAACAACTACACAAAAAAAGCACCTTCATAAGAACCAAAAATCAGCCGGGCGCGGTGGCTCAAGCCTGTAATCCCAGCACTTTGGGAGGCCGAGACGGGCGGATCACGAGGTCAGGAGATCGAGACCATCCTGGCTAACACGGTGAAACCTCGTCTCTACTAAAAGAATACAAAAAAACTAGCCGGGCGAGGTAGCGGGCGCCTGTAGTCCCAGCTACTCAGGAGGCTGAGGCAGGAGAATAGCGTAAACCTGGGAGGCGGAGCTTGCAGTGAGCTGAGATCCGGCCATTGCACTCCAGCCTGGGTGGCAGAGCGAGACTCCGTCTCAAAAAAAAAAAAAAAAAAAAAAAAAGAACCAAAAATCAGATGAGCACTCACAATATCTGTGAGTCCTCATAGTTTTAATTTCATATCACTGAAAAGAGGCACTAAAGACACACAAAAAAGTAAAGATATTCCATGTTCAAGGATTGGAAGAATCAATATTGTTAAAATGTTTATACTACCCGAAGCAATCTACAGATTCAAAGCAATCCCTATCAAAATACCAATGACATTCTTCACAGAAATAGAAAAACAATCCTAAAACTTATATAGAACAACAAAAGACCCAGAATAGCCAAAGCTATTCTAAGCAAAAATAACAAAACTGGAGGAATCACATTACCTGACTTCAAATTATACTGCAGAGTTATAGTAGCCAAAACAGTATGGTACTGGCATTAAAACAGAAACATAGACCAATGAAGTAGAATAGAGAACCCAGAAACGAATCCACACACCTACAAGGAACTCATTTTTGACAAAGGTACCAAGAACATATACTGGAGAAAAAGACAGGATCTTCAATAAATGGTGCTGGGAAAACTGGATATCCAGTTTAAATCATTTATATCCAAAAGACAAGCAATAACAAATGCTGATGAGGATGTGGAGAAAAGGGAACTCTTGTACACTGTTGGTGGGAATATAAATTAGTACAACTCCTATAGAGAATAGTTTGAAGGTTCCTCAGAAAACTAAAACTAGAGCTACCATATAATCCAGCAACCCCTCTGCTGGGTATATACCTAAAAGAAAGGAAATCAGTACATTGAATGATATCTGCACTCCCATGCTTGTTGCAGCACTTTTCACAATAACTTAGATTTGGAAGCAACAGATGAATGGATAAAGAAAATGTGGTACTTATACACAGTGGAGTATTATTCAGCCATAAAAAAGAATGAGATTGGCTGGGCACAGTGGCTCACGCCTGTAATCCCAGAACTTTGGGAGGCCGAGGCGGGTGGATCACCTGAGGTCGGGAGCTTGAGACCTGCCTGACCAACATGGAGAAACTCCGTCTCTACTGAAGAAAAATACAAAAAATTGGCCGGGTGTGGTGGCACATGCCTGTAATCCCAGCTACTCGGGCAGGAGAATCGCTTGAACCCGGGAGGCGGAAGTTGCGGTGAGCCGAGATTGTGCCATTGCACTCCAGCCTGGGCGACAAGACTGAAACTCCGTCTCAAAAAAAAAACAAACAGGCCGGGCGCGGTGGCTCAAGCCTGTAATCCCAGCACTTTGGGAGGCCGAGACAGGCGGATCACAAGGTCAGGAGATCGAGACCATCCTGGCTAATATGGTGAAACCCCGTCTCTACTCTAAAGAATACAAAAAACTAGCCGGGCGACGAGGCGGGCGCCTGTAGTCCCAGCTACTTGGGAGGCGGAGGCAGGAGAATGGCGTGAACCCGGGAGGCGGAGCTTGCAGTGAACTGAGATCCGGCCACCGCACTCCAGCCCGGGCGACAGAGCCAGACTCCGTCTCAAAAAAACAAAAAACAAAAAACAAAAAAAAAAAACAAAAAAAGAAATCCTGTCATTTACAACGACATAGATGGAACTGGAGGTCATTATGCTAAGTAAAATAAGCCAGGCACAGAAAGACAAACATCACATGTTCTTACTTATTTGTGGGAGCTAAAAATCAGAACAACTGAACACATATAGATAGAGAGTAGATACTCTTCCCAGAGGCTGGGAAGGGTAGTTGAGGGTTGGGGGAAGGTGGAGATTGTTAATGCGTACATAAGAAATAGAAAGAATGAATAAATCCTAGTATATGATAGCACAACGGGGTGACTATAGTCAATAATAATTTAATCGTACATTTAAAAATAACTAAAAATATATAGTTTGATTGTAACACAAAGGATAAATGCTAGAATGGATAGATATCTCATTTTCCATAATGTGACTATTATGCATTGCATGCCTGTATCAAAACATCTATGTAGTCCATAAATATATACACCTACTATATACCGGCAAAAATTAACATTGAAAAACTCAATAGGCCGGGCGCGGTGGCTCAAGCCTGTAATCCCAGCACTTTGGGAGGCCGAGACGGGCGGATCACGAGGTCAGGAGATCGAGACCATCCTGGCTAACACGGTGAAACCCCGTCTCTACTAAAAATACAAAAACTAGCCGGCGAGGTGGCGGGCGCCTGTAGTCCCAGCTACTCGGGAGGCTGAGGCAGGAGAATGGCGTAAACCCGGGAGGCGGAGCTTGCAGTGAGCTGAGATCTGGCCACTGCACTCCAGTCCGGGCGACAGAGCGAGACTCCGCCTCAAAAAAAAAAAAAGAAAGAAAAACTCAATAAATATGCTTCTGCCTGGTTTCATATATTCCACTTCAGTTTTTTAATGAAAAAATGCTACGTATGTCCAAGCTTGTGGTTTGGTGGATCATTTAATACCCAGCTCATAATGGACCTTTACAAAAGCAGTAGGAGTAGATGCTAAATTTTATTGAATGCTGTTACATGATCTATAAAGATAAGCGTGTGTTTTTTTACTCTGTTAATATCACATATCATAGTAATAAATTTCTGCACACTGAACTATCCTTCCATTCTTAGTATAAACCCCATTGGCGACAGTAACTTATTTATTTATTTATTTATTTATTTTTGAGACAGAGTCTTGCTCTGTTACCCAGACTGGAGTGCAGTGATGTGATCTCAGCTCACTGCAACCTCCACCTCCTGGGTTCAAGCGATTCTCTTGCCTCAGCCTCCTGAGTAGCTGGGATTACAGGAGCGCGCCACCATGCCCGGCTAATTTTTGTTTTCAGTAGAGATGGGGTTTGACCAGGCTGGTCTCGAACTCCTGACCTCAGGTGATCTGCCCGCCTTGGCGTCCCAAAGTGTTGGGATTACAGGCATGAGCCACTGGGGCTGGCCAAATAATTTTCTTTTTTTTTTTTAATATGCTGCTGAATTTTGTTTGCAAGTATTTTAGTTAGGATTTTTACTTTTTTTTTTTTTTTTTTTTTGAGATGGAGTCTTGCTCTGTCACCCAGGTTGGAGTGTAGTGGTGCGATCTTGGCTCACTGCAAGCTCCGCCTCCCAGGTTCACACCATTCTCCGGCCTCAGCCTCCCGAGTAGCTGGGACTACAGGAGCCTGCAACCACACCCGGCTAATTTTTTTGTATTTTTAGTAGAGACAGGGTTTCACCGTGTTAGCCAGGACGGTCTCGATCTCCTGACCTTGTGATCCGCCCGCCTCGGCCTCCCAAAGTGCTGGGATTACAGGCTTGAGCCACCGCGCCTGGCCTTACATTGATATTAATGGGTGAGATTTGTTTGCAGTTTTGTTTTGTGTGTTATTTTTGCTAGATTTTATTTCAGTATTATAGCTTAATAGAATTCTATTTCCTTCTTTGTCTATGCTCTGGAACTCTAAAAGCATTAGAATTATCCATTCCTCAAATATTTGCTGGAACTGCTGTGTGAAACTGCTGTGTGAAACTTTACCATCACCTACCAGTTCTGCTGAGTCTCTTTGGGTCAACTCATCCCTTGATCAGGAAAGCTTTTTTTTTAACAGACCAAACCACCAGCAGATATGCCCTTTAGTTCAGTGTTTCTCAGATTGTAGCCTGGAATCACCTGGAATGCCAGTTTAAAAGCCCTTTAACCTTTTAAATTATAATTTCTCGGTGGAGGGATCAAGTTTTCATTTTTCACGTGCTGTCCAGGTAATTCTCCTGTACATTCTAGTTTGAATCTTCCTTATTAGTAAGAAGCCTCCAATTGTTCCACGTTAAAACAAAAAACTTGGCCAGTCGTGGTGGCTCACGCCTGTAATCCCAGCACTTTGGGAGGCCGAGGCAGTCGATCACTTGAGGTCAGGAGTCCAGCCAGGCCAACATGGTGAAATCCCGTGTCTACTAAAAATACAAAAATTAGCTGGGTGTGGTCATGGGTGCCTGTAATCCCAGCTACTCGGGAGGCTGAGGCACAAGAATCACTTGAACCCAAGAGGTGGAGGTTGCAGTGAGCTGAGATTGTGCCACCGCACTCCAGCCTGAGCGACAGAGTAAGACTCCATCTAAAAAAAAAAAAAAACAAGACGAGACTTTCATAGTCCATTTGAGTTGTTATGACAGAATACCACAGACTAGTGACTTATAATCAACAGAAATTTATTTCTCACAGTGTTGGAGGCTGGATGTCCAAGATCACAGTGCCGGCAGATCAATGTCTGGGGAGGGCCTGCTTTCTGGTTCCTAGACAGCTGTCTGCTTGCTGTGTCCTCACATGGCATAAGTGGTAAGTGTACTCTCTGGGGTCTCTTTTATAAGGGTACTATTCTCATTCATGGGAGCAGAGTCCTCACGACCTAACCATCTCTCAAAGGTGTTAGGATTTCAACATATGAATTCTGGGGGGACACAAACATTTAGTCTATTACAAAGACTATTCTGTCCCCAGGTCTGCCCTATTTTGCATAGGTGTGTTAAATAAAATTTATGGGAGGCCATTGATTTGGACTGAGCTCCTGCACTAGGCTCCAACATATCAACTCAAAATGGAATCACTCATGCTAAGGTTCCACATCACCAAACTGAAACCTAAGCTGTTTACTTGTAAGATCTGACCTTCCAAAGAATCAGGAGAAAGATGATAGCCCAAACCCACTAAGCCAACATGATTCCCTATAAGGAAAGTAACTGAAATAACCAACTCTCTTTGTCCCTTGTTTCTGTTTTCTTCAACCTTTTCTGCCTGTAAAGCCCACCCACTCTTCTCAGCTCATTAGAGCTTTTTTCTCTTTTGTAGACTGGATGCTGCCCAGTTCATGAATCCCTGATAAAAGCCAATTCATCTTTAAAAACTCAATTTGCTGAAATTTTGTTCTTTGACAGGTGTCTGTGAGCCAGGTAAAGCCTGTTTTCCTTCTCTTGCCCATCTGTTGATGGCCTCAAGGAAAATTATATATCCAGTGATTCCCTTCTCTTTTCCTAGAATCATCCTCTGAGGTCCCATTTGTCCCCTTTACCAATGGTGTCTGTTTGGTGGGAAAAGCTTTATAACAGTGATCAGAACTTCACTGAGGGTCAGAGATGGATAGGGTGACCAACCATCCTGGTTTGCCCAGGACTTTCCTGATTTAGTAGAGAAAGCCCTGTGTCCCAGGAAACCCCTGGGTCCTAGGCAAAGTAGGACAGTTTGTCACCCTATATCCTGTGTCAGACCTGGTATAATCATGCAGTCCATCAATCTTTCACCACACTTAGCTGTCCAAGGTTATTTCTGGGAAATCTGGCTGGATGAGTTGGAAAGAACACCCTTCTACCACCAGCACCACCATCCTAAACTACATTTAACACTAAATTCTGGGCTTCACTCCAGACCTATTGTGTCTGAATCTTGTTAAAACAAGATTCAAATACACATTAAAATTTGAGAAACACTGCCCCAGGGCATTTGTTCTCAACCTTGGCTGCACAGTGGAATCATCTGGGGAGTTTTTAAGAAAGTAATGATGTCTGGGTCTTGCTTCCAGTGATTCTGATTCAGTTGGTCTCTGGTTCAGCTTGGGTATCTGAATTTTTTTTAAAACACACAAAGTGATTCTAATGTGCAGCCAAGGTTGAGAACCACTGCTCTAGACTAGAGACTAGAATAAAACTCCATCCTGGGCAATGGAGCAAGACTCTGCCCCTGCCCCTAAAAAAAGAGAATGGAGTACATTCAGCCCAGATGCTAGGGTATGCTTGGATGACTGTCCAAATCTAACAGTCTTGCACAACACTGATTTCTTCCCCTTCTACCAGTCCTCTTAACCTTAAAAGAGGATAAAGGCTAGCACTGTGCTTGGCCAACCCTTCTTCCTTCTTGTCTAATATGCTGATATTGTATACTATACTATACTATACTATCCATACTATACTATACTATATTATACTATACTATTCTGTTATAGTCTACCAGCCACGAAGTCCTTCTTTGGTTTTTTATGATTACAACAGTAATCATGCCCTGCCCAAGTCCTATTACACTTTATGTATGTTGGCTTTTATTGTGCTCTAATTGTTTGGTCTTTTTTTTTTCTTTGAGACAGAGTCTCACTCTGTCTCTCAGGCTGGAGTGCAATGGCACAATATCGACTCACTACAGCCTCCACCTCCCAAGTTCAATTGATTCTTGTGCCTCAGCCTCCTAAGTAGCTGGAATTACAGGCACGTGTCACCACGCCCAGCTAATTTTTGTATTTTTAATGGAGATGCGGTTTCGCCATGTTGGCCAGGCTGATCTGGAACTCCAGGCTGATCAAGTGATCCGCCCGCCTTGGCCTCCCAAAGTGCTGGGATTACAGGTGTGAGCCACTGGGCTTGTTTGGCGTTTATTCATCAATGTTCCTTTGGTGACAGGTGACCAAAGCCTAACTTGGTCTGGCTTAAATGGAAAGCCAATGTATCAGCTCATATAAGAGACAAGTGCAGGTGTACTGACTTCATTCAAGTATGGTTGGATCCAGGTACTCAGATGATGTCATCAGAAAGACACCTTTCTCTGCTTCACTTAATATTGATTTCCTCGTGTAAGCTCCCTTCTCAGGCAGGCTCTCTCCACTTGGTAGTGAAAATGGCTGTTCTAAAGATGCGATGGCGGGGGAGGGGTAAGGGATAGCATTAGGAGATATACCTAATGTAAATGACGAGTTAATAGGTACGGCACACCAACATGGCACACATGTAATACACAAATACAGAGAATTTGCCCAAGTCCCAGAGCTAATAAGAGGCACAGACAAAAATACAGAGATTTCTGACACTAGAGCTCATCAAAAGATTAGATAGTAGAGTAGATATATAGATGGATGAACAAACTGATGGACAGACAGATAGACGATGTTCACGAGGAAGAGAGTCGCTACTCTTAGCTCTTAGTGGTTAACGAGAATCACAGACTTATTTAGGGAGATGGTCAAGCCGGTTACAAGTTGAAACCTGGAATTCTCACATGGTTGCCCTGGTTCCCAGAGCTCAGAGCTGCCATAAAGAAGCCCCATATGTAACAAACCTGCACGTTCTGCACATGTACCCTAGAACGTAAAGTATAATAAATAAATAAATAAAAAGAACAAAATCATGTTCTTTGCAGCAACGTGGATGCAGCTGGAGGTCATTATCCTAAGCAAATTCATGCAAGAACAGAAAACAAAATACTGCATATTCTCACTTACAAGTGCAAGCTAGATATTGGGTTCTCATGGACATAAAAATGGCAACAATAGACACTGGGGACTAATAGAGCAGGGACGAAGGAAGGGAGGCAAGGGTTGAAAAACTATTGGGTACTATGCTCACTATCTAGGTAATGAGATCATTCATATCCCAAACCTTAGCATTATTTCATATACCCTAGTAACAGTCCTGTACATGTACCCCCACAAATCTAAAATAAAAGTTGAAATTTAAAAAAAAGATGCAATAGGTTGAGAATTTTAAATTCTATAGTACTTTGAAATCCTCGCCAGATAATTACGTTTCACATTATGCCTGGGACCTCAGTCAGCCACATTTTAAATGCCACTTAAAATGTCAGCCACATGTTACAGAAACTGACCCCCAGGAAGTGTAAAACCATAACAGAGAACAAAGACAAGCCCTGGAAAGCAAAAATGATGGGACATAAAGACCTCACTCTGATCTTTTATTAATGAATCTTTTAGAAATAGACTGTTACAAGTCCCAAAGCATTTTCACTCATTTATCAGACATTTACTCACTACCTACTATGTATCAAGTATGGTGCTGGGGGTTCAGATGAGTAAGACTTGATCCTCTTTTCACAATCTCAGAAGGTAGCAGACAAGATAGGCACACTACCAACCATATTGCAACATAGCGACGGCTACTGGGCAAGTGTGGGCTGAGCAGGTGCTTGGTGGTACAATATTTAGCAAAATCGTGTTGAATGTTTTCTAAAGTCCCTTTTAGTTTGAAATTTCTGCAGTTTATTTCTCTTTCTGAAGTCCTCCTTTCTTTTTTTTTTTTTTTTTTTTTTTTTTGAGACGGAGTCTTGCTCTGTCGCCCGGTCTGGAGTGCAGTGGCCGGATCTCAGCTCACTGCAAGCTCCGCCTCCCGAGTTCACGCCATTCTCCTGCCTCAGCCTCCCGAGTAGCTGGGACCACAGGCGCCCGCCACCTCGCCCGGCTAGTTTTTTGTATTTTTAGTAGAGACGGGGTTTCACCGTGTTAGCCAGGATGGTCTCGATCTCCTGACCTCGTGATCCGCCCGTCTCGGCCTCCCAAAGTGCTGGGATTACAGGCTTGAGCCACCGCGCCCGGCCAGAAGTCCTCCTTTCTATTGTAACAGGGGCATTTAGCTCTGTGGGGATGTGGGTGGACTCCAGCTAAATCTACTTACAGATCACCTTAGGAGTTTTCTCGCACAGTAAAAGCCGTTTCCAGGGCCACTGTTTAAAATTACTTATGTATGCTCCAGAAGAAAATCACTTGGAATGACAGAAGCAAAGGCTCATGACTTGTAGAGAGAACGGAAAGTAGGTGTGTTCGATGAAAATGTTAAAAGAACTGCAGAAGGAGAAAGACCAACTGCACAAGAAGAATTTCATTTGAGTAGCCCAATTTAAGATTTACAATGCAAATACATGCTAAGACAAGGAAAGGACTTTAATTTTATTTTGGTCTTTATGTGGAAACCCATGGAAGTTTTGTGCTAAGCCTTAGGTATTGTAACACATCAGAATTGAAATGTCTCTGTTTCTTAATCTCTTGTATGCGGCCTTTTCTGTTCTTCCCATTAGCTATTAGAAAGCTATTAGTCCTGCAGAGAGGAGATATCTGCATAATAGTGGCCACCATTCATGGAACACTTAACATAGGCCATTGTGCCTTTCATCCTCACATGTAAAAATACTTGACTCATTTAATCCTCATTCTATGATTGGTAGGCAGGTAGTAACATTATGATGCCCATTTTTAAGGTGTAAAAAGAGGAACTAGGAGAAGTTGAATTTGCCCAAGTCCCAGAGCTAATAAGAGGCACAGATAAAAATACAGAAATTTCTGACACTAGAGCCCATCAAAAGATTAGATAGTAGAGTAGATATATAGACGGATGAACAAACTGATGGACAGACAGATAGATGATGTTCATGGGGAAGAGAGTCGCTACTCTTAGCTCTTAGCGGTTAACGAGAATCACAGACTTATTTAGGGAGGTGGTCAAGCCGGTTACAAGTTGAAACCTGGAATTCTCACATGGTTGCCCTGGTTCCCAGAGCTCAGAGCTGCCATAAAGAAGCCCCATTAAAGCCCAGAGTTTAGCCTGGCTGGGGACCCTTCCTCTTTCAGCTTCTACTTCCCAGAGGAATTTCTAAGGCTCTTGAGGCAATGGATAATCCTATTTGCCAAACCTTTTGAATGATAATCACCTGGGGTAATTTTTAAAATTCAGAGTGTATGTTGAAATGATTACATGTTGAAATGATAATATTGTAGTTATACTGAGATAAATAAAATATTAAAATTTAACCCATTTCCTTTTAGTTTTTAAAATGTGACTGCTAGAAAACTGAAAACTACGTATGTGGCTTGCATTATATTTTATTGGAAAGAGGTGCTCTATAGAATATGCTAACTTAGAAGGTTAGTTTTAAAGGTACTAAAAGTGTCACTGGGATAGGCAGGGAAAAGAGATGGGACAGGAGTTTAGTGTGAAGCTGTCTTCACAGACAGAATTAAGAATATTTCAAGACAGAAATATAGTCATAATTAAGCATTAATCAGGCTGCACTTTGGCCCACTTCCTTGCAACCGAAAGTCATGTAGCACTAGATACTGACCATTTTTATCTCCACTGTTCTTATAGATAGGATTTCTGACATTAGAATCATAAGGCTTTTGTTTAAGAATTACTTAAGGCCAGGCGCAATGGCTCGCACCTGTAATCCCAGCACTTTGGGAGGCTGAGGCGGGTGGCTGAGACTAGACTGGCCAACATGGTGAAACCCCGTCTCTACAAAAAATACAAAAATTAGCTGGGTTTGGTGGTGCACACTTGTAACCCAGCTACTCGGGAGGCTGAGTGAGGAGAATTGCTTGAACCCTGGAGGCAGAGGTTGCAGTGAGCCGAGATTGCACCACACTGCACTCCAGCCTGGGTGACAGAGCGAGACTCTGTCTCAAAATAATAATAATAATAATAGGTTAGTATGTTTTTCAGATCCTGAATTCCATTACGACAACAGATGCCAACCAGTTTGAAGACCCCCACAGAGGAACCAATCAGCATGAGAATACAGCTGTTTCTTCTCCCTGTCCCATGACTTCACCCTGCACTCTTCAACCCATCAACAATCTCAACACTTCGGCCCACTCCAACACTCTTGAAATCCTTAGCCCCAAACTCCTCAAAGAGATGGATTTGAGGTTCCTTTCCATTTCCTCATTTGGCCACCCTGCAATTAAACCTCTTTCTCTGCTGCAACCCAGTGTCACAGCCTATTGATTTGTCCCTCACATTGGGCAACAAACCTATTACGATTACAAGTGAGGCTTCTTTTTCTTCCCCATCGTTTCCTACTCCTTCAACTTCCTTAAAACAAAAAGGGCAATTTATTCCTGGGTGTTTCATAAAACCCAAGGGCAGGATAAAGCGGGAAAGAAGTTGGGGCTAGAATGTTCTCTGTCCCTTGTTTCTGCCTCTTTCTGTCTTTTTCCATCTGCTCCATCTTCTCTTTTTTTTTTTTTTTTTTTGAGATGGAGTCTCGCTCTATTGCCCAGGCTGGAGTGCAATGGCACAGTCTCGGCTCACTGCAACCTCTGCCTCCTAGGTTCAAGTGATTCTCCTGCCTCAGCCTCCTGAGTAGCTGGGATTACAGGCATGTGCTGCCACACCTGGCTAATTTTGTTTTTTTGTTTTTTGTTTTTCGTTTTTTGTTTTTTTTTAGTAGAGATGGGTTTTTGTCACATTGGCCAGGCTGGTCTTGAACTCCTGACCTCAAGCCTCCCAAAGTGCTGGGATTACAAGCATGAGCCACCGCGTCCAGCCTGCTCCATTTTCTTTCTTACAGCAACCCTATCATCCCTGTTTCCTAGTCTATATGACAGAAAATAGCCTCCAACAAAGGCCCACAATTTAGATTTCCTTAGTTAGATAGAAGAGCTAAAGTGAGTTTAAGTATTAAGAGTGTCTGTAGACAATACCAAAAATTAAAAAATAATAATAAGAGCCACAATTTCCAGAGAAGGATTGTGATTGGCACAGCTTGCATCTAGTCCCTTTCCTGGATTCATCAACTGTCCCCAGGGTGCCATGGGCACAGTGTACTAAGTTAGTAGTTCTTAGGGTAATAACCTCATTACCAAAGTGGGAGGGGCAGGGGTGATTCCCAGAAAACCAGGGAGGGAGAAGGGAATAGGAACACATGAAGCAGACGAGCACATAATTGGCATCCACTCGGTGCCGGGATGTGTGGCACTTATGCCCGCACATAGTGCTGGCTGTGGGAACCAGCACAGATGGTGCAAAGAAGCTCTGTCAGTGCTCTGTAACTGCGAGTGTTTGTTATGGATTGAATTGTGCCCTGACTCCCAAATTCGTATGGTGAAGCCCTAATCCTCGATGTGACCATGTTTGGAGATAGGGCCTTTTAGGGAGGTAATTAAGGTTAAATGAGGTCACAAGGGTGGGGCCCTAATCCCACAGGACGTGTGCCTTATATGAAAAGGAAGAGAAGCCAGAGTGCTCTCTCTGGCTCTCTCTCTTTGTCTCTCTCTCTGACTCTCTCTCTCTCTCTTTCTGTCTCTCTCTTTTTCTCTTCATGCACACAGAGGAAAAGCCAGGTGAGGACATTATAAGAAGGGCAGCTATCTACTAGCCAGAAAGAGAGGCATCACTAGAAACCAGTCCTGATGGCAGCTTGATCTTGAACTTGTAGCCTTCAGAATTGTGAGAAAATAAATTTCTGTTGTTTAAGCTACCCAGTCTGTGGTATTTTCTTATGGCAACCCAAGCTGACTAATACAGTGTTGTCATTAAATTTGAGCTTACTGCCTGTCTTCCCCTAAGCTCCGGTGTGATTTCTCTGAAATTAGTAAAAGGCTTTCATGAAGTGCCTTTTAGAGAAAAAAAAAAAAAATAGGAGATGATCTTCTCGATCTAGAGCTAGGCAGTCTTAGACTTGATACCAAAAGCATGAGCTACAAAAGGAAAAATTGATAAACTGCACCTCACTGAAATTAAAAAATCTTTTGTTCTGTGAAAGCCCAAGTAAAGAGAATAAAAAGACAAGTTACAGCCTGGGAGAAAATATTTGCGAACCACATATTTGACAAAGGACTACCATCTAGAACATCTTTTTTAATAACTCTCAAACCCAACGGTAAGAGAACAAACAAGTCAACTGGAAAATAGGCAAAAGACATGAAGAGACACTTCACTGAAGAGGATATACAGATGGCAAATAGGCACATAAAAAGACGTTGAACATGATTAGCCATTAGAGAAATAAAATTAACACACAATGAGATATCACTATGCATATATTTGACTGGATACAAATTTAAAAGACTGACAACACCAAATGCTGGGGAGGATGCGGAGAAACTGGATCACTCATAGATTACTGGTGGGAATACAAAAATGATATAGCCACTTTGGAAAACAGTTTGTCAGTTTCTTTAAACACTAAATATACAACTGCCATACAACCCAGTAATTGCACTCCTGAACACTTATCCCAAAGAAATGAAGACTCATGTCCAAACAAAACTGTCACAAATGTTCTTAGAAGCATTATCTGTAACAGCCTAAAACTAGAATCAGCCCAGCTGTTCTTCAACAGATGGTTAAACAAACAATGCCGCAGTATGGAATTCTATGCTGTGTAGTATTTTAACTACTTAACAATAAAAAGGATCAAACTATCGATACTCACAACAACCTGGATTAATCTCCAGAGAATTATGCAGAATGAAAAGAAGCCAAACCCAAAAGGTTTGTGTGATCCCATTTATGTAACATTTTTTGAAATGACAACATTTTGAAAATATAGGACTGATTAGTGGTTGCAGGTGGTTGGTGAATGGGGGTGAGAGGGAGGTGGGTATAATTATAAAAGGGCAAGAGAAGGGATCATTGTAGTGATGGAAATGGTCTGTATCTTGACTGTGATGGATGATGATGTGGATACATGAGCCTACACAGGTGACAAAATTGTTTAGGGCCAGGCGCAGTGGCTCATGCCTGTAATCCCAGCACTTTGGGAGGCCAAGGCAGGTGGATCACCTGAGGTCAGGAGTTTGAGACCAGTCTGACCAACATGGTAAAACCCTGTCTCTACTAAAAATACAATATTAGCTGGGTGTGATGGCGCATGCCTGCAATCCCAGCTACTTGGGAGGCTGAGGAAGGAGAATCATTTGAATTCAGGAGGCAGAGATTTCAGTGGGCTGAGATCGCGCCATTGCACTCCAGCATGGGCAACAAGAGTGAAACTCCGTCTCAAAATAAATAAATAAGTAAAATAAAAATAAATAGTTTAGAACTTACACACACAACACACAAACATACATACACACACATACACATACATGAGTACAAGTGAAACTAGAGAAATCTGAAAAGGCTCAGTGTATTGTATCAATATGAATATCCTAATTGTTGTACCAGGTGCAGTGGCTCATGCCTGTAATCCCAGCACTTTGGGCTGAGGCAGGAGGATTGCTTGAGGCCAGGAGTTTGAGACTAGCCTGGGAAATATAGTGAGACCTCATCTCTAAAAAAAAAAAAAATTGTGTTTAAACTTAGCTGGGTATGTTGGTGCACACCTGTAGTCTCAGCTACTTGGGATGCTTGAGGCCAGGAGTTGGAGACTGCAGTGAGCTATGATTGTACCACTGCACTCCAACCTGAATAAGAGAGCAAGGCCCTAACTCTTGGAAAAAGAAAATCCTAGTTGTGATATGACAATATAGTTTGCCAAAATGTTAACATTGGAGGGAAACTGAACAAAGTGTACAAGGATCGCTCTATATTATTTCTTACAACTGTTACTGGCAGCAAATCCATATGGGTCTGCAGCAACCTCAATTCTTGCCTCCTCAGAAGAAAGAATTTAAGGGGCAGGCCGGGCGCGGTGGCTCAAGCCTGTAATCCCAGCACTTTGGGAGGCCGAGACGGGCGGATCACGAGGTCAGGAGATCGAGACCATCCTGGCTAACACGGTGAAACCCCGTCTCTACTAAAAAATACAAAAAACTAGCCGGGCGAGGTGGCAGGCGCCTGTAGTCCCAGCTACTCGGGAGGCTGAGGCAGGAGAATGGCGTAAACCCGGGAGGCGGAGCTTGCAGTGAGCTGAGATCCGGCCACTGCACTCCAGCCTGGGCCACAGAGCGAGACTCCATCTCAAAAAAAAAAAAAAAGAATTTAAGGGGCATAGGCAAAAGGAGAGACCAAGGCAAGTTTTAGAGCAGGAATGAAAGTTTATTAAAAAGCTTTAGAGTAGGAACAAAAGGAAGGAAAGTACACTTGAAAGAGGACCAAGCGGATGACTGGAAAGACAAGTGTGTGCTTTGACCTTTTGACTTGGCGCTTTATATGCTGGCCTACTTCTGGGGTCTTGCATCCCTTCTCCCCTCATTCTTCCCTTGAAGTTGGCTGTCCGCATGCGCAGTGGCCCGCCAGCACTTGGGAGAGGAGCATGCACGGGTGTTTGCTGGAGTTGTATGCATGTTCACTTGAGGCATTATTCCCTTACCGGCCAAATGTCCCTAGAAAGTCATATATACCAGTTAAACTCTGCCATTTTGCCATTTTGTGTGCATGCTTGAGCCCATTCGCCAGCTCCTGAGATCTTATTGGGACGCTACTGATCACCAGTTTCAGGTGTTTCCTCTCTGTAGGGAGACTGCCTTTCCTGGCACCGGCTGCAATGAATTAGTATTTTAGCGAGACAGTTAACAACCGCCTGACCCTCACCTGATGGTCGCCTGACATTCCTGGTTAGGAAGGCCCTCTCCTGCCTTGTTTATGTCTGACTAGCTACCTACATAACACAACTACATGTGAATCCACAATTATCTCAATAAAAAATCAATTAAAAATGTGGATTACTTACTGTGGGATAAGGCAAAGGATTTGAAAGCTATTACAGTGCTGTGTAAGGAACTTTAAAGTCTCATTCCCCAAACAAAATTGTACTGTTTCTTCCTCCGTACTTCCACTATAGTGTTTATCACATTGTTTGCTTTCTTTTTTTTTTTTCCCCTGAGGTGGAGTATTGCTCTGTTGCCCAGGCTAGAGTGCAGTGGTACAATCTCTCTCGGCTCACTGCAACCTCTGCCTCCCAGGGGTTCAAGCGATTCTCCTGCCTCAGCCTCCCAAGTAGCTGGGATTACAAGCACCCACCACCATGCCCAGCTAATTTTTGTATTTTTAGTAGAGATGGGGTTTTGCCATGTTGGCCAGGCTGGTCTTGAACTCCTGACCTCAGGTGATCCGCCTGCCTCGGCCTCCCAAAGTGCTGGGAATACAGGCTTGAGCCACCGCGCCCAGCCTATCACACTGTTTTCTAATTGTAGACTGTCTGTCTGACTACACTGAACTAATTAAGGTAGGGGCCATGATTTATTCTTTATAGCCTTAGTGCCAGCTCCATGTGAGCCTCAGTATGCTTTGACCAAATTAAATCATTCTGCTCCAGGTACAGTTTGGCATATAATAAATCTTCAATACATTTTGTTGGCTTGAACTAGGTTGTAGTACAGTGTTGTCAGTGGCATGTGAACCAGAGCAACCCCATCTTAAATAGGGGCTGGGTAAAACGAGGCTGAGACCTACTGGGCCACATTCCCAGATGGTTAAGGCATTCTAAGTCTCAGGATGAGATAGGAGGTCAGCAAAAGATACATGTCATCAAGACCTTGCTGATAAAACAAGTTGGAGTAAAGCAGCTGGCTAAAATCCACCAAAACCAAGATGGCAACGAGAGTGACCTCTGGTCCTCCTCACTGCTACACTCCACCAGCACCATGACACTTTACAAATGCCATGGCAACGTCAGAAAGTTACCCCATATTGTCTAAAAAGGGGAGGCATGAATAATCCACCCCTTGTTTAGCATATATCAAGAAATAACCATAAAAAATGGGCAACCAGCAGCTCTTGTGGCTGCTCTATGGAGTAGCCATTCTTTTATTCCTCTACTTTCTTAATAAACTCGCTTTCACTTTACTGTATGGACTCACTCTGAATTCTTTCTTGCATGAGATTCAAGAACCCTCTCTTGGGGTCTGGATGGGGACCTCTTTCCTGTAACAATTCGATTTCAGAAATGTTAAAAACTTGAGGTCATTGTGCCCCTTTGACTCAAGGAATGACAGTAATGAAATAAAGTGACAATGCAGTCTGAAAAACTGCCTTTTTGTCCTGGGAGATGCTGACTAGTTCCCTGAATTGGCTATTGTATTGCAAAAAAAAAATGTCCTCAAGTATAGGGGGCAACTACTGGAGAAAGGGGCAGGTCTGAAGTGAGCGAGTTACACTCACTTCAGAGAACAAGAAAAGTCTGCAGTATTTTCTTAGTTAACATTACCCACTAAAACCAAAGGGTGGGAGGATTATGCGTTCCTGCTGGCTGATGCTGCTGACAGCACGCTGTTTGGACAGAATCCCAGGCACTGCTGGAAGAAGCAGAATTTCTCTCACACAAAAACATGGGGGGAAGGGGCAGAGATTCAACCAGAGCATTTAGCTATGGAAAATGGAAAACGAAAAATGTCTCTTTAAATGCTAGTGCCATCACTCCCATTGCCTTTCCAAATTCAGGCCTCCTTAGGGACTTTGCTCAAGTCTTCAACATAGTTCTTGTCACTAGTTATGACCAAAATAAAATCACCTCCTTCTATGGGATGATTTGGTAGTTGCTCCCTGAAACAGCCTCTGGCCCCTTCAAAAAAATTCACCTCACTGGCCAGCAACAGATGCTTGAAATTCCTCTTTGGCAAAAGGAATTCCCCCTTTCAGACTTCACTTTTTTAAATGCAAATAATGTCAGAATGGGGGTGCCACTTACTGTAATGTAAATCAGTTTGTCAGAGATTATCAATGGATTCTCACAGAAACAAATATAATACAAAATGGAAATCGTGTGAATAAAGGACTGCATTAAGGACTGTGACCTCTATAGCCTATTGATAGAGAATAATTTCATTTGCACATGTACTTTCTGGCATTTGTGGAGCAACGCTGATGAAGTGCAACAATGTTAAGGTAAAGTACAATCCGGCATCTACCATGTTTCAGGCACTGAATGAGGTACTGGAGATAGAAAGAAATGGTTTCTCACAATAAAGGGCAAGGGACAAAACACGTGAAGGACAATTACAACATGAATGCTAAGTGCTATGATAAAACTATGTATAAGGTGGGATATCTAATGGGGGCTGGGATAGACAGTCAGGAAAGGCTTCTTGAAAGACTGATGGGTAAGTCAGTCCTGAAAGATAAGTATGCATGTCCTGGGAGGTCAGGCATCTCAAATAGCAGAAACTGTGTTAGCAAAGACAAGGAAGTGGGAAAAATCACACTAGGCAGGCACGCAGGTGAACATGCTTTTAAGATCTCCTTCCAGAAAACCTGTTATAGCAAGTGTAGTTGGTCAACAGCTTCCAGATACCTCACTTTCAGGATCTGCCATTGCATTCATGCTGAGGCCAAATTTTCTCTGCTTTACTCCCAGCCAATGACCTAGTATGGCAGGAGTGTCACTGGAAAAGGGGTCTTGCCCCAGACCCCAAGAGGTCTTGGATCTCACACAGGAAAGAATTCAGGGTGAGTAGCAGAGTATAGTGAAGTTAAGATAGTTTATTAGAGATTACGCTGTTACAGAGTAGGGCATCCTCAGAAAGCAAGAAGAGAAACTCCCCCATCTTAAGCATAGTGCTTGCTTATATAGGCTGTTAAGAATAGTGTACAAAAAAGCTTGTGATCAGTTTGTGTTAGGCTATCAGTATTGTTATTTTCCTATGTTACTATTGATTTCAACAAGAATTTACAAGTGTACTATTATCTTCAAAACAAAACCTATTCTTAAACTAAGAATGCTTTTTGTTCTTTTTTTTTGAGATGGAGTCTCACTCTGTTGCCCAGGCTGGAGTGCAGTGGCCGGATCACAGCTCACTGCAACCTCTGCCTCCCGGGTTCAAGCGATCCTCCTGCCTCAGCCTCCCGAGTAGCTGGGATTACAGATGCCCGCCACCACACCCAGCTAATTTTTCTATTTTTGGTAGAGACAGGGTTTCACCATGTTGGCCTGGATGGTCTCGAACTCCTGACCTCAGGTGATCCACCCAGTCGGCTCCCCAGAGTGCTGGGATTACAGGCATGAGCCACCGCGCCTGCCAGGCTGCTTTTTGTTCTTAATATATTTGCACATTTGCATAAGTTCTGGTTCTTTACTTAGTCAGCATCACTGACCATAAACATCTTGTGACCAAGAGGGTCCAGTTCCCTGGGAATGTAACCCAGCAGGTTTGACTTTATCCCACCTGTTTTCAAGATGCAGTCACTCTGGTTAGGATGCCTCTGACAGGAGTTCTAGAATTGAGCCATTTCTTGCAGATGAGGGATTCCCTAGTGGTCAATGTTTACCCTGGGGCTCTCAACCTGCCTGACCAAGACTTTCTCAGAGAGCTGCACTGCAACCTAAGCTCCTTCTGTCCAGTTCTTCCTTCTATCCTTTTCTTCTTTCATAGGTGTTAGAACTCTATCACAGTTTGAAGGCTCTGTCTGTCTATTCCCACTCCCTCTGCCCTTTATCCTTCTGAGGTGTTTCCCTGAACAAACCTCATGTGCATCTACATCTGTCATTGCCTCTGCTTTTCAGAGCCCTTGAATTGACACAGTGTTTAAGGAACTACCAGGAGTTCAGTGTTGTTGGAGGGTAAAGGGAAGAAGGGTGGGGCAGGAAGAGATGTCCATATCTAGTTTGGGGCCCTAAAGGAACGACCTCATAAACTAAGCTAAAGAGAATGGACTTTATCATAGGCAGTGAGAAGCCACTGTAAGGTTTATGTGTAACCACCAACAGGTTAATCTTGCCCACTGCCCAGATAGAGCCAATTTATCAAGACAGGGGACCTGCAATAGAGAAAGAGTTTCATACATGTAGAGTTGGCTAAACAGAAGACCAGGTTTTTTGTGTGTGTGGTTTTTATTTTTATTTTTTTTGAGACAGAGTCTCATTTTGTTGCCCAGGCTGGAGTACAGTGGCGCAATCTTGGTTCACTGCAACCTCCACCTCGACTGGGGTTTTATTATTACTTAAATCAGCCTCTCTGAACATTCAGAGGCTAGGGTTTTTTAAAGATAGTTTGGCAGGCAGGGGATTAGGGAATGGTACTGCTGATTGGTTAGAGGTGCAATCATAGAGGTATGGAAAATGGTCCTTGTGCACTGAGTCTGCTTCTGGGTGGGGGCCACAGGACCAGTTGAGTCTTGAGTCTTGGGTCTGAGTGGAGTCATCTGTTTGTCAGAAATGCAAAGGTAGGAAAGGATGTCTCAAAAGGCCAATCTTAGCTTCTATAATAGTGATGCTATTTATAGGAGTAATTGGGGGAGATACAAATCTTGTGAGCTCCAGAAAAATGGCTGGTAATAGTTTAACTATACCTACATCTTAGCAGAATTCAGGCCCCTTTCATAATCCTAAACTTGTGGCCTTTAAGCTTTATAAAGGCAGTTTAGTTTTGGGAGGTCTATTATCATTTAAACTATAAATTTCTCCCAAAGTTAGCTTGGCCATGCCCAGGAGTGACCAAGGGCAGTTTGGAGGTTAAAGGCAAGATAGAGTTGGTTAGGTCAGATGTCTTTCACTGACATAATTTTCTCATTGTTAAAATTTTTGCAAAGGCAGTTTCATAAGCTGAAGAACAATAGGGTCATATTTGTATTTTACAAATATTCTGAGTATTGTGTGGCAGATGGTACAGAGGGACACAATGTTAGAAAAATGAAGCTTTTATTAAAACTCTGAGGCCAGGTGCAGTGGCTCACACCTGTAATCCCAGCACTTTGGGAGGCTGAAGTGGATGGATCACGAGGTCAGGAGTTCAAGATCAGCTTGGCCAACATGGTGAAACCCCATCTCTACTATAAATACAAAAATTAGCTGGGTGTGGTGGTGGGCGCCTGTAATCCCAGCTACTTGGGAGGCTGAGGCAGGATAATTGCTTGAACTCAGGAGGCAGAGGTTGCAGTGAGCCAAGATTGCACCACTGCACTCCAGACTGGGTAACACAGCAAGACTCTGTCTCGGAAAATGAAGAAAGAAAACTCTGAAGCACTCCACACTACAAACTGCAGATTGCCTCAACTGAAGAAGTAGCAATGGTATTGGAGAGAAGAAATTGATGGTGGAGATATGTAGGCAATAATATGGCAAAAATTGGTGAAGAATTGGTTGTAAAAACATGTCTTTTTTGTTTGTTTGTTTGTTTGTTTGTTTGTGTTTGAGACTGAGTCTCACCCTATCACCCAAGCTGGAATGCAGTGGTGCAATCTCAGCGCACCAAACCTCCACCTCCCAGGTTCAAGTAATTCTCCTGCCTCAGCCTCCCGAGTAGCTGGGACTACAGGCACTCACCACCATACCTTGATAATTTTTGTTTTTTTTTTTTTGTTTTTTTTTTTTTTGAGACGGAGTCTCGCTCTGTCGCCCAGGCTGGAGTGCAGTGGCCGGATCTCAGCTCACTGCAAGCTCTGCCTCCCGGGTTTATGCCATTCTCCTGCCTCAGCCTCCCAAGTAGCTGGGACTACAGGCGCCCGCCACCTCGCCCTGCTAGTTTTTTGTATTTTTTAGTAGAGACGGGTTTTCACCATGTTAGCCAGGATGGTCTCGATCTCCTGACCTCGTGATCCACCCATCTTGGCCTCCCAAAGTGCTGGGATTACAGGCTTGAACCACCACGCCCGGCCAATTTTTGTATTTTTAGTAGAGACAGGGTTTCACCATGTTGGCCAGACTGGTCTCAAACTCCTGACCTCCGGTGATCCGCCCACCTTGGCCTCCCAAAGTGCTGGGATTACAGGCATGAGCCACCGTGCCCAGCCATAAACACATGTTAAATTAAGTTTAAAGCTGCCTCCTAACATATTTTAAGTTCAGCCTAAACATTTCTCCATACATAGTGAACTGTAGCCTAACTGGATGTATAAATATACTATAAGCTACTCTGTGCCAATCACAGAGCTTCAGCCAATCACAGGCAGCCAACTGTTCAAACAGTGTTTAAATAAGGCAAACACTAAGCTGCAACCAATCCAGCTGTTTCTGTACCTTACTTCCATTTTCTGTACATTGCTTTCCTTTTTCCGTTCATAAATATTATCTGACAATGTAGTAGCCCCAGAGTCACACTGAACCTATTCTGGTTCTGGGAGCTGATTGATTTGTGAATTGTTCTTTGTCCCGCTAAACTCTGTTACATTTCATTTGTCTAAAGTTTTTTTGTTTGTTTGTTTTGTTTTGAGACAGGGTGTCACTCTGTAACCCAGACTGCAGTGTAGTGGCACGATCTCAGCTCACCACAACCTCTGCCTCCCAGGCTCAAGCAATTCTCCTGCCTCAGCCTCCTGAGTAGCTGGGATTACAGGCACATGCCACTACCGCCCAGCTAATTTTTGTATTTTTAGTGGAGACAGGGTTTCACCATGTTGGCCAGGTTGGTCTTGAACTCCTGATCTCAAATGATCCACCCACCTTGGCCTCCCCAAGTTTGGGATTACAGGTGTGAGCCACTGTGCGTGTCCTAAAGTTTTTTTTTTTTTTTTTAAACTCACATGAAGGGAGCGTATAAAAGGAACTAAATCGCCAGCATTGTATCAAAAAGATAGGGTAAATTCCTCTGTCAACCATGATGGAACAACGAGTACAAGACTTGCCTTTCTAATGTAAACAACTAGAAACTAGACAAAATACATGAAACAACTTGTTCTAGACATTGAACACTAGGCAGCATGGAATTGCAATATCTGAAAGAAAGGAACCAAATGAAGAGATACCTACTGACTGGGGGCACTTTCCAGAATGCAGTGTGAGAGGGGAAATCCAAGCACAGCACAGAAGTCTTGATGAGTTGAAGAGATGAATATTGGAGTTCAGGAAAGCTGAGATAGCTGGAATTTGAGGAGAAGACTACCAGAGAAGAGTGAGCTATGCAGAGAAAGCTAAAATGATCAGCTGACTTCCTTTGGCTGACTATAAATTAATGCATACATAATAGGTAAGACCCCACAAGATTAGGCAAAGGATAACTACCACAGAAAGGAGTACCACCAAGGAGCTGTTAGCTGAAAAATTCTCAGAGTTTTCATAGGACTGGGAGATATTTGACTTCTGACCACTCAGAGTGGAGAAACGCCAGGGTATTCAGTAGAGCCCAGAAAGTTTAAGCCTCAATAATACGTCTAAACTAGCCCTAGATGAAAGGCTATTCTAGACCTGCCATAAGAGAGCTAAAAAATAAGCCATGAAAACATCAGCCTGAACTGTATGGAACTTAATTGTGTGTCAAAACAAAGCTCAGCATGCCTTAAAGAAGACAATAAAATCCAGACCTCAACAATGTAACATTCATAATGTTTAGCATCCAGTCAAAATTACTAAACTTGCTAAAAGGCATAAAAATGTGACCCATATCACGAGAAAAATTAGTCAATAGAAATAGACCCAGAGGTGACAGAGATTAGGGAATTAGCAGATAAGGACTTTAAACAGCTATTATAAGTATGTTCATATACTTAGAGGAAAACATAACATAAAGAGGAGAAAAATAGAAGACTTTTAAGTTTTATTTATTTATTTATAAATAAGACAGAGTCTCACTCTGTCACCCAGGCTGGAGTGCAGTAGCGTGACCTTGGCTCACTGCAACCTCCACTTCCCAGGTTCAAGCAATTCTCCTTCCTCAGCCTCCGGAGTAGCTGGGATTACAGACGTGCGCCACCACACCCGGGTAATTTTTGTATTTTTAGTAGAGATGAGATTTCGCCATGTTCCCAGGCTGGTCTTAAACTCCTGGCCTCGAGTGATCCACCTGCCTCAGCCTCACAGAGTGCTGGGATTACAGGTGTGAGCCACCACGCCCAGTCAGAAGACTTTTTTTATTTTTTATTTTTTTTATTTGTTTTTTTTTTTTTTTTTTTTTTTTGAGACGGAGTCTTGCTCTGCCGCCCAGGCTGGAGTGCAGTGGCTGGCTCTCAGCTCACTGCAAGCTCCACCTCCCGGGTTCACGCCATGCTCCTGTCTCAGCCTCCCGAGTAGCTGGGACTACAGGCGCCCGCCTCGTCGCCCGGCTAGTTTTTTGTATTTTTTTTAGTAGAGACGGGGTTTCACCATATTAGCCAGGATGGTCTCGATCTCCTGACCTCGTGATCCGCCCGTCTCAGCCTCCCAAAGTGCTGGGATTACAGGCTTGAGCCACCGCGCCCGGCCAGAAGACTTTTTAAAAAGAACCAAATGGCAAATATTATATGATTCCACTTATATAAAGCAGTTAGAATAATCAAATTCACAGAGACAGAAAGTAAACTGGTGGTTGCCAGGGGCTGGGAGGGAGGGAGAAATTGGGTGGTTTTGTTTAACGGGTACAGAGTTTCGATTTGGGAATATGAAAAAGTTCTAGAGATGGATGGCAGTGATGGTTGCACAAGAATGTGAACGTACTTAATGCCACTGAACTGGACACTTAAAAATGGTAAAAATAGTAAACATTATGTTCTGTATATTGTACCACAATTCTTTTAAAAAAGAGCCAAATGGAACTTCTGGAGCTAAAAAACACAGTATTTGAAATGAAATATTCACTGGATGGACTTACCAATAGATTAGAACCTACACAAGAAAAGGTCAATGAATTCTAAAAAATAGCAATAGAGTCTGTGTAAACTGAAGCATAAGGAGCAAAAAGAGGCTAAAAATGAACAGAGCCTCAGTGGCCTGGGAGAAACAATATTAATGATCTAACAGATGTGTAATTGAAGTCAGCAAAGATGAGATTAATAGTAGATTAGATGCTGCAGAAGAAAAATTAGTGAACTTGAAGATATAACAGTAAAAACTATGCAAAATGCAGCAGACACAGAGAAAAAGACTGAAGAAAAAGAAGAAAGGAAAACAACCTCACTGACCTGTGAGACAATATCAAGCAGTCTAGCATACTCAAAATTGACTTTCAGGAGAGGAGAGAAAGGGTAGTAGCAGAAAAAAATATTTGAAGAAATAATGGTCAAAATTTTAAAAACTGGGCAAGGCACAGTGGCTCACGCCTATAATCCCAGCACTTTGAGAAGCCGAGGTGGGTGGATCACTTGAGGTCGAGAGTTTTGACAAAACCCTGTCTCTACGAAAAATACAAAAATTAGCTGGGCATGGTGGCATGCACTTGTAATCCCAGCTACTCAGGAGGCTGAGAGGCACGAGAATCACTTGAACCAGGGAGGCGGAGGTTGCAGTGAGCCAAGATCATGTCACCGTACTTTAGACTGGGTGACAGAGTGAGACCCTTTCTCAAAAAAATTTTTTTAAACTGGATGAAAATTATAAACATACAGATATGCAGCTATGAGAAGCTCAATGGTACCAAATAGAATATTAAGGAAATCATACCAAGGAAAATCATAATCAAATTCCTATAAAACAATGATAATGAGAAAATATTAAAAATAGCAAGAGGAAATGGCTTTGCAGAGGAGCAAAAAGAGAGAGAAATAGAAAATAAACTGCAGACTTCTCATCAGAAACTATGCAAACCAGAAGAATATGAAATGACATATTTAAAATACTGAAGAAAAAATTTCAACCTAGAATTCCGTACACAAAGAAAATACAGGTAAAATATGAAGGTGAAATAAAGAGTTTTCCAGATAAATAGCTGAGAGAATTTGTTGCCAGCAAACATGAACCACAAGAAACATTCAAAGAAGTTATTCATGCTGAAGGGAAATAATACCAGATGGGAACTTAAATTTATACAAATGAATAAACAGCACAGCAATGATATAAATATAAAATACCTTTTCCTGGCTGGGTGTGGTGGCTCACGCCCGTAATCCCAGCACTTTGGGGGGCTGAGGCAGGTGGATGACTTGAGGTCAGGAGTTCAAGACCAGCCTGGCCAACATGGTGAAACCCTGTCTCTACTAAAAATAGAAAAATTAGCTGGGTGTGGTGGTGGCACCTGTAATCCCAGCTACTTGGGAGGCTGAGGCAGGAGGATCACTTGAACCCGGGAGGCGAGCTGCGATCTGGCCACTGCACTCCAGCCTGGGCAACAGAGCAAAACTCCGTCTCAAAAAAAAAGAGAGAGAGAGAAATGGGCCTAATGGCAGGTGTTGGGGTAATGGGAGATGCATCCCTCATGAATAGATTAATGCCCTCCCCACGTGGAGTGGGGAGTGAGGGAGCTCTCACTCTATTAGCGCCCTTGAGAGGTAACTGTTAAAAAGAGCTTGGCACCTCCCTCCGTCTCTTACCTTCTCTCTCACTGTGTGATTTCCGCCAGCTCCCCTTCCCCTTCCACCATGAGTGCCAGCAGCTTGAGGCTCTCACCAGATGCAGATGACAGCACTCTGCTTCTTGTACAGCCCTGCAGAACCATGAGTCAAATACACTATTTTGTTTGTTGTTTTTTTTTTTTTTTTTTTTGAGACAGGGCGAAAGGGACTTTGCAGGTGTGATTAAGTTAGGGATTTTGTGATGGGGAGATTTTTCTGAATCTAGTTGGGCCTGTTATAATCACAAGGTTTTTACAAGATCAGAGTCAGAAAAGGAGACATGACGACAAAAGCCGAGGTCAGAGTGATGTGATTGCTGGTTTTGCAGGCAGCCTCCAGAAGCTGGAAAAGGCAAGGGAATGGAGCCACCAGAAGGAACCAGCCCTGCCAACACCCTGATTTTAGTTCACTGACATCCATTTTGGACTTTCGACCTCCAG
Source organism: Trachypithecus francoisi (assembly GCF_009764315.1). Taxonomy (NCBI): domain Eukaryota; kingdom Metazoa; phylum Chordata; class Mammalia; order Primates; family Cercopithecidae; genus Trachypithecus; species Trachypithecus francoisi. The sequence goes on from NW_022681471.1 coordinate 97,361,250, forward strand.
AACTGTAGCCTTAATGTCCTCATCTATAAAGTGACAAGATAAACTCATAAGGTAGGTACTATTTTATTAGAGGACATGCCAGATAAAGAGGGAGCCAGATAAAGGCTGTTATACAAAATGGGGAGAGAGTCAGATAGAGGCTGGGCAAGTTGTCAGATCGTGACGCAAGACTAACCCAAAGTGGAGAGAGAGAGAGGTCAAGACTAGGAAACATCCTAGACTACCATGAAGCCTAAGGAAGTTTCAGCAAGGACTAGGGGGAGCCTCGAGCCAAAGTCAGCTCACAAAGGAGTCCTGTGTATCTGAGGAAAGTGTCAGCCTTAGTATCCTTGCTGTCACTGGCTGGGAGTAACTCATGGGAGGTGTGGCTTTAGTGCAAACATGGCAACGGATTTCAGATTATAGCATTGGGGGCCCTTGTTCAATTACACTGTCATTGCAGGTCTGTGAGGTGCATTTTTTTTTTTTCTTTTGAGACGGAGTCTCACTCTGTCGCCAGGCTGGAGTGCAGTGGTGCAATCTAGGCTCACTGCAACCTCCTTTCCCCAGATTCAAGAGATTCTCCTGCCTCAGCCTTCCGAGTAGCTAGGACTACAGGCATGGACCACCATGCCCAGCTAATTTTTGTATTTTTAGTAGAGACGGGGTTTCACCATGTCGGCCAGGATGGTTTAGATCTCTTGACCTCATGATCTGCCCACCTTGGCCTCCCAAAGTGCTGGGTTACAGGCGTGAGCCACCGTGCCCGGTCCTGTGAGGTGCATTCTTACAGCCACTGCATAACCCCAAGCGGTCCCCAAGTCTAGTCAAAGTGAAGTTGTTCCATGTCCTAATTCATGGGTGCCACCAATGACTCTGACAGCACCTTTGAGAGCCCATAGCAGTCTTTTCATCCTCTGAACCCCTACTGGCCTTGTGGGCTGTTCCCCTTGTTTGTTCCTTATTTGGTTTGTACTGTCCTGAATTAGAAGCCATTTCTTGCTTTTTTTCAGTCACTTATAAACTTAGTAATCCAGTTAGGAATTAGAGGTACGCCAAATTGCTAATCACATGTGGAAGTATCAAATCATCTAAGGGTTATCACAAAACTTTTTTTTATTTCTTCAGGTTTTCATTTTATGATGAAGCTGATATATTCCAACTGCAAAAGTATTAGTAACCATAATGGCTGGCCACAGTGACTCATGCCTGTAATCCCAGCACTTTCGGAGGCCGAGGGGGAATGGATCACTTGAGGTCAGGAGTTCGAGACCAGCCTGGCCAACATGGTGAAACCCTGCCTCTATTAAAACTACATAAATTAGCTGGGTGTGGTAGTGCACGCCTGTAGTCCCAGCTACTTGGGAGGCTGAGGCATGAGAACCGCTTGAACCTGGGAGGCAGAGGTTGCTGTGAGCCGATATCATGCCATTGTACTCCAGCCTGAGCAACAGAGTGAGACTCGCTCTCAAAAAAAATATATTAGTAGCCATAACTATTATTGACATGCAGACGGTAAAAGTGAGTGAATTTTTTCCTATTTACTATACCTTTGTTTAGAACGCTTTTGTGTTATATAAACACATATACATACACATTTCCTTTTATGAAAATGAAATTATTCTATACACACTACCTGCCACTTGCTTATTTCCCTTATGTATTATGGACATGTTAGTACTTATTGATGGAGCTAATTCTACATAAAATGCCATTGTATACTATTCTTTACCAGTCCCTTTTGGTAAGCATGTAAGTTATTTGCAATTTTTAATCACAAACAATCTAATAAACATTCTTGTCTATACATTATCATCAATTTATGAAAGAAAATCAGTAGCACAATTCTTAGAATTACCTTGTTAAGCCAAAGAATATTCCATGTAAAATTTTGCTAGCTACTGCCAAAGTGCCTTCCAAACAGTTGTATCAATTTATACTCCCATGGAATGACAATTTTTTAAGCTCATGTCTTTCATAGGACAAAGATGCTTTTCTGAACCAGATATTAAACTTCAAGACATTAAAAAAAAATTTCCTGACTTGCATTTACTATGATTAACTTGTCATTATAATTATTATAAAAGCATGGAAAATTAAATATTGGTCTCCACTTAAAGTATGTGTATTGGTTGTTTATTGCTGCTGTAACAAACTGCCACAAACTGAATGCCTTAGAACGCAGTTTTATTATCTTAACAATTCTGAAGGTTAGAAGTCTGGCACAGGTCTTATTGGGTTAAAATCAAAGTGTCAGGCTGCTGTAACAAATTTCCACAAACTGAATGGCTTAGAACAACACAATTTTATTATCTTAACAATTCTGAAGGTCAGGATTCTGGCAGGGGTCTTATTGGGTTAAAATCAAAATGTCAGGCTGCTGTAACAAATTGCCACAAATTCAATGGCTTAGAACAACACAAATGTATCATCTTAACAATTCCGGGGGTTAGAAGTCCGGCACAGGTCTTACTGGTTTAAAATCAAAGTGTCAGGATGGGCGCAGTGGCTCACGCCTGTAATCCCAGCACTTCGGGAGGCTGAGGCGGGTGGATCACCTGAGGTCAGGAGTTCGAGACCAGCCTGGCCAACAAGGCGAAACCCACAACAAAATGCCCCAAATGAGGACAATGTTTTTCAGAAAATGCCTATATTGGAAAGACTAGATCATAAAACATTACAATACAACTGTATATCTAAGACCCAGTTTGGGTTAATATATGGGATAACCAGGTAGTTTAACCTCTATGGCTAACTCCATTTCTCTTATTTATATAAACAGAGCTAGTACTGCTATATTGACAACTACCAATATACTGCTTTGTCCTTTAGATCTCTGCCACACAAGACTTAAACCACTAAACCAAGGTTTCTACCAAGGCCAATAATACTGCATCTATACAGGTTTGAGAAGCTTAGAAGGCTACTGGCCAGCTTAGATCCCTTCACCCATCACTTCCTTCATTGGATCCCAAAGCAGGGCCACTGCTTTTAGTTTTGAACCTGGGGTCCTCAAAATTTAGTGTGTGAAAAGTCCATAAACACAATCTGGTTGAAAATAGATGATGAAAACACACCTAAACTAACTGTCCGACAGTTAAATTCGTGTTACAAAAAAACTAACTTTAAGGCCAGGCACAGTGGCTCATGCCTGTTACAAAAAACAAACTTTAAAGCCAGGCATGGTGGCTCATGCCTGTTACAAAAAACTAACTTTAAGGCTGGGCACGGTGGCTGACACCTGTAGTCCCAGCACCTTGGGAGGCAGCGGCAGGTGGATACCTGAGGTCAGGAGTTCAAGACCAGCCTGACCAATATGGTGAAACTCCGTCTCTACTACAAATGCAGAAAAATTAGCTGGGCATTGTAGCATGCACCTGTAGTCCCAGTAACTTAGGAGGCTGAGACAGGAGAATGGCTTGAACCCGGAAGGCGGAGGTTGCAGTGAGCCAAGATTACGCCACTGCACTCCAGCCTGGGTGACAGAGTGGGACTCGTGTCTCAAAAAACAAACAAACTAACTAACTTTAAGACTTATTTTTGTAACTTTTTTCACAGGGAAAACAACACACTCCTGGGAAAAGTGAGGGGGTTGAGAAGACAGGCCTGGGTAAATATTCTTACCACAGTACCTGGAGTGATAGGCCTGCCTAGGAGAGAACACAGGCACTGCCCCACACCACCAGAGGGGACAGCTGCTGTCTGGGTCAGCAGACCAGCTCACATACCACGCAAGGTTCTATAGATCTAAGACACAAAATTCTCATCACAAAACAAGTCCCACGCATCTTCAGAGTCTGTCAGTTCGTTGTCCCCACCTGCAGTCGAAAGCATAAGCAACATCTCGCCCAGCTCAAAGGTGGCAGCCTCTTCTTCATCGTCAAAGGGGTTGCTGTTCGCTCCTTCCTCAAAGAATTCCCAGAGGTCGTCCTTCGTTGGGCGGGTGTCTGATTGATGTTCCCTCTTGCGTCTCTGTGGCTCCTCTCTACGGCCATCAGGGTAACATGCTTGTAAAAACAGTTCCCCCCAAATGGGCAGCTCCCACGTCCTTCATCAAAATACCTGCATGCCTTGGCGCTCATTGCTTTCTTGTATTCTGAATGAGTTTCTGCTTCTCTTCTTTCTCCTCCACCCAGTACTCACTTGGGAATGACAAGTTTGATGTGATTCGGCATTGTGGGCAGGACTTGACGATCCTGCTCTCAATTCCTTAGCACTCCTCCACTTGCGAATGCACTGAGACAGAAGGTGTGGTTGCAGTTGGAGAGGATCCCGAAGCGGTGCTCGTTGGGTTGGCTTCTCATAGACCACCTCCATGCAGATCCCACACACCCTGTCCTTGCTGCGCTGCACAGCAATGAGAACTCCATATTCTCTCATGGGCTTCAATGCACGATTGTATATGCTGTGATCTCTGGGCAGCATCCATCGGATGCAGGGCCTGCAGCCTACACATATCACATAAAATCTCGTGGAGAAACAACACAGTTCTCCCCATATCGGCACTGTCCCACTGCAGCATAGGGGCACAGCTGATTCTTTGTTTCCACCGCGGGTTGCTCTTTCTCTGATTCTTCCTTGGTCACTGGGCCTGCAGGGGTGCTTCAGTGCAGAGGAAGGCACAGTACGGCCACAGTAGGGTTGCCAGGAACAAACTCAACGGCATTTGCCCAGTCCTCTGAACCTGCTCCTACCGTTGCAAAGTTTGAATTTCTTGACTCAGATTCGTTTGTATTCATTTCAACAAGTGGTCCAACTATCGAGGAGACACTTGAGGAAAGCAGCAAGGGATGATTCTGTAGTTAGCTCTGTAGCAGTTGCTTCTTCCTGTTTCAACGGCTTGCTATTTCACATCTGCAGCGGTCTCCATAAATACAGTACCCTCGGAAAACAACTGCACAAACTCCACACGGACGGTCAGAGAGGTCATGCGAAGTAGCGACAGTTATCTCCTTCCTTACAAATCCCATACATAAAATACCTACAGGTGACCTGTTTAGTCCAGCTGTTGCCGCTGCCGCCGCACGCGCCGCTGCCGCCGCCGCACGCACCGCTGTCGTCGCACGCACCACTGTCGCCGCTGCCGCCACTACCGTCACTACCGTCGCTGCCTCCGGCCCCTCCGCCCGCCCTCGGGGACGGGGCGGTGACTGTGGAGATCGGAGTGGGGGAGACCGCTGCCGCCGCCTCCGCCGCTGCCGCCCCTGCTCCTGATGTTGTGGCTGTTGTTCCGGGAGCTGCAGCCTCCGCCATTACTGCTTATCCAATGCTCCAAAGGCCCCGGAACGCCCCGGAACGCCCCAGAAGGCCCGGAACTTCCGGGATCACATAGGGCCAAAGGCTCCGGAACTTCCGGGATCACATAGGGCCAAAGGCCCCGGAACTTCCGGGATCACATAGTTCCGGTCCGGCTGTGAGGAGAAGATGGTGAGGACCAGGTGAGGGGAGGGGAAGGAGACTGAGGCACTTGCTCTGTCCTTGCCGGCTCCGCCTCTTTTTGTTTAAGAGAGTTTTTTTCTCCTTCTGTATGTATGCTTTGTTGGGAGACAGTTCTTCATAGGTCTTGTGTGCTTGCACATCTTGCAAGTAAGGCACTGTACTGTCCTGTGTTCTGGACTATGTTTTCAAGGATATTTGTATAGAGTGCATCCTTGAAAGACAGAGGTAGTGTCTCCCTCCAAAGAAAAGGGCAAGCATGTTTACTGTCTAACATAGTAAAGATAATGTTTACATCTGAAGCAAAGAGCAGGCATACTTACTGTCCACTATAATAAAATAGTCTCCCTCTGGAGTAAAGGGCAGGAATGATTACTGCCCATTATAAAAGGTTCAGATTCCCTAAGTCCAGGGTTTCTCTCCTATAATGCAATCCACTGCACATGCAGGTGTTACTTGGTCCTCTTTAGAGTTGTGAGAATGTGTTGAGCAGGCTTACAGATTTGACTGGTAAGGGGACAACAAGCACTGATTAGATTCAGACAGTTTATTATATAGACAGAAAAAGAACAGCATGGTGTCAGCTCCCTGCATTCCTTGTCCCACAGTAGGACACCAAAACAAAAGAGGCCAAATGAGAAGAAACATGAGTGTCGGGGCACCCTGTTGCTGAGGAGTCATTTCATTTTTCTTTCTTTCTTTTTTTTTTTTATTGTTCTTTTTTTTCTTCTTTCTTTCTTTTTTTTTTTTTGAGACAGGGTCTCGCTCTGTTGCCCAGGCTACAGTGCAGTGGGGCATGATCTTGGATCACTGTAACCTCCACCTCCCAGGTTCAAGTGATTTTCCTGCCTCAGCTTCCTGAGTAGCTGAGATTACAGGCACACACCACCACACCAAGCTAATTTTTGTATTCTTAGTAGAGACAGGGTTTCACCATGTTGGCCAGGCTGGTCTGGAACTCCTGACTTCAAGTGATCCACCCGTCTCGGCCTCCCAAAGTGCTGGGATTATAGGCGTGAGCCTCCTCGCCAGAGGAGCCATTTCTATACTGCAGCTAAGTAGTTTTATAGCCTGCAGCTTAGCCTCCCTAAGGGAGAGGGGACAAGCAGGAAAGTCCCACACCTCATTGGAACCAAGAGGCGATGAGAAATTCCCTCAAGATAGAGAGCCGGAGGGGCCCGGGCGCGGAAGTTGCTGGCGGCCGCACGGCCTCCCAGGCAGGCCCACAGTCACGTGCGGAGACCCGGGGTCGGGCGGCTGGGATGGGGCCCAGCAAGCAGCTGCGGAGCTCTGCGGCCTGTACTACGAGGTCGGGTAGCGGCTGCGGCGCCTGCAGGACCAGCTGGCCGCCTGCGACTCCCTCATCGCGCGCCTCCGCGCCCGGCTGACCACGCTGGAGGGGGACACTGCGCAGTTCCTGGTGGACGCGCTGCTGGAGCAGGTGGCCCGCAGAGGCACCAGGAAATAGGAAGTTGAGAGGCTTACTGAGCGGCTAGGAGTGAAAGAGGAGATTCAGCAGCTGCTGAGCCAGCCAGAGCATGAGCGAGAGAAGGAAGCTGTCCTGATGCGGAGGAGCACGGAGGAGGGGAAACCGGCCCGGCGGGCCAGTGACGTTCTGTGCCGCTCTTTGGCCAACGAGACCCACCAACTGCGGAGGACGCTGACCTCCACTGCCCACATGTGTCAGCATCTGACCAAGTGTCTGGATGAACGACAGCATGCACAAAGGAACATGGGGGAGAGAAGTCTTGAAAGTCAGAACATACAGGTGGGGACACCTCTGTCCAGAGTGTTATTGAGGAAGAAAATCGACTGTTAAAACAGGAGGTGACTCACGTTGAAGACCTCAATGCCAAGTGGCAGCGATACGATGTCAGCAGGGACGAATACGTGAGGGGGCTCCATACACAGCTCAGGGGGCTGCAGACCCTCAATGAGCCCGAGCTGATGAGGAAGATCTCCCGGCTCAACAGGTAGTTGGAAGAGAAAGTAAACGACTGTGCAGAAGTGAAGTAGAAGCTGGCGGCCTCAAGGACGGCCCCGGATGCTGCACTGGAATGGATGCAGATACTGGAACAGCAGATTCTCGCTTACAAGGATGACTTCATGTCAGAAAGGTCAGATCGGGAACGGGCTCAAGGTAGGAATCAGGAACTGGAGGAAAAGGTCACCTCTTTGCTGCACCAGGCGTCCTGGAGACAGGATCCTCAAGAGCCAGACGCCTGCTGGATTCATGCTGGGAGCAAAAGTGCCAAGTACTTGGCCACCGATGCAGTGGAGCTTATTGCGCCTGGTGGCTAGAGGCCTAGGACTGGGTCCCAGAAGTTGGAACCCCCTGCAGAGAGTGGGCATCCTGGCACAGCCCAGAGAGGCCAGGGGGACCTTCAGTGCCCTCACTGCCTGCAGTGCTTCCGTGACTAACAAGGTAAAGAGCTCCTCAGGCATGTGGCCGAGTGCTGCCAGTGACCAAGATTCCACCCATGCCCTTGCGGCCCCCTTGCCCAGCACAGCTGCCCTCAGGGACAGGGTGCGTGCTCACAGATGCCATGGATTAAGCTCTACTGAGATCCACGCCCCTGGAATAGGTGCGAGGCACTGTGATCGTTCACTTTGGTCCCCCTTTGGCTATGGAACAGGCTGGGTCACAGGGAACTCCCAGTGAGGCTAGAGGCTGGAGGTGGAGATGGGGTCAGGAACATCTGGCAGAGGGAGGTCCCAGTCTTGTGTCTCCATCAGGCTGAAGCCAGAGCAATCTGGGGCTGGTGTGCCAGCCCCTCCCCCAGCCTGCATCTGGGTGTGCCACGGCTTGCCAGAAAGGGGTGGCTGCCTATGGGAGCCACTTGTATGGTCCCCAGGGTTGAAGCCCCATCCTGTTCTATAGAATAAGGTGTCTCCTCTCTGCCTTGAACCAGGAGGTTTGTCAAATGGAGCACTGTGGCTGCACATCACACTAGGGGGCCCATCCCCGTCATTGCAGAGCCACATGTCTGCACTTAAAAACTGCATCACAATAGCATTTGTCGTATATCCAGAAGTTAAAGCACACTTATTTTATCCACCTATTTTTATAATAAATGTTCTTGCTCCTGTGGGGAAAAAAAAAATAGAGAGGCAAATAAGAAATGGCGGTATGGCAGCTCCTCACAAGACTGCCTATCCTCTCATGCTTGGGGAGGATCACAGGGCCTTCTGCCATCAGCTTGCAGTTGAGCCTTGCCTACATGGCCTTTGAGGATGTATGCACGGTTTTCAGGGCACCAGCACAGAGGAGTTCCTCTGCGTAATCAGGGCTCGAGAAACTGGTGCCAAAATGTTGATATCTGGTGACTGGCCTTTCTACAGTAAAACACTGTCCATCTCTGAGTCTCATGTTTTCTACCAGATTCCATGAAACTGTGGTGGGCTGACTTGTTAGCTTGTTGAGTAGGACAAAATCTCAGACCTTTTATAGTTCTTGACAGCTTTAGTGAGGAGGGTGGGATACTGAGAGAGACATGGCTTTCTAGAAGGAGAAGGATGAGGATATTGTGGGTACATTTAATGAAATTTGAGGGCCAGGCTTGGTGGCTCACATCTGTAATCCCAGCAATTTGTGAGGCCAAGGCAAGCAGATTGCTTGAGCTCAGGAGTTTGAGACTAGCCTGGGCAACATGGCAAAACCCTGTCTCTACTAAAAATACAGCAATTAGCTGGGCATGGTGGCGTGTGCCTGTGGTCCCAGCTACTCAGGAGGCTGAGATGGGAGAATTGCTCGAGCCTGGGAAGTCGAGGCTGCAGTGAGCCAACAGCGCGCCACTGCACTCCAGTCTGGGCAACAGAGCGAGACCCTGTTTAAAAAAAAAAAAAGAGAGAAAAGAAATTTGAGGAAAGTCGCTGAAATATGTTGACCAAATTATCTGCTCAACTAGGCCATAAATAATTCTTCACTTTATTGCCTGTTAATGATGGAAATTGAAGAGGTGGATGCAGGCTGAGTACCAGGAAGCAGGTTCAAAGACCCCTGCTCAAATGGTGCCCTGGTTCTTGCTAACTTTCCTGCTAGTGTAGAACTTCCTGAACAATTTGAAGTTAGCTTCAGGTCTGCCCCACTGTAACAACTAGTACTAGTATTGTCTGGTGCGCATAAAAGATTCTGCCCTCTTTTGGACAACAATTGCAGAGATGTGTGGAAGGAGGGAAATTTATGACCACTGTGGGCAGAAACCAGGCACATCATTAGGAGTTTGGCTGGTTCACTTGGGAGATGAGGAAGTGGGGCTAGTAATGCTTGTCAAGGAAGAATGGCAACGTAAACTGGGTCTTATGGCTCAGCCCCTCCTGCGGTCCCTCGTGTCTGCCTTAGATCCACTAGGAGAGAACAGTAAAAGGTCTTAGAGGGGTTTTTTTGCAATAGATCCTGTCTGCAATAAGGGAGCTGTGGGCCTTTCAGGGAGATTTCCCTGAGACAGACAAACTCCCATGGGAAACCATAGATGAGGCATTGAGTAGTATTCAGGATCTTACTGCCTTGAATTGGGGCTTACAATGCTGGCAAAGGTGATCCACTGGAGAATGAGAAACTGCCCCGATCAAACCTAGGTAGATGCTGCTGCCCTGGAAAACCTTCCTTGTGTTGAAACTGGGTGAGAACATAAGCGATGTTATCTTGGTGATGGGGCAGCAGAATTTTAATTCTCAAAATTCGTTGAGAATTAAAGTGGAATTCTCAAAGAAGGTTGCTGTTGTGCAAGCCTGGGTCAAGTCAGCCAGAAGTCACAAACCCAGTAGCTTCAGCTGGAAAACATGCAGCTATGACTGAGTGAAGGGGTCTCCAAAGCTGAAATTGATAGTGTCAACCATCAGGATCTCTACCCAGTCAGTTTAAAGTGTGAGTAGGAAAAAACACTGAAAGTTTTTTGGTTGCACCATAAGCTTCTGCCACACTCCTTAAATGCAAAGCTTTTTTGTTTAATAGCTCAGAGCCACTCTCTCCCTCCATGTCCCTGATCTCTCCCTCCTTCTCTACCCCAACCTCAGCTACTTTAAAAAGAAAGATTATTAGAGGTGGGGCCAAGATTCTCCTGACCCTAAAGAGAATTGAAAACCATGTCTACTATCCAAGGGGAATTTGGGGAAAGTGAGGAATTCAAACTGCTATGGTTCTGTTGAACATAGGTGCCCAAGTCATTATCCTACCCAGGCCTGGAGAAGGCAAAAGCCCTCAGATCCAGCTAATGGTGCTTAGGCAGGGTTCACAGTGAAGAAGGAAATCTAACTTGTGGGTAAGGTCCATTGGGCCAATTCAATGTACTGTGGTTGTTACTTCTGCATCTGAATGTACAGTAGGAAAGACATATTGTATTCCCATCCCATAAGTGCCAGGGTTGGGTGAGGGGAGATTTTCAGGATTCAGAAGAGTGGCATATAGAGAAATGTTTATGGGAGGTATAAGTTGCTTCTCAACCCACCTCTCTGTCTCCTCCCTGATGGTCCAACAGAAGCTAAAGAATCCCAAGAAGAGAAAGGGAAATCATAGCCTTGATTAAGGACTTAAAGGCATCAGAAGTGAAAAATAAGGCATTATCTCAATACAATAACCCTGTATGGCCAGTGAAGCAGGTGATGAATGCTTAGAGTAGATTATCGCTGACTGATCTGTTGTTGTTTTCATAGCCATGGCTGTTCCAGATATTGCAACTGCAACTGAATCCATTACACAGGCTGATTACACCTGGTTTGCTGTCTTAGACTTTTACCAGCACCTTCTCACTGATACTTGAGGATCAATATCAGTTCACATTCATATAGCAAGGCCTCCAATGCATGTTTATAGGCATTCCCCTAGGGGTACTTAAGTTCCTCTGCCATTTGTCACCAGTGGGTGAGTCAGGATTTAGCATGAGTTCTTCTACCTTTTGATGTCCAAAGCTTTCACTATACAGATGGTGACTTGTTGGCTTACCAAGCAAAATTTCTTGGAACTATGTGGATGGATTTATAACACTCAATCCCTGTGGTGGTCATGGAAAAACCACTCTCTCTTTGGTTCCCTAAATCAAAAAGGAAGTCCAGTACCTTATTGGATTCTTAGGGTATTAGAAACAGTATGTGCCTCGGCCGGGCGCGGTGGCTCAAGCCTGTAATCCCAGCACTTTGGGAGGCCGAGGCGGGTGGATCATGAGGTCAGGAGATCGAGACCCTCCTGGCTAACACGGTGAAACCCCGTCTCTACTAAAAATACAAAAAACTAGCCGGGCGAGGTGGTGGGCACCTGTAGTCCCAGCTACTCAGAGGCTGAGGTGGGAGAATGGCGGGAACCCGGGAGGCGAAGCTTGCAGTGAGCCGAGATCACGCCACTGCACTCCAGCCTGGGCGACAGAGCGAGACTCCTCCTCAAAAAAAAAAAAAAAAAAAAAAAAGAAACAGTATGTGCCTCACTCAGTCATGCTACTTGATCTTTATATCAGTGAACTTGCCAAATCAGCATCCTTTGAGTGGGGCTTAAACCAATAAATTGTGTTTGAAGCTGTCCTGCAAGCTGTGGCATGCTGTCTACCTTTAGGGTGCTATAAACTTAATGATCATGACAGATTATTTTGCTAATTGAAGTCTCTGACAAAGGGAGGCAGCTTCCACCCAGAAATGCCCCTTGGGATTTAGGACTAGTCGTCTCCCTGATGCAAGGTTACTAGAAACAACCCTTTTGAAAAGCAGCTATTAGCTTGCTACAGCTCTTGTCAAAACTGAACACCTGACTCATGGAGGCTTGAGACTCTCCAGCCTTATATCCCCATTTTGGGGTGGGTCGACTCAAACTCAGTGACTAACAGGTCGGAATGGGCCCAATAAGCTTCCCTTGTCAAAAGGAAATGTATTCAAGAAAGCAGCTGACCTGGTCCAAGCAGCATCTTGACTTAGATGAAAAAGTAACAGTTATCCCCATTTAATTATTCCCCTGATCAACCTCCTCAAAAATCAAGTGGTTGCCTGAAGCAAAACCATTGACTCAATGGGACCGTTGATTCACAGAAGTTTATCTAATGCCTGGGCCTGTTTCACTGATGGTTCAGCTAAACTGAAGCCCAATAGTGTCTACTGGAATGCTGCAGCTATTCGACCTCACCACCAGCTATGCAGAAGCAAAAATGAATGTGGCTCCACTTAATGGGTAGAAGTCAAGGCCATTCTCATAGCTCCAACCAATACTTCCTTTGATGAACATTGTTATGGTTTTACTGACTTCTTGGCTATTGCCGATGGCCTATTTGGTTTGCCAAATTCATGGAAAATGAATTCATGGAAAATGAAAGCCTGACAGTTTAAAGACATCTCTCTCTGGGGCTATGTACTGTGGAAACAAATCATGGCTGGCTGATCAAACCATCTGGGTCACTCATGTAGATGCCTATGGAAAGGCCTGTTCTCTGATGAGACCAAGCAAGCTGCTAATCAAACCCGCACTGCCCAGATTACCACCATTGCTGCCTAGATTAGACATGGCAAGACAGCCACCGTCATAAACTGGTCACAAAATGAAGGACTTTATGTTTCTGATGCAGAGGCTATCTTGGCATACCAGACTTGGGACTCCTCTCTCATAGCAAAGGAGCCCACATTGCACAGGGCACTGCTCCTGCAAGAGTGACCGCACCACATTGGACCTTTGATCCCCTCTTGGGCCTATCAGCAGGGCCTCACTGCTGTTGACACTTTATCAGGTTACTGTGTTGCTGTTCCAGTCTGATCAGCAGAGTCCAAACAAATCACTGTGACCCTTGAAACTAATCTATGTCATGTGATCAGCTTCCCAGACAATTTGCAGGCTGACAATAATGCCCTTTATTGCAAAAGCCACACACAATGGGCTGATTGTCAAGGTATTCAATGGACCTTCCATGCTCCCTACCATCCAAAGGCATCTGGTATTGTGGAGTCTAACCAACCTCCTCAAAAATCAACTTTAAAAAATTTCTGACCGGGCACGGTGACTCACACCTGTAATCCCAGCACTTTGGGAGGCTGAGGCAGGTGGATCATGAGGTCAGCAGATCAAGACCATCCTGGCCAACATGGTGAAACCCTGTCTCTACTAAAAATACAAAAAAAAATTAGCTGGGTATGGTGGTACATGCCTATAATCTCAGCTACTCGGGAGGCTGAGGCAGGAGAATCGCTTGAACCTGGGAGGCAGAGCTTGCAGTGAGCCGAGATCACGCCACTGCACTCCAGCCTGGCAACAAAGCGAGACTCCATCTCAAAAAAAAAAAAAAAAAAGATTTCTGACTCTACTTCCCTACTTCCCTCACCTCCTCCTAGTCTACTTGCCTTAGTAAGGCAATTTGTCATTGAATGCAGTTGTCCCCAGGAAAAAAACTGTCCCTTCTCAGCTATTGCCTAAGTAATGATCAGGACAAAGGGGTGGGGTTTATAGACATGTATTTGAAAATTCAGTACTTTTGTAATCATTTCTAGGCATTCTGCTTCTTTCTTTCCCTTAATGGAAACCCAAGCCAGCCTGGTTGGTTTACTCTCTATATGGCAGCTCAGCTCAAAATGGACCTAGAGTATTGAAACTTAATTCATTTAGTTCAGCCATCTGGATTCTCTTGCTGGACTGCCATCATCTAGATCATAAGGATAATGACCACTTGGTTGAGTACACTGCTGGCCCCCCATCCTACAATGATCCACATGGGAGGGCCAAAGTGGGGGAACATAATGGGTCTCTATAAGTTTTATTAAAATATCCTTGTCCCTCTTGCATCTGACCTTTGTGGACAAAAGGTCTGGATATGCGTAATGGATGAGTGGGAAAAGGTGAAATAACTGCTGGAATAGGCCACACCAATTTTATGGAGGTGGAGGGAGAACAACAATGCCAGTACCTGGGGAGGAAACACTCCAGATGCCAAGGCAAACAGGGGAGGGAGGAACATTAATGATCTTTCATCTTCTGGAGCCACCCCTGGAGCCTTCCTCTTGAAGGAAAAATTCCCTAGTGTGGCTCTCCATAAATGTTTTGCTTGCACACTTTAAATTAAACTGACTTCTAGGTCTGCTGTCCTCTGCTAGACAGCTCTAACTACAATTTGGTCACCATTGTCCTTTGTCCTACTGAGAAGTCTATCAGAAACAGTGGAGGAGCTGACAAACTTTCACACAAACCACCTGTCAGCATCTTCAGATGTCTTCCCCAATCCCATTCTTATCGCCATCTCTCGGTCATTCCATGAGGTGACACATGCCCCCAAGCTGGTGGTGTGGACAAATAGAACAGGCTGGACTGACTGCCGTTCAGTCAAGCTCTCCAAAAATGCGGACCAGACTCAATTATTCAGACAGAACCCAGAATTCTAAGGTTTATCACCTGCCCAGAAGGCCACATTGGAGACACTGTTCGTCTGTGTTCCCCAACTGATGTAGGTTCTAATTGCAAGAGGAAGGGCAGAAATTGTCTAGCTTATATTGACAAGTATCCTCATCATGTCCCTTGCTGGTGAGTAGAATAATAGTTCATCCTCTCACTGAGGGACCTTTTATCTCTCATCCCTGCCTTGCTTCTTGTTTGCTTTACCCCAGGGCAGTCAAAATATGAATGCAAGCTTGCCAACTTGGTTTCAACTTTCGCTTTGTCCTGTCTCCCCTCACATTTAATTATTTCACCTCAGCTACGCATTTTAAGGGATATTTGTTATATTTACCCAGAATTCCTATGTATTTGTAGTTGAAGGTTTTTGAAAATAACTGGCTTATGGCCAGGTGCGGAGGCTCACGCCTGTAATCCCAGCACTTTGGGAGGCTGAGGCGGGCAGATCACATGAGGTCAGGATTTTGAGTCCAGCCTGGCCAACGTGGCAAAACCCTGTCTCTACTAAAAATACAAAAATTAGCCAGGCGTGTCGGCATGTGCCTGTAATCCCAGCTACTTGGGAGGCTGAGGCAGAAGAATCTCTTGAACCTGGGAGGCAGAGGTTGCAGTGAGCTGAGATCCCACCACTACACTCCAGCCTGGGCGACAGAGGGAGACTCTGTCTCAAAACAAAACAAAACAACTAAACCCAAAAATACTGAAAAATAAAAATAAAAATAACTGGCATGAAACAGAATGCCATCTCTGGTTTACTCCCTTCTTCTTTTCTGCATAGCTCTCTCTAACTCCTAGCTTTTGCCAATTCACAGTTTATGCTTCTTTGTAATCTGAGTTTGTTCTGACCCTTATGGTCCCAGCAGTAATTCATGGCCTTTCTCTAAACATGTGTTCATCTTCAGCTTCCTTTGCCATCTGTTTCATGTTTTCCAGTTCAGATACCCAAGAGAGGTAATATGATAAAGCCAGTTTGGCTTTTGGGCCAGGCTACATCATAGGTTCTGGGACTACCTATGGATTGACTGTCACTCATTGGTCAGGTGCCCACCCTGGCCAAGTCTGCTATCATCACGATTGGTGGTAGGGAAGGGGGCACACTAGGTCATATGGAACAAAATAGGAAATTGTCTCAATAGGAGATGAAGGTGGAGTAGGTTCCCTTAGAAGGGACTATGGGCAGGGAAGTCAATGGATATATCTAGAGGTTGCTCTGGGCAGAGCGAGTGATTGATATATCAACCTCTTTGGAATCTGCATCTTCTCTTTCTAGAGAGGGAGGGAGCAAGGTACAATAGGTTGGTGAGTGACTAGAAGGTGAAGAAGTGGAGACGATCAAGCATAAACTATTCTAGGAGTCTAAACTTTTTTCATTTATGACCCCTTAAAAGAAAGAAGAATTTTTAAGCAAACTGTTTACTTTTTCACACATTTGGAAGTTATCTCATATTTTTCATTATAAGTTTAAACAGTTGCTGATCATGTATGTTAGTTATGGTGAAAGGCTACATGTTATAACAAAGAGGTCCCCAACATTTAGTAGTTTAAAGAATAAAGAAGTTAATACAGTCGCAGGTAGGGCCCAAGGATTCTGTTTGAAATGCTTGTTCCCCGGTGCCGAAAGAAATAGCACTTGAACATAAATTTAATTTTCTCAGCAAGGCCATTTTTACTTCTTGCAGAGAGGGTACACTCGCCAGCAGTTTTGCCACGAGAGTACACCAGACATTTATAACCTGATGTGTCCACCCTACTGCTGTGTCTGGTTTCCATTGGCTGGAACGGGACCTCACATTCTGTATTCCTCTTGATTGGCTAGCAACTTAGAACTTTTTAAAAGTGGCAAAGGCAGAGGACAACAAAGGAAGGAGGAAGTAACTTGTGGAATGCTGAGAAAAGTAAAACCACCTTCAAATAAGGAAGAGGAACAGGCTATGACCTAATGCTTGCTTGGACCTGTATAAGCATGCTAGGGCAAATACTTAGGTTAAATTGTGGGAGCTAAGAACATAAAGTATATTGATTTCTTTACCACGGCTAGCAGATATTTAAGGATGTTAGCACAGGTCTTTGAATAAATTTTGCTTCTAAGAGAAGTTACTATTTATTCCTAATTAGATGGGGAGGAAAGTCTTTGAAGAGGAACTTCTGCTTTACTTTATACAGAGCCCAACAGGTTCTCTTTGTCCACTGCCTAGACAAGGCCAATTTATCAAGATGTGCGAATTGCAAGAAAGTTTAATTCATATAGAGCCAGCTGAACGGGAGATTGAAGTTTTGTTAGTACTCAAATCAGTGGGGATTGGGCTTTTTGTTGTTGTTTTTGAGACAGGGACAGGGTCTTACTCTGTCGCCCAGGCTGGAGTACAGTGGTGCGATCTCGGCTCACAGCAACCTCTACCTCCCAGGCTCAAGCTATCCTCCCGCCTCAACCTCCTGAATAGCTGGGACTACAGGTGTGCACCACTACGCCCGGCTAGTGTTTGTATTTTTTGCAGAGACAGGGTTTCACCATGTTGCCCATGCTGGTCTCGAACTCCTGGGCTCAAGTGATCTGCCTGCCTCAGCCTCCCAAAGTGCTGGGATTACAGACATGAGCTACTGCGCTTGGCTGGGGATCAGGGTTTTTAAGGACAGTTTGGTAGGTAGGGGCCAGAGGGTTGGGAGTGCTGATTGGTTGGGTTGGAGATGAAATCTTAGGGAATCAAAGCTGTCCCCTTGCACTGAGTCAGTTCCTGGGTGGGGGCCACAAGATCAGATGAGCCAGTTTATCTGTCTGGGTGGTGCCAGCTGATCCATCAAGTGCAGAGTCTGCAGAATATCTCAAGCACTGATCCTAGGCTTTACAATAGTGATGTTATCCCCAGGAGCAATTTAGGGAGGGTCAGAATCTTGT
Organism: Trachypithecus francoisi; assembly: GCF_009764315.1. Lineage (NCBI taxonomy): Eukaryota > Metazoa > Chordata > Mammalia > Primates > Cercopithecidae > Trachypithecus > Trachypithecus francoisi. Next base: position 97,378,904 of record NW_022681471.1, read on the forward strand.
AGCCTCCAGCTGCATGACTTCTAAACCATAATTTCTAATCTTGTGACTAATTTGTTAGTCCTGCAAAGGCAGTCTAGTCCCCAGACTTCCAGGAAGGTGGTTTGTTTTGGGAAAGGGCTGTTACCATCTTTGTCTCAAAGTTAAACTATAAGCTAAGTTCCGCCCAAAGTTAGATTGACCTATGCACAGGAATGAACAAGGACAGCTTGGAGGTTAGAAGCAAGATGGAGTTGGTTAGGTCAGATATCTTTTACTGTAATAATTTTCTCAGTTATAATTTTGCAACAGCAGTTTCAATCTCTTATATAATGGTTTCAACTTTCAGACTGGTTCATCCTCAACATGTGGCTTCTAAGATCACGCTAGTGGTTACTATTCTAGCCAGCAGAAAGAAAGAGCAGAATCCCAGGGCCAGGGAATTTCTTTTAAGCAAGGGAAGCTCAAGTTGCTATCTCACTTCTGCTCACATTCCCTTGGAGAAATCTTTGTCACATGACCATGGCTTTACTGCAACGGAGGCTAGGAAATATAGTCGCAGGCTGGGCAGACACATCTGAGCTACAACTCTATTGTTATGGAAGAAGGGAGACTGGGTTTTAGTGAGTGTGGCTCTCCTCATGGTCTGTAGATCTACAAACTTAAAGACTAGTTATTTGTTCCCTCCCTCCCCAATATCCAGTGGTGATGTGGGATAGGATAACCGTAAGGAAAGTCCTATTTGGAAAAAGAAAAATTAGAAACACTAATAGTCATTGGTCCATAGTGATTGTTAAGCCCACTTAGCAGGAAATGCAAAGATTCCCAGCCCTGACAGTAGATTAAATTCCTTGACCAGATTATCTGACTGTCCTGGATTCTGCTGATGGAAAAAAAAAAATTTCTTGACCACTATCCTCTGGGGAGCCTGGCTTTGCTCTCTGGGATGTTCTTCTTTGTCCATTATTCCCCATCACTACATATGAAGGAGTTGCAGAAATAACCTTCTTGGGAGCTGTATGATTTTCACAACTCAGTTCTTGCTGTTCCAAGTTTTCTCAAATATTACCATCCTCTGTGTCATGTAGAGTTGGCAATGCCACATTAATAATATTCCATTATTGTCTCTGTGATTTCCCCAGCCATTGGTACTTACTTTGCAAGTTTTGATGCTGACACTTTCTTGATCCTACCAAGAAAATATGAACTGTCACTAATATAAAATTCATGCCTTGCTGTTCTGTGCCTTTTTGCAAATACAGTACTTTTTTTTTTTTTTTTTTTGAGACGGAGTCTCACTCTGTTGCCCAGGCTGGAGTGCAGTGGCCAGATCTCAGCTCACTGCAAGCTCCACCTCCCGGGTTCACGCCATTCTCCTGCCTCAGCCTCCCGAGTAGCTGGGACTACAGGCGCCTGCCACCTCGCCCAGCTCATTTTTTGTATTTTTAGTAGAGACGGGCTTTCACCGTGTTAGCCAGGGTGGTCTCGATCTCCTGACCTCATGATCCGCCCTTGGCCTCCCAAAGTGCTGGGATTACAGGCTTGAGCCACTGCGCCCAGCCAATACAGTACATTTTCATTTCAATACCAAATAATGGTGTCATATTTTTGAAAATATTTTAAATGGCAACTGAAATTAACATGTATTGTATCAACAGTACATATAATTTTTTTTTTTTTTGAGACAGAGTCTCACTCTGTCGCCCAGGCTGGAGTGCAGTGATGCAATCTCGGCTCGCTGCAACCTCTGCTTCCCAGGTTCAAGTGATTCTCCTGCCCCAGCCTTCTGAGTATCTGGGACTACAAGTGTGTGCCACCACACCAGGCTAATTTTTGTATTTTTAGAAGAGAGAGGGTTTCACCATGTTGGCCAGGCTGGTCTCGAACTACTGACCTCAAGTGATCCACCTGCCTCAGCCTCCCAAAGTGCTGGGATTACAGGCAAGAGCCACTGTGCCCAGCCAACAGTACATATAACTCAACTTAAGTGATGGCAATATGAATTGCTATGGCTACATTCCTGTATGTTTCAACAAATACATCAGGACAGATGTTTGACAAGCAGGGATTGTAATTCACCATCACTTGTAAAATACTCCTGTTTTCTAGAATGTTAAAATGTAAAAAAAGTGTGTCTTAAAATTGATGAAATATGAAAATAGGGGTCCATTTAGTTTGCTTCCAATCACTTTTATATGGCGGGATCCACAACCAAAGTAATTTCCTGGACATAATTCTTAGATCTGCCTTACTCTTTGCTTCCTTATTGTTTCCATGACTCTCATCTCTTATTAATAGCAGCTAACTTGATGCGATCTGAAACAATAGACTCTGTGGGGGGAAGGGGTGATTATCATAATCTGATTCTTACCTCAGTGCTGGATCCATTGTTTGTCTTAAAGCTTGACATGGAGGTTTCAATGAGTCTGGAAACATTAGGTTGATGTAAACGTAATTGTGGTTTCGGACCATGAATTTTATTTTATTTTATTTTATTTTATTTTATTTTATTTTATTTTTTTTTTTGAGACGGAGTCTCGCTCTGCCGCCCAGGCTGGAGTGCAGTGGCCGGGTCTCAGCTCACTGCAAGCTCCGCCTCCTGGGTTTACGCCATTCTCCTGCCTCAGCCTCCCAAGCAGCTGGGACCACAGGCGCCCGCCATGTCGCCCGGCTAGTTTTTTGTATTTTTTAGTAGAGACGGGGTTTCACCATGTTAGCCAGGATGGTCTCGATCTCCTGACCCTGTGATCCACCCGTCTCGGCCTCCCAAAGTGCTAGGATTACAGGCTTGAGCCACCGCGCCCGGCCGGCTCGGACCATGAATTTTAAATGATTATAACTGAGCTCAAACACATTTTTATTCATCAAAATAAGAACCATTACAATCAACACATTTTTGCCAACGAGAAAGAAGTTTGTTTATTCCTGTAGCATAAAAATCCATGCTTCGGAATCTGACAAACTCTTGGAAAGCATTTTCTGCATCCTGCTAGTTGTGGAAGCATTTTCTCTGCCAAAAGTTGTTGAGACGCTTGAAGAAGTAGCAGTCAGTTGGTGAGAGGTCAGGTGAATATGGCAGATGAGGCAAAACTTCGTAGCCTAATTCATTCAACTTTTGAAGCATTGGTTGTATGATGTGCAGTCAGGTGTTGTTGTGGAGAAGAATTGGGCTCTTTCTGTTGACCAATGGCAGCTTCAGGCATTGCAGTTTCCGGTGCATCTCATCAATTTGCTGAGCATACTTCTCAGATGTAATCATTTCGCCAGGATTCAGAAAGCTGTAGTGGATCAGAGCAGCAGCAGACCACCAAACAGTGACTATGACCTTTTTTTTGGTGCAAGTTTGGCTTTGGGAAGTGCTTTGAAGCTTCTTTTTGGTCCAACCACTGAGCCGTCATCACTGATTGTCATATAAAATCCACTCTTTGTCGCATATCACATTCTGGTCAAGAAATGGTTCGTTGTTGTTGCATAGAACAAGAGAAGATGACACTTCACAACGACGATTTTTTTTTTTCACTCAGCTCATGAGGCATCCACTTATCCAGCTTTTTCACCTTTCCAATTTGTTTCAAGTGCCAAACGACCATAGAATGGTCCATGTTGAGTTCTTTGGCAACTTCTTGTGTAGTTGTAAGAGGATCAACTTTGATGATTGCTCTCAATTTGTTGTTGTCAACTTCCAATAGCTGGTGACTATGTTCCTCATCTTCAAGGCTCTTGTCTCCTTTGCAAAACTTCTTCAACCACCACTGCGCTGTACATTCCTTAGCAGTTCCTGGGCCAAATGCGTTGTTGATGTTGTGAGTTGTCTCCACTGCTTTATGACCCATTTGAATAAAATTGCTCAAATTTGCTTTTTGTCTAACATCATTTTCATAGTCTAAAATAAATATAAAATAAACAGTAAGCAGTAAGTCATTACCAAAAAAAGCAAAAAAAAAAAAAAGTGCATTAAAATGACATGTAACATAACCACATTGATTTAAGAATGTATTCCAATATCAAATGGCAAATTTCAACAATGCAAAAACCGCGATTACATTTGCACCAACCTAATGAACTTTGTTTTCTTTTTTTTTTCCCGATAAATATTTTGCTTACTTATTGAAATGAACTTTGAATAATAGGCTTATCTCTTGGGTCCAGAAACAATTAGATTTTCCAATCCCATCAGGCTTTTAATATAAAGATTCTCTGTATTCTCTTTCACTTCTGTTTGCAAACTGACCAATTCTTGCCTGAGCTTATCTCTTTCTTGTAATACCTGCTAAACCACTACCAGTTAGCATTCAGGATCTTACCGGAGAGCTACTGGTAGGCATATGGTCTGTCTTTTAAGTTACTAAATAATATAGGTAACAGTTTTACCAGTTGTCTTGAGGCTCCCAGCTTTCTGGCTCACACTGTTTCTTCATCACTCACTGCCTGAGAATTAAGCAAGTGCTGTAAAATTTAGGTTTTTGTTATAGTAGTGCTCCACTTTCACGGTACCAACTGTTGTAGTAGTTAAGGCAGGCCTAGCTGCTGTAACAAAAAGGCTCCATCAAATTTAGAGGCTTAAAAATCAAAGAAGTCTATTTCTCTCATGTCACATTGTAACCTGAGGCTTCTAGGTTTCCACATAGTCAGACAGTGATCCAGGCTTCTGACAGATCTGCCGTGTTTAATATGAGAATTCCAAGGTCACTGTAGTCATTTTCATTCCAGCCAGTGGAGCAGGAGAAGGAGGAATCATCCAGGGCCAGGAACTGTCTCTTAAGCAATAGACTTGTACTCATTATTTCTGCTCAAATTCTACTAATGAGAGCTCAGACCTATGGTCACATTGTTGACCTAAATAAATAAACTGAAGCAAAATTAATACAAGTAGAGACTCTATTTGGGCCAAGGTTGAGGACTGCAGCCCAGGAAACACTGGGAAGTACTCTGGGCTTTGTTACAAGGAGGATTTTAAAGGCAAAAGGAAACAAAGATTGGGTTGATATAAAGTTGTTTGATAGGATCTCATTGGTTTACAGAAATAACATTGATTGGTAATTAGCTATATATTGTTGAACTACAAGATATGAGTTATGGTGTCCAGAATATGGCATTGTTAGGTTAATTTATGGCTACTTGACATCTGTCATTCTAGAACCCACATAACAAGTGACTTCAACAGGTGATTACTTAAACAGAGAGTGAGATGTGACTACTGTTATATTTCATTGCCTCTCTGGGCTTGATAATTTAAAGCGGCTCATATTCCTCAGATAAAAAGTTTCTTTTCTTTTTCAACATCTAGTTTCAAGGTGAGGCAGGAGAATAGGGTTTGGGGGCAGGGAACCTAAGGAATTCCTAGAACTGAATTAAATGGAAAAACTCCAACTCTCTAAGGCTACGTCAGCTACGACAGGAAATATCCTATTTATTTACATAGGGCACACACGGAGTAAATGACTTTGTAACTTACTTCATCCTCTTCATTGACATAGGGCGTATACCAAGTAACCAATGGAAACCTCTAGAGGGTATTTAAACCCCAGAAAATTCCGTAACTGGGTCCTTGAGCTGCTTGCTTGGATCCAGTCCCATCCTGTGAAGTGTGCTTTCATTTCCAATAAATCTCTGCTTTTTGTTGCTTCATTCTTTCCTTGCTTTGTTTGTGTGTATTGTCCAATTCTTTGTTAAAAACGCCAAGAACCTGAACACCCTCCACTGGTACATATTTTAGTGAGCCAACCAGGAGATAAGCCCAAAGTTTGGGATTTATTTTTCTCCTCTTTCTGCTCTATACAGGGAAATCTCTATCTCTGTCTCTCTCTCTCTCTCTCTCTCTCTCTCTTCCTTTCCAACTCAGGACCCTTGGTGGCAGCGCCTAAACATGGAGGCAACTGTAGGTTTCTGGCTAGGGCCACTATCCAGTGTTATCTGAAGGCCAAGGAGTGAAAGTGGATAGTTGCCCAGCCCAGAAAGGGGAAGGACTCTTTTCTATCTTTTCCAGTTTTGGTCCCTGATCCCTACCTGTGGAGCCGCTCCCCCGGGGGAACTTGCACGCATTTCAGATGGCTTAAACCTTCTTTTCTTATGCTAAATTCTTCCCTCCCCCTACTCAATTGGCTAAGGACAAAGGAAACTTACCCAGCCTCCAGTTCCTATCATTACAGTTCATGGCTATCACTCTAGTGGAATGGGAAACATGGGAAAGTGTGGCCTTATCAAATTATAAGGATACTAAAAGTCGGGATTACACCCAGGAAACAAAGGAAAGCTCATAGTAGGCTGTTGCCTCTGGAGGGAACGCATGCAAAGTGGCACCAGTGCCCACCCCACCTAAGGTTAGAGATGTCTGACACTCGAAAATTGGACCCCAAAAGGGGACACCCCGAAGGATCCTCCAGACCTCAACCTCCCCAAAGGGGATGCCCTCGGCAGAGATTCTGAGGCCTAGTACTAAGCCCTCCTTAGAATTTTCTCTCACAGTTACAATATTGTTTGGCTCCCATATTGTTTAGAATCTGGAATTTGCTGTTGAATGGGAAAGTGGGATGGAGTTGCATGTATCCAGGATTTTGTGCTGCTATTCTAAGCGGGGTCCTGGTTTATGTGTGATGCTCTCCTTTGGCACTATTTGCCCCCAGTGTTCTTTGCAATCTGGGGAGGTTTGACCTTTAAAAATCAAACTGCCATGGAAACTACTTTACCCAAAATTTTGGTTCAGAGCCTTTATTGGATTATCTATTAGGGCAAACAAAGTAAAACTGTTAAACCTGTATTGCTATCTCATGGCTAGAGTTCCAAGGTAAAAGCTATTGGATCTTCATTTGTGTGTGTGTGTGTACATGTCTAGATGTGTTTAGTTGTATGTACATTTATGTTATATATTGGGTCTGCCAAATTAGCTTATAAGAAAGAGTACTCATAAATTAAGTAAATAAGTCTAAGCAATTTTCAAGTTCATGTGACTTAAGTATAACTTTACTAAACAAGCTGGTTTTAAAATTATTGGTAAAATAAAAATAGAAATACCTTCAGAATTGTCAGCATACATTTTTGTCTGGATTTTATGTTTGTCTTTGCTAGATATTTTGCGATGTCAATGTTGGGCATAGAAGGTTATAAAGCTACTAACCCAGCCAAAACGAAATTATCTTGGTTTGCGTGCCTTTTTTTTTTTTACAAATGAGAGTAATTTAATGTTAGCTAAATCTTCTGAGTTACTGGCAAAAATACCTATGTATTTAACTTTGAGACTCTTACTTAGGATTCGGTGAGCACCTGATGTTCAATGGCTATTAAAAACAATGATAGTGGCTAATATTTCAGTTTACAGAAGTAATCTAGATAAACTGTAAAAATGAAAGAATTGAGTATGGTAAATGAGATTAATGTTTAGGTAAACTTCTTGTGTAAGTTATAAACTTGAAACTATTTTTGATGCTCATTGAATATCTAGGTAATTTCCAATTAAAAAAAAAGCATTGTGATATGGGGAAATATGTTTCTAAAATTATGGAAAAAGTTTAGATAATAAAATATTCTTTAAAACCTGACAGAGAATTGGAGACATTTGGCTAATTAACATTTTCATAGTTAAACCTCTTAGTCTTGATTAAAGTAAAACAAGAAATATTGTAAAGAAATGCATCGTCAGTTTGGCAATTCTTTTTTTAATATAGTTAAGCATGAAGCCGGCTTCACTAAGTGTGGAGCCAAATTTCACATACATGCTTGCATTGCTTCACACTATGTTTACTGTTTTGCATGTATAGTGCTGGCACTGTAGTATTTACTGGTCATGTGCCTAGAGTGAATTTCTTGATTGCACGGGATGTATGGTGATAATGCTGGACTTAGGATTAAGTATACTTTTGTAAATAGAATTTGTGTCATATTTCTCTCTCCTTGACTAATTTCTCCAAAATTTGTAAACTGTTTGTGAATATTCTTAATTCATGTCAATATGTCATAATATGAAGTATTTTAAACCTTTAACATATTTAATAGTCTTCCCAAAATCAAATTTCAGCTTCAAGATTGTATTTTCTGACCTCTAACTTTGAGATGCTACAGAGGGCTCCTGAAGCATTCAAAAGAGAGGTAAACAGGATTATTTGACATGTTAAGTTACATGGGAAGCATTGTCAAAATAAAAATAATATTTAATCTTCTTCAGGTTATATTTTAGCAAATGATTCAAGAGAACATAAGTCCAATGTTAGGCATAGATTCATGGAGAACCAGGACAGCCGCTGAAACTTTTGTTATTAAAGGTTCCAAATTAAATACACATTGGTGTGGTGACGTATAAATTGCCAAAATAGTTTTTTTTGGGGGTGGGGTGTGAGAAGTCTCACTCTGTTGCCAGGCTGCAGTGCAATGGCATGATCCCGGCTCACTGCTACCTCCGCCTCCCAGGTTCAAGTGATTCTCCTGCCTCAGCCTCCTGAGTAGCTGGGATTACAGGCATGTGCCACCGTGCCCAGCTAATTTTTTGTATTTTTAGTAGAGACAGGGTTTCACCATGTTGGCCAGGCTGGTCTCGAACTCCTGACCTCAAGTGATCCACTCACCTTGGCCTCCCAAAGTGCTGGGACTACAGGTGTGAGCCACCATACGCAGCCTAAAATAGTTTATAACCAAAGTTTGGTTTGTCAAATCCATATTCCTGGGAAGACAATCAAAGCTTCAGGTACATTTGGCTATCTGATGGGTGGGCCATTTAAACATTTACAAGGGAATTTCATTCAATTGTCATTTTCTGTTTTTTGTTTTTTTTTTCTTTTTTCTTGAGATGGAGTCTCGCTCTGTCACCAGGCTGGAGTGCAGTGGTGCAATCTTGGCTCACTGCAACCTCTGCATCCTGGGTTCAAGTGATTCTCCTGCCTCAGCCTCCTGAGTAGCTGGGACTACAGGCATGTGCCACCATGCCCAGCTAATTTTTGTATTTTTAGTAGAGATGGGGTTTCACCGTGTTGTCCAGGATGGTCTCAATCTCTTGACCTCATGATCCACCCACCTTGGCCTCCCAAAGTGGTGGAATTATAGGCGTGAGCCACTGTGCCCGGCCAATTGTCATTTTCAGTGCATGTTTTCTGGCTGTATAAAAGCGTTCCCCTGCAAGAGGGCTGATGTTTTAACAGTAGATTATTATGCTACATTGTATTTTCACCAGGTTAACAAAGGTTTTTATGGTTCGTGGAGGACAATCAACCCCTTCACAATCTCCAACCCAAAGAGTGGCTCTTCTGAGAACATCCGCCGTAAAGGCTATAGTTACACAACAGACTTTAAATTCTTTTGGGAAAGTTATGATAGAATTGGCTGAACAGAGAAGTATCTGTGCAGCTGCTGGCACTTGTGGACTATGGAGAAATACATCAAATGAAAATCACAGAGATTCAGCAGTAGGGGATTAATGAAGAGAGTGCTTAGGTAAGTGAGTAGACTCTTTATCTAGCTCATTCTTTGATCTATTTGATTTTAGGTGGTTTGGATTATGGGGACCCTGGGTAAGGATCAAACTCCAAACTCTTAGTATTATCTTCCTGATAGTAATAATAATAGTCTCCCTTGTGAGCTGTATTTTCTCAAAGGTTTTAAATGTTTGCATGCATTCTAGAGATGTCTAGAATGTCAAATGATCTTTCTTCAACTGGAATGACAAGAGCTGAAAGAAATATGTGACCAGGAGTACAATGTAACCTATGAACGATGTGCTGAGATGGGAAACCCAAAACGATGGTAACTGAGAGTGATGCTAAGGCCGTAAGTTTTGGTCACACTCTCACCCAGGTGAGAGCCTGACCAAAAAGGGGTAATGTTTTTGAAGCAAAGTTCTGGGAGGCCATTGTTTTGTATTGAGCTCATGCGTTAGGCCCCAACAAACCAAACCAAAATGGAGTCACTTGTGCTAAGACTTTAAGGAAACACTTAGATCCTAGAACAGACCAGGTGTTTTTCTCCTGAAAATCTCTAGAACAAACATTCCTGACAGCATAGGTATCCAACCCCTGAAGTTCCCATTAAATCTTTTGTTTTTTCTTTTTTTTCTGAGACAGAGTTTCACTCTTGTTGCCCAGGCTGGAGTGCAGTGGCACAGCCTTGGCTCACTGCAACCTCCACCTCCTGGGTTCAAACAATTCTTCTGCCTCAGCCTCCTGAGTAGCTGGGGTTACGGGCACCCGCCACCACGCCCAGCTAATTTTTCATATTTCTAGTAGAGATGGGGTTTCATGATGTTGGTCAGGCTGGTCTCGAACTCCTGACCTCAGGTGATCCATCCGCCTCGGCTCCCAAAGTGCTGGGATTACAAGCATGAGCCACCACTCCCGGCCCCCATTAAATCGTTTAACCAAATTGCTTTCCTCTCGCCTAGAGACCATCAAGCTTCAGGTGATCACCAGTTCCAGGTGAAGACACCACCCCTGGCCATCAAGGAGCTACCCTATCTCCACTAGACAGAGCAGGGTGAGAGTTCCCTGATCCCTAGTAAATAGGGACTGTACCCCAAACCAGCATGAAGTAGTTGCAGAAGAAAGACGACCAGTCCCTCTGCGTCCCATAAAGATTTATGGGGATCATGTCCTTCAGTGGGGAAATGAGGCAGGAGAATAGGGTCTGGGGGCAGGGAACCTAAGGACTTCCTACAACTAAATTAATGGAAAAACCCCAACTTTCTAAGACCAAGTCAGCTATGACAGGAACTATCCTCTTCATTTACATAGGTTGTACACCAAGTAAATGACATTGTAACTCTACTTCATCCTCTTCATTTACATAGTGTGTACACTCAGTAACCAATGGAAACCTCGAAAGGGTATTTAAACTCCAGAAAATTCTGTAACCGAGCCCTTGAGACGCTTGCTCAGGCCCAGTCCCATCCTGTGGCGTGTGCTTTCATTTTCAAGAAATCTCTGCTTTTGTTGCTTCATTCTTTCCTTGTTTTGTTTGTGTATTTTGTCCACTTCTTTGTCAAGAACCTGGACACCTTCCATTGGTAACAAAGGGAGACTAGGAAATTTAGTCCCTAGTTGGGTAGCCATATATCAGTTACTATAATGGAGAGAATAGATTTTGGGGGACAGCAAGCAATTTCCATCACAGGATATAATTTCCAACATTTTAAAATAGAAATTTTAAAATGAAATATACATCATTTTATCAAATATATCCAATGGTTGCTAAATTCTGTAGTGATTTAATATCCACCACCAAATTCTGTAGTGATTTAACATACACCATTATCAATTTTTTTTTTTTTTTTGAGACGGAGTCTCGCTCTGCCGCCCAGGCTGGAGTGCTGTGGCCAGATCTCAGCTCACTGCAAGCTCCGCCTCCCGGGTTCACGCCATTCTCCTGCCTCAGCCTCCTGAGTAGCTGGGACTACAGGCGCCCGCCACCTCGCCCGGCTAATTTTTTTGTAGTTTTTAGTAGAGACGGGGTTTCACCGTGTTAGCCAGGATGGTCTCGATCTCCTGACCTCGTGATCCACCCGTCTCGGCCTCCCAAAGTGCTGGGATTACAGGCTTGAGCCACCGCGCCCGGCCCATTATCAATTTTTGTAAATACTTGAACGAGCTCTTCTTTAACAGCTGGATATGTATATTATTCCTTTCTCTCCTAGAAGTCATAATTCCATTTCATCTCCTCCACAAAATGTTATGCTTATGTAATATATTTTAGTTTTAAAAACCTTTTATTAATCATCCTATCATACTTCTATGAAAGCAAAAATATGTGTGTACATATGCATGTGTACATAGGAATATACAAATATAGATATATTTAAAATTAAAATAAGTGTTTAATTTTCTGTGCTCAAAAGGCTCCAAGTGTTAAATAATTGTTCTTCTAGATTAAGTTATCATTATAATAATTAGTTGTACCCAGTTGATCAAAACAACATAAATTTATTACAGATTTTAAAAATTAATTCTTAAACCTTTATTTAAAACACATTGCTTATAAGTTGGATAGGCTTTTTTAATAGTCCATGTATCCATAGATGACTAGTATTTATTGCTAAAATGAGACACGTTGAACATCAATTATCCCTATTTTTCATTTTTGTAGATGAAAGTGTTGAGAAAAATTATCCATATAAATAAGTAAATAGTAATGAAGAAGTTTTGTTATAACAACATTACTTAATTTTTTGAACTCCTTGTCTCAAGGAGTGCAAAGAAGAGATGACTATGATCAGAGCACACACAAAGCGGAACATTTAATAGGAAACCCTTCTTCTATAAAACTGGGACCCTACAGGCAGTACCACCATATTGCCCAACAATAGAACAATAGAAAGCACCTCCATTCATACTGTAGTCTACAACATGTTCACTGAACATGTGAATATGGTGTTTTCTGGAGTGGAACAATATGGAGACCCCACTCAAAGAATTTATTCCTTTAACGTAAAGATGAACAGGAAGTATACCTCAACTTCAGGGAACATTAAAGAAAATAGAATGTTTTGATTTTCTATGGAAAAAATTATAAAACTGTTAGGAAATATTAAAGATCTAAATGAAACGAGAAATATACCATGTTCATGGGTTAGAAGACTAACATTGTAAAGATGTCACTTCTTCCCCAAGTGATCTATAGATTCAATGCAAACCCTATCAAAACCCCAAGAAGCATTTTGTGGAATCTGAGAAGCTGCTTCTAAAATTTATTTATTTATTTATTTATTTATTTATTTTTATTTTTATTTTTTTTTTGAGACGGAGTCTCGCTCTGTCGCCCAGGCTGGAGTGCAGTGGCCGGATCTCAGCTCACTGCAAGCTCCGCCTCCCGGGTTACACCATTCTCCTGCCTCAGCCTCCCGAGTAGCTGGGACTACAGGCGCCCGCCACCTCGCCCGGCTAGTTTTTTGTATTTTTTAGTAGAGACGGGGTTTCACAGTGTTAGCCAGGATGGTCTCGATCTCCTGACCTCGTGATCCACCCGTCTCGGCCTCCCAAAGTGCTGGGATTACAGGCTTGAGCCACCGCGCCCGGCCATGCTTCTAAAATTTATAAGGAAATGCAAATGGACAAGAATATCAAAATTACTCCCAAAGGAAAACAAGGCAAAGAGAACTGCTCTACTGGATGAAAAGTCAATATAAAGGTATAATAATTGAGGCAGTATCGTATTGTACTACAGATAAAGAGATCAATGGAACAGAATAGAAAGCCTAGAAATAGGCCTACACAATCACAAACACAGTATACAGCAGAGGTGGTTATTTCAGATCAGTGAAAAGAGATACATTTTTCAATAAATTATCTGAGACAATTGGATCTCTGTGTGTAAAAGAAAAAAAAATAAATTGTACTCCTATCTCACACCACACACAAAAATAAATTCCATGTAGACTAAAGACCCTGCCAAAGAAATTTACACATTTTTTTTTGAGACAGAGTCTCACTCTGTCGCCCAGGCTGGAGAGCAGTGGCGCGATCTTTGCTCACTGCAAGCTCCACCTCCTGGGTTCACGCCATTCTCTTGCCTCAGCCTCCCGAGTTGCTGGGACTACAGGCACCTGCCACCACTCCGGCTAATTTTTTTTGTATTTTTAGTAGAGACGGGGTTTAACCTTGTTAACCAGGATGGTCTCGATCTCCTGAACCCGTGATCTGCCCGCCTTGGCCTCCCAAAATGCTGAGATTACAGGCGTGAGCCACCATGCCTGGCCTACACATTTTTTTTTCTCTCATGACAGAACAGAGTAAAACATTTCTCGTCAAGGGAGGGGAATTCAAATCTCTTTTTATTCATTTATTTCAAAAATGGTGTATGCCAAAGACAAATAAGGGTGTCTTGGTCACATACTGCTCCAGGCTCTGTCATAATCTTTTTGGGCTCTGTAGCCTATGTTTAAGGCTTGGCCACAGGCAGACACAGAGAGGGAAAATTATCTCTGCTGTCAATGCCAGAGCAACCATACCTAGTTGTGCTTTCCCTGCCCCACTGTTGCAGAACTTTGTTCCTTAGTTCAGCTAAAACCAGGTGGTTGTCCACAACGAGGAAAATTTAGGCATATGGACACATTGAAGGGTGAGTAGAGCAGGATTTTATTGGGTGAAAGGGAAAAAATGAAAAAAACCTCAGTAAAGTGAGAGAGTCCTGCTAACAGGCCCCCCACCTCACAGATTGAATCCCAGGCCACCACACAGGAACTGAAGAGGCCAGACTCCTCCCCACTGCAAACAGTGCAAACTTCCCCTGGCTCCACCCTGTTCTCCCAGGGCACAGGCCAGTCGCAGGTTCTCTGGGGACCCTTTCCCTTACCTTCCTCCTGCATCACCGCTTTAGCAAGAGACAATTGGTTCCACAAAGCCACATCCATATGAATAGTGTCAAGGAAAGCACTAATTGTTATCTGATGAGATAAAGCTGTGTGGAGACAACCAGACTAGATAATTCTGCTCAATAAATATGAATGGAATCAGATTCGGCTTTTTCTACTTCTCAGATTCACTCTAGAAAAGCCAACCTTCCCAATCTCAGAAACAGTAGAAAGGGGGCAAAGTAAAAGATCATTATAGTCCAAATTTGCTAAATGGTTTGAACTTAATACTTTCAGTAGGTTGGGATTACTGCACCTGCTGTGTTCCCATCTGCCACTTTTCTCTCTGCCTTTTAACTGAAGTGATGAACTTCTGAGGAAAAGGATGATGACTCACCCTAGAGTCCCAGGCTCTTGTGTGAGGGAGGCATCAGTGACTGTTGATGGGACTAGGGAACTCTGCCTGCACTTGGCTCTGCTATTCCAAAGTGGTCAGGACTGACAGCTGCTAGGCAATTCCTGCCTCAGACCCCAAGATGGGACTGCTGCAAAGTTCTAATATGGAGATCAGCTCTTCTCCTGCATACCCCTTCCACTGCAGGGGATTCAGTGGAATCAGCACTGGCCTGATCATCTATCCCAGATGTCTGTTGTCATTCACCTCCATACTAACCTTCTGTGTTATACCACTAGGGCTGGAAGCCTACAGTTCACATTTCCCAGACTCCCTTGGCAGCTGGGTTGTGGTTGGGTTCTGACAACAGGAAGCAGTCGTGTTAGATTAGAAAGCAGTAAGAAGGTAGAAGCCATTCTGTCTGTGAAGTTGCAGTGGCAGCAGTGGTCCAGGTAATATCAGCAGTAAGTATCTGCTCATGAGCTTCAGTTCCTGGGTGGCAGCAACTTCCTGATAGTTGGCCAACACCCTCTCCCCCTGGAATAGAAACAGGTTTTTTTTTGTTTGTTTGTTTGTTTTTTTTGAGACAGAGTCTTGCTCTATTGCCCAGGCTGGAGTGCAGTGGCGCGATCTCGGCTCACTGCAACCTCCGCCTCCCAGGTTCAAGCAATTCTCCTGCCTCAGCCTCCCGAGTAACTGGGACTACAGGTGCACACTGCCATGGCCGACTAATTTTGTTTTGTATTTTAGTAGAGACGGGTTTTCACTGTGTTGCCCAGGATGGTCACAAACTCCTGAGTTCAGGCAATCCACCCACCTTGGCCTCCCAAAGTGCTGGGATTACAGGTGTGAGCCACTGCACCCAGCCAATGGATGTTAATTGAGCACTTACTAAGTGCACAGCAGAGTATGGCCTGGGATATAAGGATGTTTGACTTGACCTTTGACAGTCTAGAAGAGATGATTAGAAACGTCTACAGAAAACTAATGCAAATTTCAGAAAAATAAATGTCATTAAAAAGGATGTATTTCTGAAACCACTAGATCTTCTCTGAACAGTCTCAGTAGGCAATAGCAACGATAATAATAGCAAGGTGCTAAGTGTCCTAGATACTTGTCTCCTGACCCACTATTATATCCACTGAGAAAAAAAAAGAAAAAATTATCTTATAAATACAAAAAATCATTGGAAAATGGAATATACATATACTCATGCTCCTTGTAATGACATTTTGGTCAACAATGGACTGCATGTATGACAGTGGTGCCATAAGATTATAATGGAGCTGAAAAATTCCTATCGTCTAGTGACATTGTAGCCATGGTAACATCATAGCACAATGCATTACCTTTTCTATGTTTAGATATGTTGAGATACACAAATACTTACCATTGTGCTACAATTACGTGCAGTATTCAATACAGCCACAGGCTGTTCGGGTTTGTAGCCTGGGAACCATAGGCTATACCTTATAACCTAGGTGTACAGTGGGCTATACCATCCAGGTTTAAGTACATCTATGATGTTCACACAAGGACAAAATAGCCCACTGACACATTTCTCAGAACATATACCTGTCCTTATGTGATGCATGACTATATTCATTTCATTTGCTCAGAGCAAGCCTGGAAAAAAGAAAGTTGGGGTGAATGAAATTCAGATAGACCTCAACAAGAGTGGAAAGACACTGAGCTCAGCAGTGTGGACCACAGTGGTAAATTTGGACATTAGAGCAAAGCCCAGGGAGCTCTGTTCATTAGTTTCTTGAGGGCTTGAGGTCCCTCCAACCCATGCTGCTCCCTCCCCTGAGGGTGGTGCTAGCTGGTCACAAGTCTGTAAGCTATGCCGAGCTGTCTATCCTCTGGGGGAGCTGGCTGGGAATGGTGGGAAAAAGGAGTCTCTGTACTTTAATCATGCTGTGACCTTCTCACTAGAGTGTTCTGGGATTGAAACCACCATTGCAAAATTATAACTGAGACAGTGAAAGACCTAACTAACTCCTGACCTCCAAGCGGTCCTTGTTCATTCCTGGGCGTAGGCCAAACCAACTTTGGGAGGAAATTAGTTTATACTCTATGGTTTAAAACAAAGACGATAACAGCCCTTTCCCAAAACAAACCCCCTTCCTGCCTGGGGACTAAACTGCCTTTGTAAGACTAACAAATTAGCCACAAGATTAGAAATTATGATTTAGGAGTCATGCAGCTGGAGGCTACAAGATTCTGACCCTCCCTAAATTGCTCCTGGGGATAACATCACTATTATAAAACCCAAGATCAGTGCTTGAGGTATTTTGCAGACCCTGCACTAAAAAGATCAGCTGGCACCACCCAGACTGATAAATTGGCTCCTCTGATCCTGTGGCCCCCACCCAGGAACTGACTCAGCGCAAGAGGACAGCTTTGACTCCCTATGATTTCATCTCTCACTCAACCAATCAGCACTCTCGTCTCACTGGCCCTCGCTACCCACCACATTATCCTTACAAACTCTGATCCCCGAATGTGCTAGGGGAGACTGATTTGAGTAATAATAAAACTCTGGTTTCCCGCACAGCCGGCTCTGTGTGAATTACTCTTTCTCTGTTTCAAGTCTCCTGTCTTGATAAATTGGCTCCGTCTAGGCAGTGGGCAAGGTGAACCCATTGGGTGGTTACAGGATGAAGGAAGAATGGAGTCTCTGTACTTTAGTCATGCTGTGACTCATCCATCTGAAACAAGTGAATTTTATTTTCAGTCCAGTGATCTATAATTTAGGGAGGGAAGGGAGAGGAAAATGGACACAGTGTAAATGTAGGAAGGTTGTTGGGCTCCTGTAAATTTTATCAAGAAATCAAAGTGATTAAGTACAGAGCTGAATCAGAGGGAAGCGGTAGGAAGATGCAGGGATGTCATGGGCTCTTTTTCCCAAGGCCTAGGAGGTTGCACTCAGCAGAATAGGGCATTAAACCACCTGGGGACACCTGAGAATCATCCAGGAAATCCCATTCTTGGGGAAGTTGGCATTTCCCTCTATCCCGTAGCCTCCTCCATTTGCCATCTGATGTCTGAGGTCTCCTTATGATATGGACAGGAGACAGGAAGATACTGGGTAGAAGAGGGCAGTTCCCCAACAAAGGCCCCACCCTCAAGCCTGAAGACCTGCGGCCCTAAATGAGGACAGGCATTTCTGGTTTTGTGCCCAAAAAGTTGCCTTTTGGCCGGCCATGCCCCCCATCCTACCCTTATGTAAACCCACGACCTTAGAGGGCACACACACAAGTGGATGAATGTCGGGACCAGCAGACCAGCGATGGCAGAACACCATGGCAGAGAAAGAGAGAAGAGGGGGGCATCTGGACACCAAGAGGAGTTTGACTGGGGGTGGTAGGAGACGATTCTGGCCTCTGGGTGGCCCGACTCCAAGGGAAGACCAGCTTCCCACTCAATCCACCCCCTTCTGGCTCCCCATCCATATCACTGAGAGCCACCTCCATCACTCAATAAAATCTTGTACTCATCCTTCGAGCCCACGTGTGATCCGATTCTTCTGGTACACAGGGCAAGGACTCGGGATATGGAAAGCTATCACACTGGCCACCTGCCCTTGCAATAAAGCAGAGGGTCCACTGAGCTGATTAACACACAAGCCATCTGCAGATGGCAAAGCCGAAAGAGCTGGGTAACACATGCCCACTTGGGCTTGGGAGTCACAGACACCCATCGCTAGACGCTGCCATGGGCCGGAGCCCAAAAGCGCTCATGCTTGCTTCTGTATCTGCCCGTCCACATGCTCCCCCTAGGGGTTTGAGCTGCAGGGTGACCAAGCAGGCGACACCCTTGTCGCACGCATCCTGCAAGGGGAATCTGGGAACTCTACCGTTTCAGCTGGGCCTCCATCCGGGATATTCATCAGAAGGTGAGTACAAATGCAAAACTGTTGAAACTGTCCAATACGCCTCTTCTCTCTCTTTCCCGTGGGAGAAAGGCTGTGTTTCCCTTCAGGGAGGTCTAACCACCGCATGGGACCTGAGTAAAGACCTGGGGCAACCAAAGGCATCCCTTGCTGGAAGGCCCCAAGGCTGAACTCTGTCTCCCGCCCTTCTGACAGGCACCGGTGAAGACCCCCAGACTTTGATTGATGTCTTTTCTCCCAAGGTTTGAAATGGCTGTTATTTCTTTCTTTATAATGTTAAGAGTTTAGCCACAGGCTGCGGCTATAATATTAAATGGAATGAGCATTTGGCTCAGCCACCAAAGGAGCAAATCAGAACAATATGGTTTCTGTTTTTACCCCGAGGTGCGATCCCTGCCTCCACCTCCACAGCCACAGGTGCTGGCAGCACACCCCCTCCCCTCCCAGCTCAGGCACCTGGGCATGTCCACAGCATGCACAGGTCATGCCCAATGGCCACAAGGGACAGGAGAAAACTACAGCCACTGCTGGGACCCTGCAGGGCTGACTGGTCAGCACTTTCCACCTGCCACACCATCGGAACTCTACCTCCTCTGGCCAAGTAGTTCAGCCAGTCTTGAACTGAGGGAAAGATACAGTGACTGACGGAACCCATTTGCACTGAGCAAGGGGTTCTTCCCCCAGGACCTTCCCCCTTTCACCCCTCAAACTGTTTTGTGTGTGTGTGTGTGTTTTCTTTTTTAAGTGAGAGGGTTTCCCCTCTTCAGCACTCTGCTGTTGATAGGGAAAATAATGGAGGAGCAGCTCCTGCTGGCAGGGCCCATTTGAGCCTTAATCTAAAAAGATACATGCAGCCCCTTAAAATACCTTTTAGTCCCAAACTCAATTCCAAGCTTCAGGCTGAGGCCCTAGAAAGGAAAACCAGATCTGAGGGATCCAAAGCCAGGCAACAGGCACAATGTAAATGGGCAGGTCCAATTCCTGCTGACTGAACACCCCACCCCCATGGAAGGAAGCCATGGTCCATGGCATAAATGAGGCCCAGGGAACTCAAAGGCTATCAACAGCAGGTGAAGACAGAGGCATAAGTCAGTGCAGATAATGCCTATTCTCTAGGCCTTCCCTGCTTCATGGGTGCGTGCTGCATGGGCAGTCATGCTCATCGCTTGCCAAGGTCACTGGGACTCGGGGATAAAAAGATGGAAGAGAAAAGAAGATGCTCACTTTCTGTCTCCATCACACTCCAAGTTTTTCACTGAAAGAAGGAAGAGAACTGAAGGATGCCTTTATTCCCTGTCTTTCAGAATGGGCAACCAGCTCTCTTCTCCATCCTCAGCTTATACTCCTCTGGAATGTATCCTGAACTGTTGGGACTGCTTTGATCCTCAGAATCTGGAGGAAAAACGCCTCATAGCCCTCTGCACAAAGGTTTGGCCAAATTACGAAGAACTGGGTTGGCCTCAGGAAGGAACCATTCATTTCTGTACCATTCAGCAGTTGGACCTTTTCTGTAGACGTGAGGACAGATGGTCTGAGGTCCCATCTGTGCAGGCTTCCTATACCTTGCAAGGAAATCTAGACCTTTGCTGACAGTGTAGGATGGACCCAGCCCTCCTGTTTGCCGTCTCAGGGAAGGCTGCAAGGGGCAAGCCCAGGAACTAAAGATACTAATTCCAGAGGCACCTTCAGCAGAGGAGCCAGCTCCCTCCAGCCCTGCAACTCTGGGTCCACCCCAACCTCCCTGTCCAGCTTCGGCCTCTCACTTGCCCTCTCCTAGAAATCCTTGCCTTGACGAACCCCAGTCTCACTCTTGCCCCTCCAACAGGTGCCTAGTGAATTTGGGTCCAGTGAGGTCCAGGTCCTCTTCTCTCTACAGGACTTAAAGCAATGTAAGTGGGATCTTGGTAAGTTTTCAGATAACCTTGACAGATTTATAGAGGCTTTCCAGAATTTCACCCAAATGTTTGAACTCTCCTGGAGAGATGTTATGTTACTTTTGAATCAAACCCTGACAGACGCTGAGAATCAGTCCACTCTGCAAGCAGCAGAGAGATTTGGGGATAAGCTTTGTATCACATATAGCATCAGGGAAGTGGGCAAACATTATCCAGCTGGAAGAGAAGCAGTATCAATGGATGACCCTAAATGGGATCCCAATGACGAGAGGGAAAACTGGAAGAGGAGACACTTTCAGGTGTGCATAATGGAGGGCTTACGTAGGACTAGGACGAAGCCTCTCAATTATATGAAGTTGTCCATGATCGACCATGGATTTGATTAAAATACCACAGCCTTCGTGGAAAGGCTAAGAAAGGCCTTGGTAAAACACACTACTTTATCTCCTGATTCACTCAATGGACAGATAATCCTAAAGGATAAATGTATTACTCAGGGAGCCCCTGATATCAGGAGGAAGCTGCAAAAACAGGTCCTGGGACCAGATAGTGCTTTAGAGAACCTCCTGAAAGTAG
The DNA here is from genome assembly GCF_009764315.1 of Trachypithecus francoisi. NCBI lineage: Eukaryota > Metazoa > Chordata > Mammalia > Primates > Cercopithecidae > Trachypithecus > Trachypithecus francoisi. The sequence continues at coordinate 97,399,900 of NW_022681471.1, forward strand.
CCACTTCAGTCTTTTATAATAGAGATAGGGAGGCCCAGGAGAGAGAGAGGAAATACAGGAAAGGGACAGAGGCTTTAATGGTCACCAGGCAAGCCCACAAACACCAGAATTCCCAGGGTGCGCCTAGTTGCTACAGATGTGGCAAGCCAGGGTATTTCAAAAAGGATTACCCAGCTGGCATGAGAAAGCCACCTTGACCCTGTCCAATCTGCAGTGGGAACCACTGGGGGGTGGACTGTTCCCAGGAATGCTGATCACTGGGTCCAGAATCAATCATCCAAATGGTCCAGGAGCAGGACCGAGGGGTCCCAGGGCCCCTTTCCCCAGCTCCAGTGGTCCAGACCACCATTACCATCCAGGCATCCCAGGTAATTCTGGAAATTGAAGGGAAGAAATTGGACTTCCTTTTGGACGCTGGGGCTAGTCTCAGTTCTCCTCTCCAATCTGGGCCTCCTCTCCTCTCTTAGCACAACTGTGAGGGGTGTCTGTGGAAGGCCTTTAACCTGATATTTCTCCCAACCACTTAGTTGTAGCTGGGGAGACCTTTTGTTCACCCATGCTTTTCTAATTATGCCTGAAAGCCCAACTCCTCTGCTGGGAAGTGATATCCTGGCCTGCATGGGGACCACCATCCTGAAGGCCCCTGGGCAAACTCTTTGTCTCACCCTTGTGGAGACCAATATTAACCCAGAAGTTTGGGCAACTCGCGGGAAGATTGGCAGAACCACCACTGCCATACCGGTCCAGGTCCATCTTAAGAATCCCACCTCCTTTCCTAACCAGAAACAATATGCCCTGAAACCAGAGGTTAGTAAAGGGCTAGAAGCCATCATAGATAACTTGAAGATGCGAGGCCTCCTCAAAGCCTGCAACAGCCCTTGTAATACCCCAGTATTAGGGGTACAAAAACCCAATGGGGAATGGAGACTAGTTCAGCACCTCTACCTTGTTAATGAGGCTGTGGTTCCAATGCAGCTGGTGGTTCCCAATCTATATACCCTGCTAGCCCAAATACCTGAGGGAACTAAATGGCTCACAGTCCTGGACCTAAAGGATGCCTTCTTTTGCATACTTTTACACCCTGACTCCCAGTATTTGTTTGCCTTTGCAGATCCCTTTAACCAAACCACCCAGTTAACCTGGATAATGTTACCCCAGGGGTTCTGAGACAGTCCCCACTCGTTTGGGCAGACATTATTAAGAAACCTCTCTGAGTTCCTTTATCCTCAGGTTAAAATTTTGCAATATTTGGAGGACCTTCTCCTCTGTGCTCCAACTGAGGAAATCTCTCAGGAGAGCAGTAAGGTTCTTCTTCATTTTCTGGCTACCAGTGGATATAAAGTTTCAAAGTCTAAAGCTCAACTCTGTCAGACTTCAGTGAAGTACCTAGGCGTGGTCTTGTCAGAGAGGACCAGAACATTGGGCAAAGAGAGGATTAAACCTATCTCCTCCTTTCCTTTCCCCAAAGCCCTCAAGCAACTAAGGGGATTCTTGGACATTATAGGATTCTGCAGAGTATGGATACCTGGATACGGTGAAATGGCTCGTCCCCTTTATCACATAATAAAGGAGACTCAGGCAGCTAAAACTCATTGTCTAACTGGGGAACTGGAGGCTAAAAAGGCCTTCAACCAACTAAAACAAGCCTTGCTTAAGACACCAGCCCTTAGTCTCCCCATAGGGAAAACGTTTAAACTTTATGTGTCAGAAAGAAAGGGAATGACACTGGGAGTCCTAACACAGGCCCGGGGTCCAGCCCAGCAGCCTGTAGGCTACCTGAGTAAGGAGCTCGATTTGGTAGCCAAAGAATGGGTGGCCTGCCTCCAGGCAATCACAGTAGCAGCCTTGCTGGTACCAGAGGCTACTAAGTTAACCATGGGGAATAACTTAATGTGGCAGGACTACTGTCTTCTAAGGGGAGTCTCTGGCTAACAGACAACTGCCTCCTGAGGTATCAAGCTGTGTTATTAGAAGGATCTGTGGTCCAATTAAGAACCTGTCCCTCCCTAAATCCAGCCACCTTCCTCCCAGAGGAAGTTGGGGAACTTGAACATGACTGCAAACAAATAGTAGTACAAACCTATGTGGCCAGAGAGGACCTCAAGGAAACCCCCTTAGAGAACCCAGACAGGATTCTGTTTTTTTAAAAAATTATTTTATTTTTCTGTAAGTTGTTGGGGTACAGGTGGTATTTGGTTACATGAGTAAGTTCTTTAGTGGTGATTTGTGAGATCCTTGTGCACCCATCACCTAAGCAGTGTACACTGCACCCTATTTGTAGTCTTTTATCCCTTGTCCCCCTCCCACCTTTCCCCCAAGTCCCCAAAGTCCATTGTGTCATTCTTAAGCCTTTGCGGCCTCATAGCTTAGCTCCCACATATCAGTGAGAATATATGATGTTTGGTTTTCCATTCCTGAGTTACTTCACTTAGAATAATAGTCTCCAGTCTCATCCAGGTCATTGCAAATGCTGTTAATTCATTCATTTTTATGGCTGAGTAGTATTTCATCATATATATTATATAGATATACCACAGTTTCTTTATTCACTCATTGATTGATGGGCATTTAGGTTGGTTCCATGATTTTGCAATTGTGAATTGTGCTGCTGTAAACATGTGTGTGCAAGTATCTTTTTCATACAATGACTTCTTTACCTCTGGGTAGAGATACCCAGTAGTGGGATTGCTGGATCAAATGGTAGTTCTACTTTTAGTTCTTTAAGGAATCCCCACACTGTTTTCCGTAGTGGCTGTACTAGTTTACATTCCCACCAGCAGTGTAGAAGTGTTCCCTGATCACTGCATCCATGCCAACATCTACTGTTTTTTAATTTTTTGACTATGGCCATTCTTGCAGGATTTAGATTATGGTGTTGATTTGCATTTCCCTGATTATTAGTGATGTTGAGCATTTTTTCATATGTTTGTTGGCCATTTGTGTATCTTCTTTTGAGAATTATCTATTCATGTCCTTAGCCCAGTTTTTTATGGGATTGTTTGTTTTTTTCTTACGGATTTGTTTGAGTTTGTTGTAGATTCTGGATATTAGTCCTTTGTCAGATGTATAGATTATGAAGATTTTTCCCCCACTCTGTGGGTTGTTTGTTTACTCTGCTGACTGTTCCTTTTGCCATGCAAAAGTTCTTTAGTTTAATTAGGTAGTAGCTATTTATCTTTGTTTTTATTGCATTTGCTTTTGGGTTCTTGCTTATAAAATCCTTGCCTAAGCCAGTGTCTAGAAAGGTTTTTCCAATGTTATCTTCTAGACTCTTTATAGTTTAAGGTCTTAGGTTTAAGTCGTTAATCCATCTTGAGTTGATTTTTGTATAAGGTGAGAGATGAGGATCCAGTTTCATTCTCCTACTTGTAGCTAGCCAATTATCCCACCACCATTTGTTGAAAAGGGTGTCCTTTCCCCACTTTATGTTTTTGTTTGCTTTGTCGAAGAGCAGTTGGCTGTAAGTATTTGGGTTTATTTCTGGATTTTCTGTTCTGTTCTATTGATCTATGTGTCTATTTTTATACCAGTACCATGTTTTGGTGACTATGGCCTTATAGTATAGTTTGAAATCAGGTAGTGTGTTGCCTCTAGATTTGTTCTTTTTACTTAGTCTTGTTTTGGCTACGTGGGCTCTTTTTTGGTTCCATATGAATTTTAGAATTGTTTTTTCTAACTCTGTGAAGAATGATGGTGGTATTTTGATGGGGATTGTATTGAATTGCTTTTGGCAGTATGGTCATTTTCACAATATCGATTCTACCCAATGGATGTGTTTCCATTTGTTTGTGCCATCTATGATTTCTTTCAGCAATGTTTTGTAGTTTTCCTTGTAGAGGTCTTTCAACTTTTTTGTTAGGTATATTCCTAAGTATTTTATTTTATTCTTTTGCAGCTATTGTAAAAGGGCTTGAGTTCTTGATTTGATTCTCCACTTGGTCTCTGTTGGTGTATAGAAGAACTACTGATTTGTGTACATTAATCTTGTATCTGGAAACTTTGCTGAACTCTCTTATCAGTTCTATGAGCTTTCTGTTGGAGGCCTTACAGTTTTCAAGGTAAATGATCATATCGTCAGTAAACAGGGACACTTTGACTTCCTCTTTACTCATTTGGATGCTCTTTGTTTCTTTCTCTTGCCTGATTGCTCTGGCTAGGACTTCCAGTACTATGGGGAAGAGGAGTGGTGAGAGTGGGCATCCTTGTCTTGTTCCTGTTCTCAGAGGGAATGTTTTCAATTTTTCCTCATTCGGTATCATGTTGGTTTGTCATAGATGGCTTTTATTACATTATAGTATGTTCCTTGTATGCTGATTTTGTGGAGGGTTTTAATCATAAAGTGATGCTGGATTTTGTCAAATACTTTTTCTGCATCTATTAAAATGATCATGTGACTTTTGTTTTTAATTCTGTTTATGTGGTGTATCACATTTATTGACTTGCATATGTTTTTTTTTTTTTTTTTTTTTTTGAGATGGAGTCTCACTCTATCGCCCAGGCTGGAGTGCAGTGGCCGGATTTCAGCTCACTGCAAGCTCCGCCTCCCGGGTTTACCCCATTCTCCTGCCTCAGCCTCCCGAGTAGCTGGGACTACAGGCGCCCGCCACTTCGCCCGGCTAGTTTTTTGTAGTTTTTAGTAGAGATGGGGTTTCACGGCGTTAGCCAGGATAGTCTCGATCTCCTGACCTCGTGATCCGCCCGTCTTGGCCTCCCAAAGTGCTGGGATTACAGACTTGAGCCACCGCGCCCGGCCTGACTTGCATATGTTAAACCATCCCTGCATCCCTGGTATGAAACCCACTTCATCGTGGTGGATTACCTTTTTGATATGCTGTTGGATTTAGTTAGCTAGTATATTGTTAAGGATTTTAGCATCTATGTTCATCAAGGATATTGGGCTGTAGTTTTCTTTTCTTTTGTTTTGTTTTTTTGAGACAGAGCCTTGTTCTGTCACCAGGCTGAGTGCAGTGGCGCAATCTCGGCTCACTGCGACCTCCGCCTCCTGGGTTCAAGAGATTCCCCTGCCTCAACCTCCCAAGTAGCTGGGACTACAGGCACGTGCCACCATGCCCAGCTATGTTTTGTATTTTGGTAGAGATGGGGGCTCACCATGTTGGCCAGGATGGTCTCTATCTCCTGACCTTGTGATCCACCCGCCTCAGCCTCCCAGTGTTGGGATTACAGGTGTGAGCCACCACACCCGGCCAGTTTTCTTTTTTGGTTGTATCCTTTCCTGGTTTTGGTATTAGGGTGATGCTGGCTTCATAGAATGAATTAGGGAGGGTTCCTTCTTTCTCTATCTTGTGAAATAGTGTCAAAAGGAATGATACCAATTCTTCTTTGAATGGCTGATAGAATTCTTCTGTGAATCCTTCTGGCCCTGGACTTTTTTTGTTGGTATTTTAAAATTACCATTTCAGTCTCTCTGCTTGTTATTGGTCTGTTCAGGGTATCTAATTCTTCCTGATTTAAGCTAGAAAGGTTGCATTTTTCCAGGAATTTATCCATCTCTTTTAGGTTTTCTAGTTCATTTGTGTAAAGGTGTTCATAGTAGCCTTGAATGATCTTTTGTATTTCAGTGGTGTCAGTTGTAATATCTCCTGTTTTGTTTCTTAGCGAGGTTATTTGGATTTTCTCTCTTCTTTTCTTGGTTAATCTTGCTTATAGTCTATCAATTTTATTTATCTTTTCAAAGAACCAGCTTTTTGTTTCATTTATCTTTTGTACCTTTTTTTTTTTAATTTCAATTTCATTTAGTTCTGCTCTGATCTTGGTTATTTCCTTTTTCTGCTGGTTTGGCATTTGATTTGTTCTTCTTTCTCTAGTTCCTTGAGGTGTGACCTTAGATTGTCTGTTTGTGCTCTTTCAGACTTTTTGATGTAGGCATCTAGGACTATGAACTTTCCTCTTAGCACTGCCTTAGCTGTATCCCAGAAGTTTTGATAGGTTGTGTCATTATTGTCATTCAGTTCGAAGAATTTTTAAATTTCCATCTTGAGTTGGTTTTTGACCCAATACTCATTCAAGAGCAGGTTATTTAATTTCCATGTATTTGCGTGGTGGTTTTGAAGGTTCCTTTTGGAGTTGATTTCCAGTTTCATTCCACTGTGGTCTGAGAGAGTGTTTGATATATTTCAATTTTCTTAAATATATTGAGGCTCATTTCATGGCCTATTGTATGTTCTATCTTGGAGAAAGTTCCATGCACTGTTGAATAGAATGTGTATTCTGCGGTTGTTGGATGAAATGTTCTGTATCTGTCTGTTAAGTCCATTTGTTCCAAGGTATGGTTTAAATCCATTATTTCTTTGTTGACTTTCTGTCTTGATGACCTGTCTAGTGCTGTCAGTGGAGTACTGAAGTCCCCCACTATTATTGTATTGCTGTCTATCATGTTTCTTAGGTCTATTAGTAATTGTTTTATAAATTTGGGAGCTCCAGTGTTAGGTGCATATATTTTTAGGATTGTAATATTTTCCTGTTGGACAAGGCCTTTTACCATCATATAATGTCCCTCTTTGTCTCTTTTAACTGCTATTGCTTTAAAGTTTGTTTTGTCTGATATAAGAATAGCTACTCCTGCTCACGTTTGGTGTCCATTTACATGAAATGCCTTTTTTCTACTCCTTTTCTTTAAGTTTATGTGAGTCCTTATGTGTTAGGTGAGTCTTCTGAAGGCAGCAGAGGGTTGGTGAGTTCTTTTTTGTTTGTTTGTTCTGTTTTTTGTTGTTGTTGCTGTGTTGTTTTTTTGAGATGGAGTCTCACTCTGTCGCCCAGGCTGGAGTGCAGTGGCATGATCTCGGCTCACTGCAAGCTCCGCCTCCTGGGTTCATGCCATTCTCCTGCCTCAGCCTCCCAAGTAGCTGGGACTACAGGTACCTGCCACCACACCCAGCTAATTTTTTGTATTTTTAGTAGAGATGGGATTTCACTCTGCTAGCCAGGATGGTCTCGATCTCCTGACCTTGTGATCCTCCCACCTTGGCCTCCCAAAGTGCTGGGATTACAGGCATGAGCCACTGGGCCCGGCTTGTTGGTGAGTTCTTATCCATTCTGCGGTTCTGTATCTTTTAAGTGGAGCATTTAGGCCATTTACATTCAATTTTAGTATTGAAATGTGAGGTACCCTTGCATTCATCATGCTCTTTGTTGCCTGCATACTTTGTTTGCTTGTTTGTTTGTTTTGCTTTTTAACTTGTGTTTTGGTTTACGGGTCCTGTGTGATTTGTGCTTTAAAGAGGTTCTGTTTTGATGTGTTTTCAGGATTTGTTTCAAGATTTAGAGCTCCTTTTAGCAGTTCTTGTAGTGGTGGCTTGGTAATGGTGAATTCTCTCAGTTTATGTTTGTCTGAAACAACTGTATCTTTCCTTCATATATGATGCTTAGTTTTACTGGATGCAAAATTCTTGGCTGATATTGTTTTGTTTGAGGAGGCTGAAAATAGGGTCCCAATCCCTTCTAGCTTGTAGGGTTTCTGCTGAGAAATCTGCTGTTAATCTGATAGGTTTTCCTTTACAGGTTACCTGGTGCTTCTGTCTCACAGCTCTTAAGATTCTTTCCTTTATCTTAACTTTGGATAACCTGATGACAATGTGCCTAGGTGATGATCTTTTCATGATGAATTTCCCAAGTGTTCCTTGTGTTTCTTGTATTTGCATGTCTAGGTCTCTAGCATGGCTGGGGAAGTTTTCCTTGATTATTCCCCCAAATATATTTTCCAAGCCTTTAGAATTGTCTTCTTCCTCAGGAACACCGATTATTCTTAGGTTTGAGTGTTTAACATAATCTCAGACTTCTTGGAGGCTTTGTTCATATTTTCTTATTCTTTTTTCTTTGTCTTTGTTGAATTGAGTTAATTCAAAGACCTTGTCTTTGAGCTCTGAGTTTTTTCCCTCTATTTGTTTAAGTCTATTGCTGAGACTTTCCAGAGCTTTTCACATTTCTAAAAGTGTGTCCAAAGTTTTATGAATTTTTGATTGTTTTTTCTTTAAGCTATCTATTTCCTTGAATATTTCTCCCTTCACTTCTTGTGTCATTTTTTTGGATTTCCTTGTATTGGTCTTCGCCTTTCTCTGGTCCCTCCCTGATTAGCTTAATAACTAGTCTCTTGAATTCTTTTCCAGGTAAATAGGGTATTTCTTCTTGGTTTGGATCCATTGCTGGTGAACCAATGTAATTTTTGGGAGGTGTTGATGAGCCTTGTTTTGTTATATTACCAGGATTGGTTTTCTGGTTCCTTCTCATTTGTGTAGGTTCTGTCAGAGGGAAGGTCTAGGACTGAAGGCTGTTGTTCGGATTTTTTTGTCCCATGGGGTGTTCCCTTGATATAGTATTCTCCCCCTTTTCCTGTGGATGTGGCTTCCTGTGAGCTGAATTCCAGTGATTGTTGTCTCTCTTCTGGGTGTAGCCACCCAATGAGTCAATTCGACTCCAGGCTCGTACTGGGGGTTGTCTGTACAGAGTCCTGTGATGTGAACCATCTATGAGTCTCTCAGCCATGGATGCCAGCACCTGCTCTGGTGGAAGTGGCAGAGGGTGCAGTGGACTCCATGGGAGTCCTTATCTTTGTTGGTTTAATGCTCTATTTTTGTGCTGGTTGGCCTCCTGCCAGGAGGTGGTGCTTTCCAGAAAGCTTCAACTATAATAGTGTGGAGAGGGACTGGCAGTAGGCAGGCTGTAGAACTCCCAAGATATATGTCCTTTGCCTTCTGCTACCAGGGTGGGTAGTGAAGAACCATCAGGTGGGAGCAGGGCTAGGCGTGTCTGAGCTCAGACTCTCCTTGAGCAGGTCTTGCTGCGGCTGCCATGGAGGATGGGGGTGAGATTCCCAGGTCACTGAAGTTGTGTACCTAGGAGGATTATGGCTGCCTCTGCTGAGTCATGCAAGTTGTCAGGGAAGTGGGGGAAAGCCGGCAGTCACAGGCCTCGCCCAGATCCCACGCAAACCAAAGAGCTGGTCTCACTCCCACTGTGGCCCCTGCAACAGCCCCGAGTCTGTTTTTCCCAGACTGGATTCTCTTTACGGACTGGAGTTCTTTCTGTAGAACAAGGAACCCATAAAGCAGGGTATGCAACAGCTACTCTAAACGATACAGTTGAGAGAGCACGTCTCTCCTCAGGCACAAGTGTTCAACTTACCAAACTAATTGCCCTCAAGAGGGCGCTCAAGTTAAGCAAAGGAAAAACAGTTAACATTTATACTGATTCTTTTTTTCCTTCCTTCCTTCTTTCTTTCTTTCTTTCTTTCTTTCTTTCTTTCTTCTTTCTTTCTTTCTTTTCTCTCTCTCTCTCCTTCTCCCCTTTCTCTCTCTCTCTCTTTCTTTCTTTCTTTCTTTTTGATACGGAGTTTCGCTCTTGTTGCCCAGGCTGGAGTGCAATGGCACAATCTCAGCTCACTGCAACCTGTGTCTCTCGAGTTCAAGCGTTTCTCCTGCCTCATCCTCCCGGGTAGCTAGGATTACAGGCATGTACCACCACGCCCGACTAATTTTATATTTTCAGTAGAAATAGGGTTTCTCCATGTTGATCAGGCTGGTCTTGAACTCCTGACCTCAGGTGATCCACCTGCCTCGGCCTCCCAAAGTGCTGGGATTACAGGCGTGAGCCACCACGCCTGACCCATTTATACTGATTCTAAGTATACTTTCCTAGTCCTCCATGCCCATGCTACTATCTGGAAAGAGAAGAACTTCCTCACAGCTAATGAATTTCCCATTAACTACCATCAGAAAATTAATAAGACTATTTTCCTAGGTTTTCCTCCCATGGGAACTGGCAATAATACATTGTAAAGGCCACCAAAGAGCGATGGATGAGGTAGCCAAGGGAAATTGGCTGGCAGACAAAGCAGCTAAATCAGCAGCAAGGGGGCCCAGGTCTCTGATCCACTTGAAGCCCCGCTGATCTGGGAGGGCTGCATCAGATAAATAAAACCTCAATACTCTCTTGCAGAAATAGAATGGGCCACCTCTTGGAGATACATCCTTCAGTCCTCAGGATGGCTACAATTGGAGGACAATAAGCTTCATCTACCAGCTGCCAAACAATGGAAAGTACTTAAAAGCCTTCACCAGGCCTTCCACCTAGGTAAGGATAAAACCTATCAACTGGCCCAGAGATTGTTCTCAGGTAAAAACCTAATACAAAGGGTTAAATAAATTGCTAATGGTGGCAAGATCTGCCATAAAAACAAGCCCCTTAATTGACAGCTTATTTGGCCAGGAACTCAAAGGACAAGAGGTTACCTTGGGGAACACTGGCAAATGGATTTCACCCATATGCCAAAGGCAAGGGGCATCCAGTACCTCCTACTATAAATAGATACGTTCACTAACTGGGTAGAAGCATTTCCATGTCAGACAGACAAAGCCTCTGAGGTGATAAAAGTACTAATCAGTGAGATAATTCCCTGCTTTGGACTTCCTAAGTACCTCCAGAGCAATAATGGCCCCTCGTTCAAGGTGGCTGTCATCCAGGGGGTCTCAAAGCCACCTGGTTCTACAGTACTATCTTCATTGTGCCTGGAGACCGCAATCCCCGGGAAAGGTAGAAAAGACAAATATTACCAAAAGGTATCTCAGGAAACTGTCTCAGGAGACTCGTCTCCCCTGGACTACCCTTCTCTCCATAGCCCTGCTACATGTCAGAAACACTCCTTCAAAGCTAGATTTGAGTCCCTTTGAAATGATGTGTGGATAGCCTTTTCTCACCAGTTATCTCTTGCTAGACCAAGAAACCTGTGATTTAATTAAGCATATAACCTCTTTGGTCCATTTCCAACAGGAACTGAAACAACTGTTGGAGGCCCAATCCCGTGAACCAGGGCCACCTCTATTCAACCCAGGGGACCTAGTGCTAGTAAAGGTGATATCCCTTCCCTTTCTCCCTCTATAGGCCCAGGTTGGGAGGGACCCTACACTGTATTCTTTTCTACTCCTATGGCAGTGAAGGTCACTGGAATAGACTCTTGGATTCATTATACCCAAGTAGAGGCTTGGGAAGCCAACGGAGTCTTCCGTTCACCCAGAAGAATACCCAAAGTAACAATGTGAAGAGATTGGGGACCTCAAGCTAAAAAATCACAAAAGATAAGCGTTAATAATTAGCCTTCCGTGGATATCCTCTTATAGTCTTGCCTATGCTTGCTGTTCTTACCTTTGTTCTGTTCTTTTTTTTTTTTTTTTGAGACGGAGTCTCGCTCTGTCGCCCAAGCTGGAGTGCAGTGGCCGGATCTCAGCTCACTGCAAGCTCCGCCTCCCGGGTTCACGCCATTCTCGTGCCTCAGCCTCCCGAGTAGCTGGGACTACAGGCGCCCGCCACCTCGCCCGGCTAGTTTTTTTGTACTTTTTAGTAGAGACGGGGTTTCACTGTGTTATCCAGGATGGTCTCGATCTCCTGACCTTGTGATCCGCCCGCCTCGGCCTCCCAAAGTGCTGGGATTACAGGATTGAGCCACCGCGCCCGGCCTTTTTTTTTTTTTTTTTAAGATGGAGTCTCACCCTGTCACCCAGGCTGGAGTGCAGCGGCGCGATCTCCGCTCACTGCAAGCTTCACCTCCCAGGTTTACATCATTCTCCTGCCTCAGCCTCCCGAGTAGCTGGGACTACAGGCGCCCGCCACCACACCAGGCTAATTTTTTGTATTTTTTTCCAGTAGAGACAGGGTTTCACCGTGTTAGCCAGGATGGTCTCGATCTCCTGACTTTGTGATCTGCCCACCTTGGCCTCCCAAAGTGCTGGGATTACAGGCGTGAGCCACCACATCCAGACATGTTCTGTTCTATACCAGAGGGCATAATAGTGTTTTCAGAATAATTCGTATATTTCACTTCTTTTTTTGTTTTTTGAGATGGAGTCTCACTCTGTTACCCAGGCTGGAGTGCAGTGGCCTGATCTTGGCTCACTGCAACCTCCACCTCTGAGGTTCAAGCAATTCTCCTGCCTCAGCGTCCTGAGTAGCTGGGATTACAGGTGTGCGCTGCCACACCCAGCTAATTTTTGTATTTTTAGTAGAGACTGGTTTCACTATGTTGGCCAGGCTGGTCTTGAACTCTTGACTTTAGGTGATCCCTCTGCCTCGGCCTCCCAAAGTGCTGGGATTACAGGGGTGAGCCACGGCACCCGGCCTCACTTCTTATCTCTGTAACCCTTGGCACTAGATTCTTTCCTTACATAATATACATTTAACCCATGGATACTTAACCTTATAAAAGTTGTTTTATTCTCTCACACCTAGAAACCATCAAACTCCAAATGGTCAGGCAACCAGAGCCTCAGACAAAGACTCTGCTTTGCTGGGGACCCTTCGATAGACCTCTGGGAGGAATCTGACTGCTATTTTCCCCAAAACAATGCTCCCTGTCAGCAGGAAGTAGCTAAGATCAGTCGTCATATATATTCTAACAGCAGTTAGATGTACCTCTTCAGAGGAGGGAAATGATATGGACAGGAGATGGGGAAATACTGGGTAGAAGAGGGTGGTTCCCGGCAAAGACCCCACCCTCAAGCCTGAAGACATGCGGCCCTAAATGAGGACACGCATTTCTGTTTTTGCACCCAAAAAGTTGCCTTTTGGACTGCCGCGCCCCCCTGCCCATCCTGCCCCGTATAAACCCAAGACCTTAGTGGGCACGCACACAAGTGGCTGAATGTCAGGACCAGCAGACCAGCGATAGTGGAACAACGCAGCAAAGAAAGAGAGAAGAGGAGGAACATCTGGATGCCGAGGGGAATTCAGCTAGGGGTGGTCGGAGAAGAATCTGGCCATTAGGTGGCCTGACTCCAGGGGAAGACCACCTTCCCACTCCATCCACCCCTTCTGACTCTCTGTCCATCTCACTGAGAGCCATCTTCACCACTCAATAAAATCAATAAAATCAATAAAATAAAAGAAAAGTGTGATCCGATTCTTATTGTACACTGGGCAATAACTCAGGATATAGAAGGCTGTTACACTGGCCCCCAGGCCTTGCAATAAGGCAGAGGGTCCATTGAGCTGATTAACATACAAGCCATCTGCAGATGGCACATCTGAAAGAGCTTGATAACACATGGCCACTTGGGCTTTGGGAGTTGCAGACACCCATCCCTAAGATGCTGCCTTGGGGTCGGAGCCCAAAAGTGCTCAGAACAGCCTCTGCATCTGCCCAGCTGCAGGCTCCCACTAGGGATTTGAGCTGCCGGTGACCAAGCAAGTGACATCCCATCACGCATCCACAAGGGGAATCAAGGAACTCTCCTGTTTCACTTAGATGAGGTGTTTAAATCTTTAGCTTTAAGACATTGATCCCAGTTCCAAGGATAACACAGCTATTCCCAGCCATTTACTCCCTAGTGCAAATGAAGAGTTTACAATGGCAGACTTCACTGAGAATAAAAGAATCCAAGGCACATAAAGATGTGGATCCTGGCCGGGCGCGGTGGCTCAAGCCTGTAATCCCAGCACTTTGGGAGGCCGAGACGGGCAGATCACGAGGTCAGGAGATCAAGACCATCCTGGCTAACATGGTGAAACCCCGTCTCTACTAAAAAAATACAAAAAACTAGCCAGGCGTGGTGGCAGGTGCCTGTAGTCCCAGCTACTCAGGAGGCTGAGGCAGGAGAATGGCGTAAACCTGGGAGTCGGAGCTTTCAGTGAGCCGAGATCCCGCCACTGCACTCCAGCCTGGGCAACAGAGCAAGACTCCATCTCAAAAAAAAAACCAAAAAAACAAAATGTGGATCCACTTTCTCCTTGGGGAAGGTAGAGACAGTCACCTTGGGGCAAGTTCGGAGAAGGGGAAGTTTGTAATCAAAGCCAATTCCATATTTTGGTCAGGACTGGCTCTGGCAACTGGGTGTGGTAGAATGATGAATAGACCAGAAGTGCCATGGAGTTAAGGTCCCCAGAGCAGCCCTAGTGAGAAAGGGATGGGAATTTGGTGATAAATATTGCATGTGCAGCATCCATATGGACCATTCCCCATCACCCTGTGGAAATGTGGGGAACTGTCTGCTGTGCCATGAGTAATATATCCCTTCCTCTAATCAGGAGTCTCCTGTCTTCTGCCAGAATCTATGAATCTGTGGCAGGCTAACTTGTTAGCTTGCAAGTATGGTAAAATCTCAGAACCGCCACACTTCTTGACATTTATATCATATCATAATATACATGTATATAATCTGTATACATATACATCTTTTCTGGAATTTCTCCAGTAAGCATTTATTCTTTTCAAAATTTTAAATGGGGCTGGGCGCGGTGGCTCAAGCCTGTAATCCCAGCACTTTGGGAGGCCGAGACAGGCAGATCACGAGGTCAGGAGATCGAGACTATCCTGTCGAACACGGTGAAACCCCGTGTCTACTAAAAAAATACAAAAAACTATTCGGGCGAGGTGGCGGGTGCCAGTAGTCCCAGCTACTCAGGAGGTTGAGGCAGGAGAATGGTGTAAACCCAGGAGGCGGAGCTTGCAGTGAGCTGAGATCCGGCCACTGCACTCCAGCCTGGGCGACAGAGCGAGACTCCGTCTACAAAAAAAAAAAAAAAAAAAAAATTTAAATGAATAAATGACCCTTTATAGTTCTTGACAATAACATACCTTCCTTCTCCTAACATGGCTTCCTTCTCCTTCCTGTTTTACTTCCCCCTTTCCCCACCATTCTTTTTGACAATCACCTCCCAGATGAACTATTGGCATTAAAATTCTTGACTCAGGGTCTTTGTATTAGTCCATTTTCATACTGCAATGAAGAAATAACTGAGACGGGGTAATTTACAAAGAAAAAGAGGTTTAATGGACTCATAGTTCCAAATGGCTGGGGAGGCCTCACAATCATGGCAGAAGACAAAGGAGGATGAAAGGCACATCTTACATGACAGCAGGCAAGAGAGCTTGTGCAGGGGAACCGCCCTTTACAAAACCATCAGATCTTGTGAGACTTATTCACTATCATAAGAACAGCATGGGAAAACCCCACACCACCAAGATTCAATTACCTCCCACCGGGTCCCTCCTATGATACATGGGGATTATGGGAGCTACAATTCAAGATGAGATTTGGATGGGGACACAGCCAAACCATATCAGTCTTCTTGGATAACAAAACTTGAAACAACCAATATTTTCCACAAATGTTTGTTCAACTGCCCTGCACACTCCCAATCTCAGTCTGAAGGAGATTAATGCAAGTTTCCACTAAATTAGAGGACTAGGGGGCAGAGTGGGGAGGTAGGGGAAAGGGAAAGGCTCAGGCTTTTTATGTACTTCCTGCTTGCAGTGGAGGGTGTGCTTTGAATAAGTCCCACCACTGCCTCTCTCACCTCCTCACCACCTCTGGATGCCCTTTCACTTTCTTTCCATTCATTTAATTCCCAAATAACATATTCATTTAATGACTCCGTAAAATGGTTTAGACCCCATGGAGAATGGAGTGTAACAACGGATGTGGGATGTGGTACATTTTTCTGAACAATGAATTACAGTAATAAGCAGTCATCAAATACTGAACAGGAAACACAAAAAAATTAATTTAAGAAAGTGCTCTGGTAATAAGTGCAAATAAATAAAAGGCAGGGTCAAATTAAAATGCAAAGTAGCAGCTAGATAAAAATTATAAAGGATGAGGAAGCCAGTGGGGGCCTAAAAGATAGACAGCATGGAAGTTGATTCAAAGTGTTTTTCTCTCATATGGATAATAAAACATGCTATTCATATTCAAGTATTCTGCAAAATGTAATGAGGAGAGCAAATCGAATTTTAAATAATGATGCTTTATTTATTTATTTATTTATTTTTGAAACAGAGTTTCACTCTGTCACCTAGGCTGGAGTGCAGTGGCACAAACTTGGCTCACTGCAACCTCCAGCTCCTGGGTTCAAGCAATTCTTGTGCCTCAGCCTCCTGAGTAGCTGGGATTACAGGCACGTGCCACCACACCTTGCTAATTTTTGTAATTTTAGTGGAGACGGGGTTTTGCCATGTTGACGGGACTGGTCTCAAACTCCTGGCCTCAAGTGATCTGCCAGCCTTGGCCTCCCAAAGTACTGGGATTACAAGTGTGAGCCACTATGCCCAACTTGATTTTAAATAATGATGCTTTTAAAAGGTAGCTGGACAAAAAAAGCAATTGGACCTTTTAAAAAACACAAATTAAAATGAACTACTGTTTTGGCATGACTGTTTACATTTTTTCTTTCTTTTTTTTTTTTTGAGACGGAGTCTCACTCTGTCACCCAGGCTGGAGCGCAGCGGCGCGATCTCAGCTCACTGCAAGCTCCGCCTCCCGGGTTCACGCCATTCTCCTGCCTCAGCCTTCCGAGTAGCTGGGACTACAGGCGCCCGCCACCACGCCTGGCTAATTTTTTGTATCTTTGGTAGAGACGGGGTTTCACAGTGTTAGCCAGGATGGTCTCGATCTCCTGACCTTGTGATCTGCCCGCCTCGGCCTTCCAAAGTGCTGGGATTACAGGCGTGAGCCACCGCGCCCGGCCGACTGTTTACATTTTAAAGATCTTTCCCCTCCTACCTAGAAAGTCCTCTTTTTCATCCTCAATCCTCTGTCTATTCAAACCCTACAAAGCTTTCAAAGAATTGGCTTAAGTGTCCCCCTCCTCCAGAGACCCCCTCATGGCATTTATTATCTTTGCTACTTGTTTTAGCACTTAATGGTAAGAGCTACCACTTAATGAGCTTTTAGTATGTGCCAAGTCCTAAACTAAATCTTCAGGGGCAATGATCTCACTAAACACAGCAATCCTTCAGGTAGCTAGGATCATTATCCTCATTTACATAAAAGGCAATTGAGGCCCTGAGAGGCTGAGTAACTTGCCCATTATCACAGTTGCAGAGTTAGGACTCGAACCTGAGTCTTTTTAATATAGGGACCCACTACACTATACTGTCTCTACCCTCCATCCTAGAGCCTTTGAATTATTCTGTGATTGGCTCATGTGGCACCCCTCCCCCTGGGATTATAAGCCTCCTGGAATAGACATTCTTGAACACACTTGCCTGTGAAGTTACTATGATCATATGTTACATTAACAGATTTTCTTTGAGATAAATAATGTGACTCGTTTCTTTACCACTTACAAATTTAGGAGTTGACACTTATGTTAAAAATGATAAAACAGGACCTCATGGATATTTCTTTAACATGATTATATATTTATATATCTCACTCCAAAGTACAGCATCTTACTTAATAATGAAATAAGGGAGGTTTTCATGCCAAAGTCAGGACTGAGATAAGAAGGCCCATTGGATCCACTAGTTTTTTGTTTGTTTTGTTTTGAGACGGAGTCTCACTCTGTCACCCAGACTGAAGTGCAGCAGTGCAATCTCAGCTCAATGCAACCTCCACCTCCCGGGTTCAAGCGATTCTCGTGCCTCAGCCTCCTGAGTAGCTGAGATTACAGGCACACATCACCACGCCCAGCTAATTTTTGTACTTTTAGTAGAGATAGGGTTTCACCATGTTGGCCAGGCTGGTCTCAAACTCCTGACATCAATTGATCTGCCCTCCTCGGCCTCCCAAAGTGCTGGAATTACAGGTGTGAGCCACTGCGCCCGGTCTGGATCCACTAGTTTTTTTTTTTTTTTTTTTTTTTGAGACGGAGTCTCGCTCTGTCACCCAGGCTGGAGTGCAGTGGCGCAATCTCAGCTCACTGCAAGCTCCGCCTCCCGGGTTTACGCCATTCTCCTGCCTCAGCCTCCGAGTAGCTGGGACTACAGGCGCCCGCCACCACGCCCGGCTAGTTTTTTGTATTTTTTAGTAGTGACGGGGTTTCACCATGTTAGCCAGGATGATCTCGATCTCCTGACCTCGTGATCCGCCCGTCTCGGCCTCCCAAAGTGCTGGGATTACAGGCTTGAGCCACCGCGCCTGGCCTGGATCCACTAGTTTTAAAAATTGTATTGAAGGTATTAGCCAAAGCAATTAGAAAAAAAAAAAAAAAATCAAGTAGAGGTATTAGCCAAAGCAATTAGAAAAAAGAAAAAAAATCAAGTAGAGGCATAATAAGGAGAAAGAAAGAAGTAACATTTTATCTTTTTTATTGCAGCTGATATTATATACCTGGAAAACCTAAAAGAGTCAATGAACAAATTACTGCAAATAATAATCAAGAGACTGTTCATTCTCCGTTGTGTGTTTTCGGCATCTTTGTCAAAAACTGACAAATAAATTGACTGTAAATGTGTGGATTTATTCTGGGCACTATATTCTGTTCTGGTGATCTATGTGTTCTGTTTTTATGTCAGTACCATGCAGTTTTGATTACTATGGATTTGTAGCATATTTTGAAGTCAGCTAGTATGATGCCTCTAGCTTTGTTCCTTTTGCTCAAGATTGCTTTAGCTATTCAGGGTCTTTTGTGGTTCCATATGAATTTTAGGATTTAAAAAAAATTTATGTGACAAAAATGTCATTAGAATTTTGATAGAGATTGCATTGAATTTGTAGATCATTTTGGGCAATATGGACATTTTAACAATATTTCTTCTAATCAATAACCAGTTAGAAGAAATAATGGAAGAGAAAACACCATTTACAAGAGCAAAATAAAATAAAGTGCCTTATAGGAGAAACATAACAAGAAATGGGGAAAATCTTTATGAAGAAACTATAAAACACTCCTAAAATATTTGAATAAGTAGATTACCACATTATTTATGGAAAACTTTAACAACATAAAAGTGTCAATTCTTTATAAGCTAATCTACAGATTTA
The DNA here is from genome assembly GCF_009764315.1 of Trachypithecus francoisi. Taxonomy (NCBI): domain Eukaryota; kingdom Metazoa; phylum Chordata; class Mammalia; order Primates; family Cercopithecidae; genus Trachypithecus; species Trachypithecus francoisi. The sequence goes on from NW_022681471.1 coordinate 97,418,610, forward strand.
ACACTATCTCAATATAATTTCATCAGTCTTTTTTTTGGAGCCAGAAATGTTGATTATAAAGTTTATTTAGAAGAATAAATAAGTAAGAACAGACATTCCTTAGGAAATAAAACTGATGAGGAGGACTAGCTCTAAGAGATATGAAAACATATTAAAAATTTTATAATTAAATCAGTATGATATTGGCATATGAATTGACAAATGGAACAGAATATAAAGCAAGCAAGAAATATACCCACATGCACATGAAATATAGTATATGATAAAAGCTTATTTCAATCATGGGGAAAAGAAACACTTTTTTTTTTTTTTTTGAGGCGGAGTTTCGCTCTTGTTGCCCAGGCTGGAGTGCAGTGGCATGATCCTGGCCCACTGCAACCTCTGCCTCCCAGGTTCAAGTGATTCTCCTGCCTCAGGCTCCTGAGTAGCTGGGATTACAGGCATCTGACACCACGCCTAGCTTTTTTTTTTATTTTTATTTTTAGTAGAAACAGGGTTTCACCGTGTTGGCTAGGCTGGTCTCGAACTCCTAACTTCAGGTGATCCACCCTCCTCGGCCTCCCAAAGTGCTATGATTACAGGCATGAGTCATCACGTCCAGCCCAAGAAACACTTTTTAGATAAGTGGCACTGGAACAACTTGATAGCCATATGGAAAAAGATAAGATTCAATTTATTTCTTACACTGATAAATTCCAGATAGAGAAGAATTCTCAGTGTGAAAAATGAAACTACACAAATAATAAGAGAAAATATGGGTGAATCCCTTGAAATCTGGGAGAGGGGAAACATTCCTAACTATGATTCAAACTCCAGAAGCAATAAGGAAAAAGATAAACTTGATCACATAAAAATAAAAACATTTTGCATGTCAGAAAACATTATACAAAAGTGAGAAGACAAATGACCAATTGGAAAAAATATTTGCAACTTACATAATAATCAAGAAGCAAACGTCTTTAACATATAATGAACTTCTTAAATTGAGAAGAAAAGACTAACAACCCAATAGAAAAAGTTGTAAGAGATATGTATAGATCATTCACAGAAAAAGAAATGAAAACAGCCTTTAAACATGTGAAAAGATATTCAACTTTACTTACAGTAAGAGAAATGCGAATTAAAATGATACAGAGATAACGTTTCTCACTTACGAGACTGACAAAAATTCAAAAGTTTGACGACATATGCTGTTGGCTGGCTGATCTCCCAGAGCAATCGTCCATTTTGAGGGCTCAGCATTGGTACCTACTGCTGGAAGGTTGGGCATTTAGCAGAGACAGTAGTTAGATCAGCCATGATGAAAGGGAGTACATGTTGTTGGCCCATACACAGCTTCCATCACTGCCACCATGACTACTCTGTTCACAGGAACTAGGGTGGCCGAGGAAAGAGGTTGGCTGACATACACAAGATGGATCATGCTGTGCACCTATGTGGATGCTCTCTGGTGGTCATTAATACGAAACACAAAAGTCCCCATGCTCTGTATCCTCTCCTATAGGTTCATCCATATTCCTGTTCCTCAGACCAGTGTGTGTATCTTTTGCAACCTTTTCCTAAGCTGGTATTTACAATTCTCTTACAACTCCCTTCTCTACTTAGTTATGGACAACAGGTTCATTCCAGCTAGTTTAAGCAGAAAGAGAGTGGATATGACTCAGCCAGAAATAATGCAGCCAGGAAAATGTAGTAGTAAAAATACACAATCACCCCACAGGAAAGTTTCACCTGAAATACCACCAACGTTAGAATAGGAGTTAAGTGAGCCATTTTACAGTATTTGCCTAACAGTCATGATTTCCTTTTTAGTATATTTAAAGAACATAATTAAGTATATACATGCCACTGAAGTTTCTAAATTAATGTATCATAGTTACCAACTACTCATATAAACATTTTAATACTTATAATGTGATATCCACTACCTAGCATCATGCCTGGCATTTAATAAACAATGAATACTTGTTGAGTGACTGAATACGGATCTTTTAAGAAAAAAAAAAAAAAAACCTGCCTAGGAATTTCTCCACTGAAACATAGAAGATGGGTGACACAGATGGGACCAATTCCTAGTGAGCTATAAGTTCACATCTTGTCTCAGTGAGAGAGAATGGCACTGTTCACAGGGTAACTTTGGATTTACTCTAACTCATACTTACAAAGGAAATCATTCACATATTTCAGTATTTTTAACATACTTCCTGACTGATCTTGACATCTCAGGGTAAAGTAGAAACCTTGGCCTAGGCAGAAGTTGTGAGTTCTGGCCTTTAGAGAGACAAGGTAGTGTTGTAGTCAGTCAAGTTTCCTTATGGCTGTCTTCATTTCGGCTCCCCCGAAAGCAGATCTTGAGACAACGTTTTGGAAACAAGTAGTTTGTTTAGGAGGTGATCCCAGGAAGTACAGTGACAGAGTGAGGAAGTGAGACAAGGAAAGGAGGGAAGCTTGTAAAGGGTGTGTCAGTGGGCAAGTTATTACTCTGGGCAACTGAGGCTCAATTCCAGCAGGAGTCCTCTGAGACAGGGAGTACAAGATGTCTCAGAACTGTGCCACTGGGAGTCAAAGAAACTGGCGTACAGTAGGTCCTCTAATAACACTGTTTCATTCAACGCTGTTTTGTTAAAAGGTTGATGAGAAAAAATAAAATTGATTCCTGGGTGGTGCCAGGATCTGTGTGGAGTCTGTGTGGGTTTTTTCCAGGGACTCCAGTGTTCTCCCACATCCCAAAGTTGTGCACATGAGGTGAACTGACTTGTCTACATGGCCCCAGTCTGAGTGAGTATTGGGTGTGTGAGTGCCGCTCATGATGAGACGGCTTCCAGGTCAGGATGGGTTCCTAACTGGCACCCTGAGTTGCTGTGATAGGTGCTGGCCACCAGTGACCGTGAACTGGAATAAACAGATTGGAAAATGAATGAGTGAGTACAAATTATTGTCAAATAAAAATTCATAAAGTCCACAACAATCAATAAAAGATGTAGTACAAAAGCGCTCAGTGAGTCTGCTCTTTTTATGAGTGGTTTTGAACTGCGTAGTGGTAGGAGATGCTCCTTACAATGTTTGCTTTGCAAACATTTATTCTTTGATTTAACCCACCACCACCACAACTGTCATCGCTCGCTGATGCGCCAAAATTTGGGTAAATAATTATCTTACTGGCTTTTGTTAATCTTTGTTAAATGCATGTATGGTTTGTATTTATTTCAATGTTTAATATTACAAGTGTTTTGGGTCTTTATTTAGAAGTTTGGTCATGTTTCGAAGACCAGAAATATGCTACAGGAACTTAACTCTTGTTTATATCAATTAGCCTACGGGAAAATCAGTTTTGTTATATGTTGCTTGCTTACAGTGGCAGTTTCTAAGAACCTGTTGATGACATTAAGTGAGGATTTATGTATTTATTATTCTTATCCCTCATAAGTGGAGGTCCTGAGTATTCTTCCCGAGGTTGTTAATTCCCAGACATTTTCAGCATGCTTAGTCATCCAGAAAGCACAGAGAGACGCAGGAAGTCACCAGTGTGCATGGAGAGTGTCCACAGTAACCTCTGGGCTGGAAAAAGGGATTAATTGTGAGACTGCAATATTATCTGCTATAGTAGTCCAGTTGAAAAGGTTAACGAGGCCGAGTGCAGTGGCTCATGCCTGTAATTCCAGAACTTTGGGAGGCTGAGGCGATCAGATGACCTGAGGTCAGGACTTTGAGACCAGCCTGGCCAACATGGTGAAACCCCACCTCTACTCAAAATAGAAAAATTAGCCAGGCATGGTGGTGCATGCCTGTAATCTCAGCTCGGGATTACTCAGGAGGCTGAGGTGGGAGAATCTGTTGAATCCGGGAGGCGGAGGTTGTGGAGCTCGTACCACTGTACTCCAGCCTGGGTGACAGAGCCAGATTCTGTCTCAAAAAAAGGAAAAAAGAAAAGAAAAGATTAACAAGATGGTGGGAGGTGGGGAAACTAAGAAGAGTACATTGGAAAAGCCTCTTCCTGCTTGAGCTATACTTGGGACACTGTGTCTTGGAATTGTCTTTCTTTTCTTTCTTCAACCTTTGCAGCAAAAGGAAGCAGTTGTCAAGAGCCAGGGAGATTGAGGGCTCTCTTGCCTCTCAATGATCAACTCAAACTACTCATCCAGGAAGAAAGAAACATTTGAGGCAGAAGAAGGAGAGATAAGGGAGTTTTCACTCTGAGCAAAATGTGGAAGACAAACTTCAATATTTCAACATTTAAAAGAACAAATTTTTACTTTCCTTTGGGGACTTGGAGTTAGTTAATAAAGGTAAAGCTTGACGTTAGTGACAAAGTTGCCATATGAATGCTTTCATACCTTTATATAGGAAAAGTCTGGAAGCATATGAGTCAAACTGATAATAGCTGTCACAGCTGAGGTATGGAGAATATATTATATATATTTAATATATTTAGTAGATATATATAACATACACATGCTTGATATATTACTTTTATAATTTATATATTATATAAATGCATTAGTCTGTTCTCACACTGCTAATAAAGACATATCCAAGACTGGGTAATATGTAAAGGAAAAATGTTTAATTGACCCACAGTTTCACATGGCCGGGGAGGTCTCACAATCATGGCAGAAGGCAAAGGAGATGCAAAGGCACCTCTTTCATGGCAGCAGGCAAAGACAGCATGTGCTCTCATGAGACTTAATTGCTATCACGAGAACAACATGGAAAGATCCTCCTCCCATGATTCAATTACCTCCCACTGGGTCCTTCCCATGACACGTGGGAATTATGGGAGCTACAATTCAAGATGAGATTTGGGTGGAGACACAGCCAAACCATAGTAATATACATAATATATACTTGATTTTTGGTAGATGTATATACATGTGTATATAGTTAATATACATCTACTTAAATAGTTTAGCTTAAAATGTTACTTATAGTGAACAGATATGAAAAACCAGGAGAGGCTGATTATAACCAGTGAGGTAGCAAACAAGCCCTGAATCTTAGTGGCCTGATACAGTACAACGAAAGTCTGTTTCAGTCACCCAGGTACCTATACTGTGAGAGGCTTCAACACCTTGTAACTATACTGTCTGGAACATGCAGCCTCTTTAGTTCCCCAGCAGAGGAAGTGACAGAATCACACGTGAACTTTTCACCACTTCAGTCCAGGAATGACTCCTCCCTTCACAGAACATTGGCCAGAACAAATCACATGGCTCTGCCTATCCACAAGGGGGTGAGATGGGGTTGCCATGGAGATTCTGAAGTATAAAGATGGGATTTGCAATTGTTATTTATACTCTCTGATTACAAACATGTGGGTATCTCCATAGAAAGATACAGTTACATTTGACAGAGCTTGCTTAAAAGCAGTGATCACAAATATAATAAAATCTTTCTTTTTCATAAGAAGGAAAACCATTCCTTGGAAAGTACCAGAAAGTCAAACTTCCATAGGAGATTTCAAAACGCTTTTCAGAGGAGCAAGATGACTGAATAGAAGCCTCCACTGATCATCTTCCCTGTAGGAGCACCAAATCAAACAACTATCCACACACAAAAGCACTTTCATAAGAACCTGTATTAGTATTAGTCTGTATTAGTCTGTTCTCATACAGACTAAAACAGACTAATACTGTGTTTTCACAGTACCTGGCTTTAACTTCCTATCACTGAAAGAGGCACTGAAGAGGGTAGGAAAGACAGTCTTGAATTGCTGACACCACTTCTTCTCCATCCCCCAGCAGCAGCTGCATGGTGTGGAAAAAAGAATCTGTGGGCTTGGGAGAAGGAGAGCACAGTGATTGTGGGACTTTGCATTGGAACTCAGCGCTGACCCGTCACAGGGGAAAGCAATACCAGGCAGAACTCAGCTGGTGCCCACGGAGGGAGCATTTAGATCAGCCCTAGCCGGAAGGAATCACCCATCTCAGCAGTCAGAATCTGAGTTCTTTCAAGCCTCGCCGCCATGCATTAAAGTGCTCTGTGGTCCTACATAAATTTGAAAGGCAGTCTAGGCCACAAGAACTGCAATTCCTGGGCAAGTGTTGGTGCTGTGCTGGGCTTGGAGCCAGTAGACTTGGGAGGCATGCGACCTAGTGAGACACCAGCCGGAGCAGCCAAGGGTATGCTTGTGCCACCCCTCCCCTAACCCCAGGCTGCACAGCTTGCAGCTCTGGGAGAGACTCCTTCCTTTTGCTTAAGAAAGGACAGGGAAGAGTAAAGAGGCCATTTATTGCCACTTGGATACCAGTTCAACCACAGTAGGAGAGGCCATGGGGCAGAGTCCTGGGGCCCCCATTCAAGGCCCCCGGCTCCTGGATGACATTTCTAGATACACCCTGAGCCAGAAGGGAACCTGCTGCCTTGCAGAGAAGAACCCAGTCCTGGCAGGATGAATCACTTGCTGACTCAAGAACCCTTGGGCCCTAAATAATCAGCAGTGGCAGTACTTGCCGTGAGCCTTGGGTGAGACTCAGAGACGTGCTGGCTTCAGATATGGCCCAGCACATTCCCAGCTGTGGTGGCTACAGGGAGAGCCTTCTTCTGCTTGAGAAAAAGACAGGAGAGAGTAAAGAGGACTTTGTCTTGCACCTGAGGTACCAGCTTGGCCAAAGCACCAAATGGGCTCTGGGGGCCCCTGATTCTAGGCCTTGGCTCTTAGACAGCATTTCTGGACCTGCCCTGGGCCAGAGGGGAGCCCACTGACCTAAAGGGAGAGTCCCAGGCTTGGCAGCATTCACCACAAATTGACTGAAGAGATCTTGGCCCTTAAGTGAACATTGACTTTAGCCAGGTAGTACCTGCCATGGTCCTGGGGTGGTGGTGGCTATAGGGAGAGACTCCTCTGCTTGTGGAAAGTGGAGGGAAGAGTGGGAAGGACTTTGTCTTGTGACTCAGCTGCCACCTCAGCTGCAGTAGAATAGAGCACCAGGTAGATTCCTAAGGTTTCTGGCTCCAGGCCCTGGCTCCCAAACAGCATCTTTGGACCTGCCCAGGGCTGGTGGGAACATGCCACTCTGAAGAGAAGGACAGAAACCTGACTGGCTCCACCAGCTGCTGATTGTAGAACCCTAGGTCTTTGAACAAACATAGGCAGTAGTTACAGCAGGCCTTGGGTGAGACCCAGTGCTGTTCTGGCTTTGGGTCTGACCCAGCACAGTCCCAGTAGTAGTGGCCACAGGGGTGCTTGTGTCACCCCTCTCCCAGTTCCGGGCAGCTCAGCACAGAGAGAGAGAGGCTCCATTTGCTTGGGAAAAAATAAGGGAAGAGAATAAGAATCTTTGCCTGGTAATACAGGGAATTCTTCCAGATCTTATCCAAGAACACCAAGGTGACACCTCTATGAGTCTATAAGAGCCACAGTGTTACTGGACTTGGGTTACCATAATACTGGCTGCAGTGACCAAAAACTTAGATCATAACACTCAAGTCCTTTAAATACACGGTGTATTAGTCCGTTTTCACACTGCTATAAAGATATTACCTGAGACTGGGTAATTTATAATAAAAGGAGATTTCATTGACTCACAGTTCTGCATGTCTGGGGAAGTCTCAGGAAAATTACAATCATGGCAAAAGGCAAAGGGGAAGCAAGGCACATTTTATACGGCAGCAGGAGAGAGAGAAAGTGAAGGGGGAAGCACCAGACATTTATCAAACGACCAGATCTCTTGCGAACTCACTCACTATTATGAGAACATCATGGGGAAACCACCCCTGTGATCCAATCACGTCACACCACGTCTCTTCCTCAATACGTGGGGATTACAATTCAGATTAAAATTCGCGATGAAACTTGGGTGGGGACAAAACCAAACCATATCATTTCACCCTGGCCCCTCCCAAATATCATGTCCTTTTCACATTTCAAAACTAACCATGCCTCCCCAACAGTACCCCAGAGTCTTCACTCATTTCAGCATTAACTCAAAAGTCCAAGTCCAAAGTCTCATTTGAGAAGAGGCAAATCCCTTCTGCCTATGAGCCTATAAAATAAAAAAACAAATCAGTTACTTCCACATGAATGTATGTCACTATACATTTGTCCAAATCCATAGAATATACATTAGAGGCAGCTCTAAGGTCAACTATGATCTGTGCATGATAATCATGTGTCAAGTGTAAGTTCATCAATTGTAGCAAATATACCACTCTGGTGGGGGATGTTGATAATGTGGGAGTCTATGCATGTATGGGGAAAGGGAGTATGGGAAATATTTGTACCTCCCTCTACATTTGCTTTGAATCTAAAACTGCTTTAAAAAAATAAAGTCTGTTTTAAAAAGGGCAGGGGATACTAGAAGAAAAGAAATGAGAAGATCTGGAAGGTAATAAAGGAGGCAGAAAAAGAAGACAGCTAGCTCTAAATGAGTTTTGGAGACAGGATGGAGGGTTTTGGATACAGGATTTCTGCCACGTGCATAAGATGTTGAAGTCAGGGATGAGAAGAGAGGGAGAAATGGTGGGGGAAAAATTTATACAAGTTTTCCCATGTAATATAAATAGAACCTCCCTTTGGAATTTAAAAATGTTTTACCAAAAATAAAAGAAAATTAAGATGATTTATTAAAATTTAAATTACTTTTGAATTTGTTTCTTGAATGTTGAACTGTTTTCTTTGAAAACAGCACTATGTTATGACTGGGCCATGGTACAGCTCAGCTTTATGTGGGTTACATATACAATAATCATTTAAAAAATAATTTATGAAGATTCCTACTTTGCTCAGTTCTAGAGGAGTGGGCAGTATTGGATAGTTAATAGCCTGTGCCACACAGCTTCCCTGAGAATTAAGGAAATACCTTTATAAACCTATAAACCTATGCTTTATGTCAATACTCATTCAGATGATAGATTCAATTACCAGAAATCCAGTGGTTTTTTCTAATTAAAGCACCTTGTGCTTCTTTTCTCTTTCTTCATTCGTCTTTTCTCCTCCTCTTTTCAAATAAAATCCCAAAATAGTTGTAAGTGTGAATAAGGTTGCAAACCTAGGAAGAACATTTCACTATAAATAAATGTGGGGTTAAAATTTGTGTTAAATTGCTCTCGCCAGGCGTCCTCGTGGAAGTGACATCGTCTTTAAACCCTGCATGGCAATCCCTGACGCACCGCCGTGATGCCCAGGGAAGACAGGGCGACCTGGAAGTCCAACTACTTCCTTAAGATCATCCAACTATTGGATGATTATCCGAAATGTTTCATCGTGGGAGCAGACAATGTGGGCTCCAAGCAGATGCAGCAGATCCGCATGTCCCTTCGAGGGAAGGCCGTGGTGCTGATGGGCAAGAACACCATGATGCGCAAGGCCATCCGAGGGCACCTGGAAAAAAACCCAGCTCTGGAGAAACTGCTGCCTCATATCTGGGGAATGTGGGCTTTGTGTTCACCAAGGAGGACCTCACTGAGATCAGGGACATGTTGCTGGCCAATAAGGTGCTAGCTGCTGCCCGTGCTGGTGCCATTGCTCCATGTGAAGTCACTGTGCCAGCCCAGAACACTGGACTCGGGCCCGAAAAGACCTCCTTTTTCCAGGCTTTAGGTATCACCACTAAAATCTCTAGGGGCACCATTGAAATCCTGAGTGATGTGCGGCTGACCAAGACTGGAGACAAAGTGGGAGCCAGCGAAGTGACGCTGCTGAACATGCTCAACATCCCCCCCCTTCTCCTTTGGGCTGGTCATCCAGCAGGTGTTCGACAATGGCAGCATCTACAATCCTGAAGTGCTTGACATCACAGAGGAAACTCTGCATTCTCGCTTCCTGGAGGGTGTCCGCAATGTTGCCAGTGTCTGTCTGCAGATTGGCTACCCAACTGTTGCATCAGTACCCCATTCTATTATCAACGGGTACAAACGAGTCCTGGCCTTGTCTGTGGAGACGGATTACACCTTCCCACTTGCTGAAAAGGTCAAGGCCTTCTTGGCTGATCCATCTGCCTTTGTGGCTGCTGCCCCTGTGGCCGCTGCCACCACAGCTGCTCCTGCTGCTGCTGCTGCAGCCCCAGCTAAGGTTGAAGCCAAGGAAGAGTCGGAGGAGTCGGACGAGGATATGGGATTTGGTCTCTTTGACTAATCACCAAAAAGCAACCAACTTAGCCAGCTTTATTTGCAAAACAAGGAAATAAAGGCTTACTTCTTTAAAAATAAAATAAATAAAATAAAATTTGTGTTAAATCGAGCCAGGTGCGGTGGCTCATGCCTGTAATCCCAGCACTTTGGGAGGTCAAGGCAGGTGGATCACCTGAGGTCAGGAGTTCAAGACCAGTCTGGCCAACACGGTGAAACCCCAATACTAAAAATACAAAAATTAGCTGGGCATAGTGGTACATGCCTGTAATCCCAGCTACTTGGGAGGCTGAGGCAGGAGAATTGCTTGAACCCAGGAGGCGGAGGTTGCAGTGAGTCGAGATCGTGCCATTGCACTCCAGCCTGGGCAACAGAGTGGGACTCCATCTCAAAAAAACAAAATTATGTTAAATGATGCAAATTACGTTCTAGATTATATATGGAAAATGTATATTACCATGCTGATGAGAGCATGGCATGTTCAATATGGCTTTTAATATGAGAGTCAATTTTGACATTACCAGGTGTTATGCACTTAGTTCATCTTACACAAATGAAAACCATTATCAAAAATATTACCTACTTTCTAAAATTCTTCTTATACTTTCTACATTCTTGTCTAATTCAGCCTTACACAGCCCACCAGAAATGACTGTTCTCGATGATATTTCTTTTCTGTTTAAAATATCTGTGGATAAGTCAGGTGTGGTGGCTCACGCCTGTAATCCCAGCACTTTGGGAGGCTGAGGCGGGTGGATCACCTGAGTTCGGGAGTTCGAGACCAGCCTGAACAACATGGAGAAATCCCATTTCTACTGAAAATACAAAATTAGTTGGGCGTGGTGGCGCATGCCTTTAATCCCAGCTACTCGGGAGGCTGAGGCAGGAGAATCACTTGAATCCGGGAGACAGAGGTTGCAGTGAGCCGAGATCATGCCGTGGCACTCCAGCCTGGGCAACAAGAGCGAAACTCCGTCTCAGAATAAAATAAAATAAAAATCTGTGGATAATACCTTGATAGCAATGAGCATATCTAGTGCTCAGATCTTAGTCTGTAGAGATTATTTCCCCCTATAAAGAACCAGGGCTTCTTGGAGAAATAGATGATTCTAGGCTGGACTGGGGAAAGTATAAAGGGAACTTGGAATATCTTGTGGGACAGAAATATGGAAGTGCAGTAAGTACTCACTTAACCTCATTGATATGTTCTTGGAAACTGTAACTTCAAGGGAAATGGTGTACAGCAGGTCCTTGAATAACATTGTTTCATCATAGCACTGATAAGGAAGGAATCTGGGTTTTTAAATACTTTTTAATACTTTGTTTCACTTAAAGTCACAGTTTCCAAGCATCTATTGAAGACCTTAAGTGAGGACTTACTGAACAAAAACAAAACTGATAAAGTCATGCCAAAAAGAGGCAGAAGCCAGCTTAAAAGGGCTCTCACTTGCTAAATATGGGACAGTTTTGAGTATTAAAATAAATAAGGACTGGAACAGATCGTAACACATTAAATAAAGAATTCAAACCAACCCTATTCTTAAAAAATTAAGAGGTAGGGAGGAGGAGAAGGAAAGTTGTTTACAGAAGAAGACCAACTAATTAATGTAGGATTGTTAGAATTAGAAAACCAAAATTGTGCAATCACCATTGTAATAATTGATTCAGGCAAGAATCATCAATAGATGTAAAATCATTAAGTAAAATGTTACAGAATAATATATTCACAGTCTCAAAGTCCCACTAGTTGTAATCATGAATTATAAAGGGGAAAAGGTACCTCTAAAATGGAGAGGTCTGGTGGACACCACTTAAACCAAATGATCAAATTTAATGTCACCAATAATGGGAAAAATTGACATCACGTGCCCTCTGATGTGCTGTACTAAGGACACAGATCACACATTAAGTATTCCTGCCCCCTCCTCCCAAAAAAGATTCTAGTCATTAGGAAATAATCAAACCAAATTCAGGAACATTATGCAAAACAGCTGACCTGGACTATTACAAAATGTCAATGCTATGAAAGGTTAAAAAAAAAAAAAAGCTCAGGATAATCTTTAAAAGAAAGGGAAGAGGGCCAGGCATGGTGGCTCACCCTGTAATCCCAGAACTTTGGGAGGCCGAGGCCTCACCTGAGGTCAGGAGTTCAAGACCAGCCTGGCCAACATGGTGAAATCCCGTCTCTACTAAAAATACAAAAATTAGCCGTGGCGAATCTAGGTAAAGGGTATGTGGGTGTTCATTGTACTAGTTTTACACTTTTCTATAGGATTAAAAATTTTCAATATAAAGAAGTAGGATAAAGAAGTAGGATAAAGAATCTAGGTAAAGGGTATGTGGGTGTTCATTGTACTAGTTTTACACTTTTCTATAGGATTAAAAATTTTCAATATAAAGAAGTAGGATAAAGAAAATGACGTGAAAAATAAAAGTTTTTTAAAAGATGCTGAGCCAAAAATGTAGGAGGCAAAGTTGAAATGGGCAAAGTTAGAAGTAGGATATGGACAGAAAGTCCAAGTCTATGACTTCTCACAGCCTTATTCCTGCAAGTCCACCCTGTTGTCTGTCGCTGAACATTCTATCATATGCCATATATTTTTCAAATCAGGAGCTAAACACTCTTCCATAACGTTAGGGTCAGAAGCTCCTGATCTCAGGTCACAAGAAAAGATGTACGAGAAATTCATCGCTCTATAGCTTAAACTGTTTCTTGCCTTCTTCCTTACAGACATGGTCTCCAGACACTTCTTGCTGAAGGGCTGACTGCATTTTATTTTCCTTGGCTATAGGTTTGTCATAGGGATAACACAGTTCCCACAGTCTGAAAGGAGAGCTAGATGCCAGCCCCTCCAGGCATTTAAAAATGCATTTTTGAAAGTCAGAAGACAAAATTTCCGATCTGGTTTGTAATGCTTCCTTCCTCTAATATTTATGTGAACCTTCCTTTTCCCGGGCATATTCTGCGTGACTCCTCTCTCCTTCCTGGTGATTTTCCTCTATCCTGGTGACCCAGCCGAATGCCACTGCTGGTTCTTTATGTGTGTGACTCATGAGTATGTGTGTGTACTCCCTTCTCCTTCCTTTATTATTTATTCATCCCTGGTAATTACTTATTTATGTAGGTCACTTTATTTTAAAATGATAGTTTTACAAATGCTGAAGCAGATGAGCATTTATAGTCTAAAGGACAGGAGAGATGAACAAGAGACACAAAATATACCACAGAGAGATGGATTAGGAAAGAAAAAGAAATGCAGGTCTAGAATCTCATCTTTTATTTTTTATTGTATATATTTAAGATGTACAACATGTTTTGATACACATATACATATAGTGAAATGATGACTACAGTCAAACAATTTACATGTCCATTACCTTTCATAGTTACTTTTTGGTGTGTGGTGTTAAAAGAAAAACCTTAGACAAATTAAGCTTAACAGAGTTTAATTGATCAAAGAACTGTTCACAGTTCAGGAAGCCAGAATAGGTTCAGAGAGTCTGCGGTGCTGCGAACGTGTGGAAGATTTACAGGCAGCAAAAAGAAAGTGAGGTACAGAAACAGCCAGATTGGTTACACACGCGGTTTGAACAGTTGGCTGCTTGTGATTAACCAAACCTCGGTGGTTGGCACCAGAGTAGGTTATAGTTTGTTTACACATCCAGTTGGGTTACAGATCACTCTGTAAGGAGATGCCTTTAGGCTGAACTTAAAATATATCAGGAGGCAGCTTTAGGCTAAACTTAACAGCAATAATTTCTTCTCTATCATCATCTGCCTTTTTTTTTTTTTTTTCATTTTAGGAGTTGTCTTATTCTCATGTTTTCATTGGCTCTTTATTAAATACATTTGTGATGGTTTTGGTCTCTACTACCTTCAAACTGAAGTAAAGTTTGTTTACTGTGTTCAAGGAACCACACTGGCTATAGTATTCAATGTAGCTAGCCTGGCCAAATTGAAGACTAGTGTGCGAGAGTTAGTATGGCTCAAGACTTAGCCAGGCTCATGACTGGTCAACCCATTTTAACTGAGCACCTACTATTTATCAGGCACTATGTTTGGAAGTGGAGGGAGAGATTGACTGAGACACAATGCCCTACCTCAGTGGTTCAAAATATTCCATGTAAGGTTTACACTAGCGTCATCTGAAGAAGGGTATTGAAGATAAGATGATGCCACCACATGGATGTTAGTGCATGCTTTAGGAATTGTGTTCAGCTGCTAGCTTAAATAAATTGGGAGGTTATTTTCTATCTTTTGCAGGCAGAGGTAGACAATCCAGTGGTGGCATACCAAGCCCATGAAGTCATCCAAGTCCCACGCTCCTTCTATCTCTCTGCTTTGTCCTTCTTAGCACACATTTTCCACTCTAAAGTTTGCCTCATGGTTGCCAGATGACCACTGCAACTCCAGCCATCATGTCTGCATTCCAGGCTGAAAGAAAGAGGAAGACTGAAGAGAGAAGAGGCAAAAGGACGCTTGCCAGGTGAGTCAACCTCGTTTTAAAAGAGCTTTCCCAGAACCTCCACCCAAAACTTCTGCTTACATCCCATTAAGTAGCACTTAGTCATACGGCCATCCATAACCGTAAGAGAAGATCTCAACAAAATAAGAGCTTCACAAGTACTTAGTCATTTGCAAGTACAAGTTCAGGTACTTGTGATAGTGGCTTACCTGTCTTCTCATTGGTCCCTGGCACTTTTAAAGTTAACTTTGCTGGTTTCTTTTTTATCACCCAACTGTCTAAAACATCATCATCTTACACTTAAAATGCATAATTGTTAAAATTCTGACCAAAGAAGAGGGATAGTTCAGCAGACACATCGAATAAGAGGGGTGAATTAATGGTAGGGCAAGGAGAAGAAAATCTCATAGACTTCTGCCGCCCCCACTCAATGGTAGAAAAGATTCTTATGTTTGTTCGTCTTTTTAAAAAAATTATTGATATACATTAACAAATTGCTTTGCATAAATGTTACGTCAATGTATACTGCTACCAGCACTGTATGAGTAATAGGCTAGGGTCATTTTAAAGAACTTTATGTTCGAAGCTCATTCAACACTTCATAAACTCACTACATTGCTTTTTTTTTTTTTTTTTTTTTGAGATGGAATCTCACTCTGTCGCCCAGGCTGGAGTGCAGTGGCACGATCTCGGCTCACGGCAACCTTCATCTCCCAGGTTCAAGTGATTCTCCCACCTCAGCCTCCCAAGTAGCTGGGATTACATGCTCCCACCACCATGCCCGGCTAATTTTTATATTTTTAGTAGAGACAGGATTTCACCATGTTGGCCAGGCTAGTCTCGAACTCCTGACCTCAGGTGATCTACCCGCCTCGGGCTCCCAAAGTACTGGGATTACAGGCGTGAGTCACTGCACGCGGCCTACTACATTGCTTTCTGAGCACCTCTTACTAATATTATTGCTCTACAATTGTCCAAAACTATTTACCTCTTGCTCAGTTATCCGAATTTTTGCTTGTTGCTGTGCTCTGTCATTGATTGATTTCATAAACATTCTTCCTTCTTTTTAAAAAATTTTGATTGATTGAGCCCAGGAGGTCAAGGCTGTAGTGAGCCATGATTGTGCCACTGCACTCCAGCCTCAGTGACAGAGCAAGACACTTTCCTCTCCCCTTCTCCCCCGCAAACATTTATAATGGCTTTATTGAAATATAATTCACAGGCCATACAATTTCACCCATTTAAAGTGTACAATTTGTTGGCTTTTAGTATATTAAAAGTTTTTCAACCATCACCACAATTTTAGAACATTTTTATCACAGCAGAAAGAAACTGTACTAATTAGCAGTCACTCCTCATTTACCCTCCAAAACCACAAGCCCTAGGCGATCACTAATCTACTTTCTGTCTGTATAGATTTGCCTATTCAGGACATTTTATATAAATGGAATCAATACAGTATGTGATCTTCTGTGATCTGGCTTCTTTCACTTAGCATAATCTTTTCAAGGTTCATCCATGTTGTAGCATGTATGAATACTTCATTCCTTTTTTAATGCCTAATAACATTCCATTGTATGGCATATTAATATTAATACCACATTTGGCAATTCAGTGGAGAAAGAATAGACTATTCAACAAATGGGGCCGGGCGCGGTGGCTCAAGCCTGTAATCCCAGCACTTTGGGAGGCCGAGACGGGCGGATCACGAGGTCAGGAGATCGAGACCATCCTGGCTAACACGGTGAAACCCCGTCTCTACTAAAAATACAAAAACTAGCCGGGCGAGGTGGCAGGCGCCTGTAGTCCCAGCCACTTGGGAGGCTGAGGCAGGAGAATGGCGTAAACTCGGGAGGCGGAGCTTGCAGTGAGCTGAGATCCGGCCACTGCACTCCAGTCCGGGCGACAAAGCGAGACTCCGCCTCAAAAAAAAAAAAAAAACAAAAACAAAAAAACAAAAAAACAAAAACAAAAAAAAAAAACAAATGGTATTAAAATAATTGTACATCCCTATACAAAAAAAGTCAATTTGGGCCTAAACCTCATCTCTTTTCTAAAAATTAATTTGAAATGGATCCCATATCTAAATGTAAAACATAAAACTATAAACCTTTTAGAAAGAAGCACAGGAGAAAATCATCATCATCAGTGGTTAGGCAAAGATTTCTTAGACACAACACCAAAAGTACGATCCATTTTAAAAAAAGAACTTGTATGTCCAGTCCAGGATATACAAAGAACCCTCAAAACCAAACAGTTAGAAAACAAACAGCCCAATTTTTAAAAGGGGCAAAAACTAAAAATACAACCCAGCAATCACACCCCTGGGTATATATCCCAGAGAAATAACAATTTCTGTCCATACAAACCTGTACACAGATGATCATGGCAACATTATTTGCAATGTTCAAAACCTTGAAATAATCAAAATGTTCCTCTATAGTTGACTAGTTAAACATACTGTGGTACATCCATACCACAGATTACTCAGCAGTAAAAAGCAATGAACTATTAATATATGCAACAACTTGGATGGTTCTCAAGGGTATTCTGCTGTACACTGAGTCAAAAAAAGCCAACTTCAAAATGTCACATACTATATGATTCCGTTTATATAATATTCTCAAAGTAACAAAAGAATAGAGATGGAGGCCAGGCGTGGTGGCTCACGCCTGTAATCCCAGCACTTTGGGAGGCCCAGGTGGGCAGATCACTTAAGGCCAGGAGTTCGTGACCAGCCTGGCCAACATGGTGAAACCCCGTCTCTTTTAAAAATAAAAAAAAAAATTGCTGGGCGCAGTGGCTCATGCCGGTAATCCCAGGACTTTGGGAGGCCGAGGCGGGCGGATCATGAGGTCAGGAGTTTGAGACCAGCCTGACCAACATGGAGACACTCTGTCTCTTAAAAAAAAAAAAAAAAAAAAAAAAAATTAGCCGGGTATGGTGGTGTGCGCCTGTAATCCCAGCTACTCAGTAGGCTGAGGCAGGAGAACTGCTTCAATCTGGGAGGCTGAGGTTGCAGTGAGCCGAAATCATGCCACTGCACTCCAGCCTAGGTGACAAAAAAAAAAATAAAATTTTTTTTTAGCTGGGCGTGGTGGCACATGCGTGTCATCCTAGCTACTTAGGAGGCTGAGACAGGAGAATCACTTGAATCCGGGAGGCAGAGGTTGCAGTGAGCCAAGATCTCTCCACTGCACTCCAGCCTGGGTGACAGAGTGAGACTCCGTGTCAAAAACAACAACAACAACAACAACAACAACGACTCAAAAGGCTACCTACTGTATGATTCCATTTATAAATGGAATATATATGCTATGTTTGAAAAGACAAAACTACAGTGACAGAAAAGCAGACCAGTGATTTCCAAGGATTAGTAGCTGGAGGAAGGTGTGATTCTTTTTTTTTTTTTGAGACGGAGTCTCGCTGTGTCGCCCAGGCTGGAGTGCAGTGGCGCGATCTCGGCTCACTGCAAGCTCCGCCTCCCGGGTTCCCGCCATTCTCCCGCCTCAGCCTCCGAGTAGCTGGGACTACAGGCGCCCGCCACTGCGCCCGGCTAGTTTTTTTGTATTTTTTAGTAGAGACGGGGTTTCACCGTGTTAGCCAGGAGGGTCTCGATCTCCTGACCTCGTGATCCGCCCGCCTCGGCCTCCCAAAGTGCTGGGATTACAGGCTTGAGCCACCGCGCCCGGCCTGGAAGGTGTGATTCTAAAGCAGGAGACAGCAAACTTTTTCTGTAGAGGGCCAGGTAGTAAATAGTTTAGGCTTTGTGGGCCACATATGGTCTCTGTCACATATTCTTTACTTTTGTCTCTGGCTTTTGTTCTTTTTACAAAACTTAAAAAATGTAAAAATGATTCTTAGCTTCTGGGCCCTGAGAAAACAGGCCATGGACCAGATTTGACTCAGGTGTAGTTTGCCAACTCTTGTGACAATGACAGAGTTTAAGGGAGTTGGCAGGGTGGGGAATGAGCGATATAATTGTTCTGTATTCGACTGTGGCATGGTTACAGGAATCTATAAATGTGTTAAAAGTCACAGAAGTATATGCACACAGAAAAGTCAATAATATTGTATGTTGATTAGAAAGAAAAACCCAGTAACCTATCAGATCAGTTCATCTCTGTCACAAGATATATCAAAATTGCCTTTTCCCTAAGATACAAGGATCAAGAAACCTTTTAAAAGATATGGCTTCTAACCAGGTGCGGTGGTACATGCCTATAGTCCCAGCTACTCTGGAGGCTGAGGTAGGAGGATCACTTGAGGCCAGGACTTTAAGGCTGCAGTGGGGCATGATGAGACCTGGGAATACCCACTGCATTCCAGCCTGAGCAACATAGTGAGACCCCATCTCTAAAAAAATAAATTTGTAAAATACATGAAAGATATGGCTTCTATCCATTCTATTTATGAATTTGCTTACTGCAGTAATTCCCTTGTTTAAAATGGCAGGCTTGTGTGAATGAGATGATGAACTCAGTTGTAACTTACTAGGTTACGATGATGACAACCGTTTCTTCGAGGACAGGAAAAGCAAGTGTTATTCTCTATAAAAAGAGACAAATGCATTTGTCACTTACAATAATGTCCAATTTATTTGCTGAGCAATGATCATTTAAGCTCAAAGCAATATGTGAGTTTCAGCCTTGAAATAGCAATTCAATCTGAATTATTTTCAAATAAGTTACCTTTAAGCATTAGAAATTATAGCTTATGTTATAGAGAATATGCCCTTTCTTACGTTTTGCAAACTACAGGAGAGAATCTGACATTTATTTTATGCTCTGGATAAGAGGGTCACTGTGTCACAGCAGATTCACTTTCCCTCAGGCCTTGGTAACTGTCAGAGAGAATTGTATAACTGTCAGCATATTGTATAAGAACGTCAAGAGAACTGACTTTTGTTGTCTGATCAAGTGAATATGTAATGCTTCCCTAAAAATATCCTTTAAGAAATTAACAATATTTCATTTTTTGTAGTGATTCTCAGGGCTGGGTGTGTGTATTTCAGGAATAGGGATGCTTTAGGAGATTTACATGGCCTAACCCCAGAATCAGAGACCTGGTGAGCCCTGTGGAAAACAGTGTAGAACCCTCCATCTAGGCAGCCTTTCAAACTACTATATTTATCAAGCATATACTTCAGGTAAACACGTGACAGAGGATGAAACTCTTTCCCTACATTTTACTCTGGATACAAAGGGATTTCAAAAATAAGCATAAAACATGAAGGATAAAAAGACAACGTATTTCTGTGTCCCCATGGAATGGTGGCTTGCCAATGACTAGCTTGGCATTTCTCTCTGTATTTCTTTAAGCACCATCTCTTTTCATCATCCCCAAGTGCTGCCCCACACTCCAAACTAAGTGGTTGTACTTATACGACACACTGTTTTTTCTCTTTATGCCCATAAAATATGTTCGTGCAGCAAACGTTTATTGAGCACCTGCTATGTGCTGGGTAACAGCTTGTGCTTGGGACAGATAAGCAAATGAAACAAACAGAAGTCCCTGCCTTCATAGAGCTTGCATTCTAGTGGGGGCAGATAGACAATGAACAATGAATATGATAAATAAGTAAATTATATAGTATGTTAGATACATTTGGATTGCCTAATGTATTAGGCTGTTTTGTGTCACCATAAAGACACACCAGAGGCTGGATAATTTATAAAGGAAAGAGGTTTAATTGGCTCATGGTTCTGCAGGCTGTTCAAGGAGCATGGTGCCAAGATCGGCTCTGGGTGAGGGCCCCAGGGAGCTTATAATCGTGGCTGAAGGTGAAGGGGGAGCCAGCATCATACGACAAGAGCAGGAGTGGTGGTGGGGAGGTGTCACACACTTTTAGACAACCAGATCTCACACGAACTGAGTGAGCACTCACCACCAGGGGATGGAGCTAAGCTGTAAATAAGGGATCCACTCCCATGATCCAATCATCTCCCACCAGGCCCCACCTCCAACATTGGAAATTACATTTCCACATGAGATTTGGAGGGGACAAACATCCAAACCATGTCACCTAAGTACTGGTTAGCTGTCTTTGCTAAATTGCTGATAAGTTATAAGTTATTACATATCCCCTCTCTCTTTTGCATCATCAGTTTTACCCTCTCTACTGGACTATTCCATCAGTGTACCCACAAAGAAGCTATTATATCTCTAATCTTAAAAGGATGCTGATATGGTTTGGCTGTGCCCCACCCAAATTTCATCTTCAATTATGGTTTCCATAATCCCCACATGTCTTGGGAAGGACCCAGTGGGAGGTAATGGAATCATGGGGGTAGTTACCCTCATGCTGTTCTTGTGATAGTGAGTGAGTTCTCACGAGTTCTGATGGTTTTATAAGGGGCTTTTCCCCCTTTTGCTCGGCACTTCTCTTTCCTGCCACCATGTGAAGAAGGATGTTTTTGCTTTCCCTTCTGACATGATTGTGAGTTTTCTGAGGCCTCCCCAGCCTTGCTGAACTGTGAGTCAATTAAATCTCTTTCCTTTATAAATTACCCAGTCTCAGGTATGTCTTTATTAGCAGCATGAGGACAGACTAATACAAACGGCCTCTCTTGATTCACTCTGTTCTCATCACAGCAGTCAGGGTGATCCTCTTAAAATCATAAGTCAGATGATGTATTAATATCCATACCACCACCACTGCCACTCCTGCCCAAACATCCTATTTCCCTTCCTGGCTTTATTGTTTTCTCTTTAGTACTTAACATTATTGACATAGCTCTTTTTATATCTATATCTGTATTCCATAACTTTACTTATTTATCCTGTTTCAGTTGGCTTTTCCTACCAGAATATAATCTTATGCAGGTAGGAATTTTTACCTATTTTATTTAGTCTCAGTATCTAGAATCATCCCTGGCATATAGTAGGTGCTAAGTAAATATTTTAAATGAATCATGTTGCCTGCTCTAATTGTGTTTGAACAGGGAGCTGTTGGCTGAATATTATGCTTTAAGGACTATAATGGTCACTGGGCAAATTTGTTTTTATTTATTTATTTATTTATTAAGTTCTGGGGTACATGTGCAGGATGTGCAGGTTTGTCACATAGGTAAACGTGTGCCATGGTGGTTTGCTGCACCTATCAACCGATCACGTAGGTATTAAGCCCAGCATGCATTAGCTATTTTTCCTAATGCTCTCCCTCTCCCCAACCCAACCCTGACAGGCCCCCAGAGTATTGTTCCCCTCCCTGTGTCCATGTGTTCTCATTGTTCAGTTGTTCAGTTCCCGGTTATAAGTGAGAACATGTGGTGTTTTGTTTTTGTTTTTGTTTTGAGATAGTCGCCCAGGCTGGAATGTAGTGGCGCAATTTCAGCTCACGGCAAACTCCGCCTGCCACGTTCAAGTGATTCTCCTGCCTCAGTCTCCCAAGTAGCTGAGACTACAGGCGCCCGTCATCACGCCCGGCTAATTTTTGTATTTTTAGTAGAGACGGGGTTTCACCATATTGGCCAGACTGGTCTCCGACTCCTGACCTTAGGTCATCCACCTGCCTCAACCTCCTAAAGTGCTGGTATTATAGGCATGAGCCACTGTGCCTGGCCAGCAAATATTTTTGACAAGTTATTTCTTCCACATCCTTCAATCCCAACCTTTGAACAGTATCAATGGGTATAACTCTAAACAATAAAATACAACATTGTCAGATCCTCATTCAATGTGTTTATAAGAGTTGTGAATGTGGGCTCCTCCTTCTTCAGACTGCAGAATTTGATAACGTTGGTTTTTGTATGTTTTGTTCTTAGGTATGTATTATTCTTTCTCCTGTCAGTAATTCCTTTGTGATCTGTTTCTTTTCTTATTTCATTCATCTCCTTCCCCGGTTCTCCACCCTAGAAATTTGAGAGACAGACTGATATCCAGAAAAACAAATCTTTCACTGCAATCTCCTTTTCAGTGTTATCTTAATTTTGAATAGATTTAAGTAAAATAAGCTAAGTATTTCTTAGATACAGATATTAGTAAGCACACAATTTTATTCATCAAACTCTGCTTACTATAAATCTCTCTCTATTGACAACATGTACAAATTAAGTTGGAAGGATAAAGAAAGAAGCAGGGGAGGCTTCTGGAACTAGCATCTATGTTCCTCAAATATTAGAATTGCTTGATGGTGTTAATGAGGCACTTGCCTATTAATTTTAAGGTTGATTTTCAATTTATTTGGACATCATTGCTCTGCAATGTATTTTTAATTTTCCTTATTAAAACTTTTAATTAGTCTTCCCAAAATTTTAAAGCAAAACCAGCTATTATGCCATTTAATTGGAATATTACAGATAGTCAGAAAGAGATTTGAAACTAAGTTGATTCAAAAATTAAGATTTAGCTGGAAACATTAGCTCATACATGTAATCCCTCCCTGTTACTTAGGAGGCTGAGGCAGGAGGATCGCTTGAGGCCAGGAGTTCAAGACCAGCCTGGGCAACATAGTGAGACCCCATCTCTAATTTTTTCTCTTTTTTATTAGCTAACTGTGGTGCCATGTGCCTGTAGTCCCAGCTACTCAGGAGGCTGGGGTGGGAGGATTGATTGAGCCCAGGAGTTCCAGGCTACAGTGAGCTGTGGTTGTGCCACTACACCCCGGCCTGGGCAACATAGTGCGACCCTGTCTCTAAATAGATATGTAAATAAATAAAAGTAAATATTTGCTTTCTAATGCATTTACATTAAAATATTTGATAAGAATGTGAGTTTGCTTCTATGTGTCCTTAATAAAATATAATGACTTGAGAAGTATATCTACTACTTTTTATCATGGAAGCTCAGTATTCAACACAAATGCTTTCTGTTAATCCTTATTGTTTTAGTTACTGCAATTTTTAAAAAGTTATTCTCAGCTAATGAATTGAAGTTACACTTCCACATTTGGACACCATTAAATTACTAAGAGTACTAGGACTTTTAAAAGGTTTAAAATGCATGATTTTAAACATTTGGGGATTTTAAGATAAAAGTATAAAGTTATTTGTGGAGAAATTTAAGATGTTACATGATGGCTGAAATAAAAGTCTTGGGATAAGAATAGTGTGTGTGGAGGAGGGCTTGAAATATCCAAAAGACCAACATTTTACTTTTTAAAATGGAAATTTCCTGGTTTAGTGACTGAGGATTCTAATCACATGGCATGCCAGATTTTAAAATATTCATTTTTAAAATCAGTGACTGGGCGCCGTGGCTCACACTTGTAATCTCAGCACTTTGGGAGGCCGAGGCAGGTGACTCACTTGAGGTCAAGAGTTCGAGACCAGCCTTGCCAACATAGTGAAACCCGTCTGTACTAAAAACACAAAAATTAGCCAGGCATGGTGGCACACGCCTGTAGTCCCAGCTACTCCAGAGGCTGAGGCAGGAGAATCGCTTGAACCCGGGAGGCGGAGGTTTCAGTGAGCCAAGATTGCACCACTACACTCCAGTCTGGGCGACAGAGCAAGACTCCCTCTCAAAATAAAATAAAATAAAAAGTATCCACCGAGACCCTCTAGATGACTTTTACTGGTTTCAAATTTGTTAGACTTCATTAATCTTGTTAAGTAACACTTGTACTTAGGTCATGAACATTCACTTATTTTATTTGTCTACTGATGGCAGTTGTGAGTAAAATCCACTCTCAAGGTCTCCCTCCTTGAAGAGAGAATCTACTATAATAACAGGTCTCATTATCTCACCATGATAAAAATGTCAAGCATTTTTTTTGAAGGACTCAAATTACATCTGTTGCAACACCAGTGCGTTAGCTCATAGTCTCCTTTCTTCCCCACCCATAACTACCTGCGTGCAATATGATTCCAGCTTCCCTAATGTAACTCAATTTTTATTAAATTTAAAAAACACAAATTAGTAAGTTAAAGTAGTAGTTGAAGTAATAGAGGTGAAGTGTCACCTTTGTTGTTGCTGTTGTTTGTTTACTCCTTTCCATTCCCAATTATTTCTGCCACCTGGTGCAAAGATGTGATCTAACAAAAATGATTTCCCCTCCCCCGACACACACCTGTCATAGTCCCAGGGGTTGCCATACCTCACTTTTGTTCTTTGGTTTCCCATTTTCTTTTCTTTCTTTTTTTTTTTTGAGACAGAGTCTCACTCTGTCACCCAGGCTGGAGTGCAGTGGCTGGATCTCGGCTCACTGCAAGCTCCGCCTCCTGGGTTTACGCCATTCTCTTGCCTCAGCCTCCCGAGTAGCTGGGACTACAGGCGCCCACCACCTCGCCCGGCTAGTTTTTTGTATTTTTTAGTAGAGACGGGGTTTCATCGTGTTAGCCAGGATGGTCTCGATCTCCTGACCTCGTGATTCGCCCGTCTCGGCCTCCCAAAGTGCTGGGATTATAGGCTTGAGCCACCGCGCCCGGCTTGGTTTCCCATTTTCATGTTCAAGTTATCCAGCTGCTAGCTTTCTTTTAAAGTAAGAGTTATTTGTACAACAAAGCTAGACGATAAATTGTTTTCCTCAAAACACAAAATATGGGCCTGTTCCCTCTGCTGTGAGACTATCACTCCACCAGAGGGGTCAATTTGTGTGTACTTCAGGTGACAAGATTTGCGGTCACCTGGCCAAAAACTTCTTTGTCTCTTTGGATGACTTAAAAACTCTACCCCAAGATGTCTTTCATGAGGATGCCCCAAAGTTTTATTTGTTTTACTGTAGGGTTGCCTGCCCAGCACCCCCAATTTTTTCTGAGAGTGGAAATGGCCAATTTGGGCCTGCAATTGCTGAACTTTTCCATGACTCTGCTGGGCTGGGTGGGCCTTGTGGCCTGCACCGCCATCCTGCAGTGGCAGATGAGCTCATGTGTGGGCAACAGCATCATCACAAGGGACTGTGGATGGACTACATCACACAGAGCATGGGCTTGATGAGCTGTGAAATGTATGACTTGGTGCTCGCCCTGCCAGCAGCCATGCAGGTCCCTCGAGCCCTTAATGGTGGCATACCTGGTGCTGGGCTTCCTGACCATATGTGTGTGGCCACGATGGGCATGAAGTGCATGTGTTGTGGGGGAAATGACAAAGTGAAGAAGGCCTGTATAGCCAAATCTCATCTTGAACTATAATCCTCACATGTCAAGGGAGGGGAATGACTGGATTATGGGGGCAGTTTCCCCCATACTGTTCTCATGATAGTGAGTGAATTCTCACGAGATCTGACGGTTTTTTGTTTGTTTGTTTTTTGAAATGGAGTTTCACTCTTGTTGCCCAGGCTGGAGTGCAATGGCATAGTCTCAGCTCACTGCAACCTCTGCCTCTCAGGTTCAAGCGATTCTCCTGCCTCTGCCTCCCACGTAGTTGGGATTACAGGCATCCCTCACCACACTCAGTTAAGTTTTGTATTTTTAGTAGACACGGGGTTTCACCATGTTGGCCAAGATGGTCTCGAACTCCTGAACTCAGGTGATCTGCCCACCTCAGCCTCCCAAAGTACTGGGATTACAGGCTTGAGCCACTGTGCCCGGCCCTGATGGTTTTATAAATGGTAGTTTTTCCTGCTCTCTCACATGCTCTCTCTCTCCTGCCGCCATGTGAAGAAGGTCCTTGCTTCCCCTTCTGCCGTGATTGTAAGTTTCCTGAGGCCTCCCCAGTCATGCTAAACTGTGAGTCAATTAAACCTCTCTCCTTTATAAATTACCCAGTCTTGGGTATTTCTTTATAGCAGTGTGAAAACAGACTAATATGATAGGCATGGTTAGAGGCATCATTTTCATCATGGCAGGTCTTGCTGACTTGGTAGCTTTCTTCTGGTATGGCCATCAGATTGTCACGGACTTTTACAATCCCTTGATCCCCTTGAATATTAGGTATGAGTTTGGTCCTGCTATCTTTATTGGCTGGGCAGGGTCTTCTCTGGCCCTCCTAGGAGGTGTACTATTCTCTTGCTCTTGTCCTGGGAATAAGACCCAAACTGGGTACCGTGTACCTCACTCTTACTCTAAGTCCAACTCTGCCAAGGAGTACCTGTGAGTTGGGACCCCTCTGCCCCAGGCTGACAGGCTATGAGTGTATCTAGATGCCTGAAAAGACCTGGGGCAGAGCTCAATCTGTGGGCAGGGCGCAGGACAAATGCCTCCTGGTCACGCCATCCCTGCACACCATGTACTGTTCTCTGGGGGGTGGGGTGGGAGACACAAAAGAGAGGAGAGTGCACATTTTGTATAGTAATAAAAAATAAGTTTTGGAAAGTAAAAAGATATATATGAGCAAGTAGGGATAGACCAGTGATAGCTACAATACCTATAGTACTGGCATCTGTACAGAAACATGCTTAGGGAAGCAACAGGGCATCTCGCTGACCTGGGAACAACAAAATAACCGAAAGGCACTAAATGAAAGTTTAGAGAGCCAAAGTGAGAACAGGAACTAAAACTGTAGGGGTAAACCTCCATGACAATGGTCTGCAATAAGACATAAGAGATCTAAAATAGTCTGGATCATACAAGCTCTTAGAACTAACCAGCCAAAGCATCCTTTGAGGATAAAGATCTACACTGAAGAGACTTGCTGATCAATCTAAATTGAACAGGATAGTGACAATACAGACAAAAGAAAGAACAGGGCCAGAAAAAGTAAGGAGGGGAACAGAGTCTGGAGATCTCAGAAATTAAGCCACCATATTTTTGACACTTCACAAAAACAACAGGAGAGTTCTAGTCATAAAGTTATAAAATCCATATTTCCCTTGTAAAAGTTCAGGAAAATGAAATTCACGTGGAAATGAACATAATAGAATAAAGGGCAAAAACCATGTGATAATTTCAATGGACACAGAAAAATACAAATTCATAATACAAATTCTCAACAAACTTAGAATAGAAGGGAACTCCTTCAACCTTCAACCTGATAAAGAGTATCCACAAAAACCACCAGTGTTTTATTTTTACAATATGTAATTTTTTGTATTTAGCATCTCTCTCAACTTTGTAGGATGAACAGGAAGAAGAACTAGAATTGAAGCTTGGAGAACAAACTTGGGATTCCCAAATGGGCTAGTATATGTTAGGATCTTGGCAGCAGCCAAAATGGACTATTTTTTGGCCAGGGAAGTCATATGTAGGGACCTTAAGGTTGGGGTACAGAATGAGTAGGAATGAGGGTGCCGGAAGATTCATATACACCAGGCCGATAGGATGAGCAGCATTGGGGAATCTGAGTAGCGTGTCTGTATTTCTCAGGCCAGCACTGGTCTTGACTTTGCCCTCTGATATTGATGGTTGTTGAGTTTCTTGTTTTTGCTGAATATGCTCGCATTTTGCTTTCTTAAGTTTTGCTCTGTGGTTCTCGAACCAGACCTCCAGTACTGTTGGATGTATTTCGATTTTCGAAGCCCACTGAAGGCTGGGGTTTGGGTATAGGTTCTCATTGAAAAAGCTGTTCAAATCTTCCAGTAATTTCTCAGTGAACGTGGTTCATTTCCTGTGTGAATGCATCTGGTGCTTGCCTTTGGGAAGATCCTCTGAGTCTGACATCTTCTAATCCAGATGTGCTCCTGTGTTCAGTTCCAATGATAAGAACTAGTAGAGATTGAATCCAGACTTAAATAGCTTACTCCACAGCCACACTTGATTCCCAACCCCTTCCAACTGTTTCTGCCCTATCTGCTTCCAATCTGATTCCTGGATCCTCCAGAGCCCCCTGGATTTCTCCTAATTCTGTCTCACGTCATACCTAATCATAAAAGACTGCATGTTTGCCTCCAAGACTAGGAAGAAGGCAAGACTACCCACTCTTGCCACTTCTATTCAACATTGTACTGGAGGTTCTAGTGCAATCAAGTAAAAAAAAAATTAAAAAGCATCTAGGTTGTAAAAAAGTAAAACTGTCTTTATTTGCTAATGACATGATCATCATGTAGAAAATCCCAAGGAATTTATACACACACACACACACACACACACACACACAACTATTAGAACAAATAAGTTCACCAAAGTGATGGGATACTAAGTCAGTATACAAAAATCAATTGTATTACTATGTATGAGCAATGAAAATTCCAAAAGTGAAATTAAAAAATAACTCCATTTATGATTGTATTAAAAAGAATAAAACACTTCGGAATAATTTTAACAAAATAAGTGTAAGACGTGTACAGTGAAAATTTAAAAATACTGATGAGGAAATTAAAGAAGACCTAAATATATGGAGAGACATCCATCCATGATCATGGAAAACTCAGTAATATGGCAATTCTCTCAAAATTGATTTGTAGATTAACACAATCTCTATCAAAATTCCAACAGATTTTTCTTTTTTTTTTTTAGGAAACTGACAAATTGATTGCTGGGAGACAATTCTCCATGAATATTTCACAGCTCCACACAGTCCAGGTCTTCTGAACAAAGAGCATGTTTGAATGGCAAAGGCCTTGGAAGCTAGAGACTTCGAGCTGTGTCTCCCCAGGAGACATTTGCTTACATTTCAAGATAATAAACCTAGAGGCCTTCCACTACCCTTTCCAGTGAAGATTTGTTTACATTCAAGAGAAAAGATGAAGTCATTATCTCTCCCTTCCTAAAGGGGAGGATGGGCAGATGTGCCAGCAAACCTTATATGAACTTCAGAGCCTCCTAATTTGGGGGGTTTTCTCCTGTGATGAAACCCATTGCTTACGCAGGTAAACATCTGGCTCTCATTTGTGTTGCCCTGTGGAGAACTGGGGCATGGGGAATGAGGCACTAGTGAGATGGTACTCTGGATGCTGCTTTTGCCATGAGTTATAAACCATCTGTCCTTGACACAGGGGTCTGATATCTTCTGTCAACATATATATGGGAAACGGTCACAAACTAATTTGTTAGTTTGCAAGTAGGGTAAAATCTCAGACCCTTCACAGTTTCTGACTTCATACTGATCCTGAAATAAATGAAATAGATCCAGTATATCCAAAACAATTTTGAAAATGAAGAACAAAGTTAGAGGACTTTTACCTCTCAATTTCAAAACTTATTACAAAGCTCAGTTATCAATACAGTGTGGTGCTGGCATAAAGACAGACATACAGAACAAAGGTACAGAATTGAGAATCTAGAACTAAACCTTTACATTAATGGTCAATTGACTTTTGACAAAAGTGCAAGGCATTTCAATGGGGAAAGGACAGATAGTCTTTTCAACGAATAGTGCTGAGAAAATTGGATATCTACATACACACCATACTCAAAAATTAACTCTAAATGGAACGGAGACCTAAATATAAAAGGTTAAGCTAAAAAACTTGTAACAGGAAACAGGAGAGAACAACATGGCAGAATAGGAGGTTCCTTCACTCATATCCCCCCATAACAAGAATTCTGCACCCATCCACAGACAAAAGTGTCTTTGTGGGATCCTTGGGATACAGGTAGGAAGTTGTGAAACCCAGTGGAGCCCAAGACCTAGGAGGGTCATTTTGAGAGTGCAGACCCACACCTAGGTGGCAGACCAGCTGACTGCTATCCTGGCTTCATACCTGGAAATAGCCCTGTTCTTCTAAGGGTTTGGCTACGACCCCATTTGGCCTTGAGCCTGCTATCAAAACCATTTGCCAAGGGTCCGGGAGGAATCAGGCACACTAGTGCCTCAACAGACAGGCCTGCCAACATTGGTCTAGGTAGTAAACCCAAAAGCTGTCCTGTAACTTGGCCCCAGCCCCTCTCAATAATGGTCCCAGATTAGTACTACTTGCACAAGGACCCAGAGGGAAATTTGCCCATATGTGCACTGGGACAGGCTTGCTGGCCTCCATCCCACAGTAGATCCTGAAGGGGCCCTGTCTCAGTTCCAGCTCCTCTCTGCCACAGCCCAGGAGTATTCCCACCCACGCAGAGAACTGCTGGGAGACTAGTCTGTCTGAGCCACTGTGACAGGCTTGCCAGCTTCCTTCCCACAGCAGATCCTGAAGGGGCCCGGAAGCTTGACTCCAGCCCAGTCTGGGAACAAACCCAAAAGCACAGAGAACTGCTGTGAGACATGCCTGTCTATGTCACCAGGACAGGCTTGCCAGCCTACATTCCATAATAGACCCTGAAGAGGCTCTGTCTCAGCTTTAGTCCAGAGCTATTCTCCCTATGCAGGAAACTACTGGGAGATTCACTGGGACAGACTTGCCAACCTCTGTCTCCTAGTGGTTCTTAAAGGAGCCCTGAATCTCAGTTCCAGCCCCTCTCAGTTGCAGTCCTGGAGCAATCCTTCTCACATAGGGAACTGTTGGGAGTCTTGCCTGATGGTGCCACCCAGGTTGGGCTTGCCAATATCAGTCACACAGCAGTTTCTGAAATAGCACTGAAGCTCAGTTTCAGCCCCTCCCAGCTGTGGTCTGGGAGCAGTTCTGCCCAGCTGGGATCCCGCCAGGAGACATGCCCTTCTGAGTCCCTGGATCTTGGTCCTGGAGGGAGGCATGTCTGGCAGTGTCCCTGAAGGCTGACTCTTTGACCTCGGTCTCATTGTGGATCTTGAAACAGCCCTATAAATAGACTCCAACCCTTCTCAATTGCAGCCTGATAGCAGGCCTGCTCACCCAGAAGCCCACCGGGAGACACACCCACCCCGACCCTGGAGACAGGACTGAAGATCTCAGTCTCAGCTGCGGACCCTGAAACAATCCTGTGTCTCTGTTCTAGCCCCTCTCAGCCATGGACCAGAGCAATATGGCCAGCCTAGGGGCTCATCCAGTGATCCAGCAGCAACTCTCTCAGAATCATGGAGGAAGCCATACCCATCAGTGCACCTGGTAATGGGCCTGCCATCTGTGAATCCTGAAGTGGATCCTCATCCTAGCACCAGCCCCACAGACCAAGATGCTGGAAATACTCCAGTCCACTAGCAGACCATATAGGACTCATGCCCACTAACTTTGGTCTCCACTGCAGACTCGGCACCGGCAACATGATCTAGATTCAACCCTACTCAACTGGGATCCTGGAGGCAATCTCATCAATCCAGATACCTGATATGGTTTGGATTTGTACCCCCACCAAATCTCATGTCAAATTGTAATCCCCAGTGTTGGAGGTGGGGTCTGGTGGGAGGTGGTTGGATTATGGGTGTGGATTTCTCATGAATGGTTTAGCATATCCCCCTTTGTGCCATCCTCATGGTCATGATAGAGTTCTCCTGAGATCTGGTTGTTGAAAGTGTACAGCACCTCCCCCTTCTCTCTATTGCTCCTTGCTCCCACCATGTGAGACACCTCATACCCCCTTTGCCTTCTGCCATGATTGGAAGCTTCCTGAGGCCTCCCCAGAAGCAGAAGCCACTATGCTTCCTGTACAGCCTGCAGAACCGTGAGCCAACTATACCTCTTTTCTTTATAAATTACCCAGTCTCAGATATTTCTTTATAGCAATGTGAGAATGGACTGATACAATACCTAACAGGAGAACACTTTAACTTGCCAAAATTTATCTGTAAAGACTGAAAGAGGGGTTTGTTCCTTCAAATGCAAGGCTACACAGACATCACCAAAGGAAGTTATAACAACAAATGCCTACATCAAAAAAAATAATTAAAAAAGAAATCTCAAATAAACAGCCTAACCTTATGCCTCAAGGAACTAGAAAAGAAGAACAAACTAAGCCCAAAATCAGTAGAAGGAAAGAAAGAATAAAGATCAGAGCAGAAATACATGAAATAGGGGCTAAAAAGATGATAGAAAACATCAACAAAACTAAAAGTTGGTTCTTTGAAAATGTAAACAAAATTGACAAACTTTTAGCCAGAACAACTAAGCACAAAAGAGAGAAGACTCAAATAAAGACAATCAGAAATAAGAGAGGAGATACTACTGATGTCACAGAAATACAAAAGACCATAAGAGACTGCTGTGGGCAATTATATGCCAAAAATTTGGTTAACCTAGAAGAAATGGATAAATTCCTAGAAACATAAAACCTAACAAGACTGAATCAAGAAGAAACAGAAAATATGAACAAACCAATAATGAGTAATGAGATTGACTCAATAATAAGACATCTCCCATCAAAGAAAAGCCCAGGACCAGATGGCCTCACAGTGGAATTCTACCAAATATTTAAATAACTACTACAAATCCTCCTCACACTTTTTCCCAAAAAAATGAAGAAGAGGAAATACTTCTAAACTGATTCTATGAGGCCAGCATTACCTTGATGCCAAAGCCAGGCAATAGCACCACCAAAAAAGAAAATTCCAGGCCAATATCCCTGATAAACATAGATGCAAAAATCCTAAACGAAATACTAGCAAACCAAATTCAACAGCATATAAAAGGATAATTCACCGTGATCAAATGAGATTTGTCCCTGGGATTCAAGGATGGTTCAACATTTGCAAATCAGGCCGGGCGTGGTGGCTCAAGCCTGTAATCCCAGCACTTTGGGAGGCCGAGACGGGCGGATCACGAGGTCAGGAGATCGAGACCATCCTGGCTAACCCGGTGAAACCCCGTCTCTACCAAAAAATACAAAAAACTAGTCGGGCGAGGTGGCGGGCACCTGTAGTCCCAGCTACTCGGGAGGCTGAGGCAGGAGAATGGCATAAACCCGGGAGGCGGAGCTTGCAGTGAGCTGAGATCGGCCACTGCACTCCAGCCTGGGTGACAGAGCGAGACTCCGTCTCAAAATAATAATATAATAATAATAAAATAAAAATTTGCAAATCAATGAATGTGATAAACCATAATAACAGAATGAAGGGCAAAAACTATACAATCATCTCAATAGATGCAGAAAGAAAAACATTTGAGAAAATTCAACATCCTTTCATGATAAAAACTCTCAACAAATTAGGCATAGAAGGAACATACCTAAACACAATAAAGGCTATATATGAAAAGCCCACAACTAACATACTCAACAGTGAAAAGTTGAAAGTTTTTCCTCTAAGATCAGGAACAAGACAAGGATGTCCACTCTCACCACTTCTATTCAACATAGTACTGGAAATCCTAGCTTGAGCGATGAGGCAAGAGAAAGAAATAAAAGACAGCCAGATTGGAAAGGAAGAAGTTAAATTGCCCCTGTTTGCAGACAACATAATCTTACATATAGAAAACCCAAAAAACTCTTGCCAAAACTGTTAGAACTAATAAATGAATTCAGTAAAGTTGCAGTATACAAAATCAACATGCAAAAATCAGTAGCCTTTCCTAACACTAAACATGAACTATATGAAAAAGAAATTAAGAAAACAGTCCTATCCACAATAACATCAAAAAATTGAATATTTAGGAATAAATTTAACCAAGGAGGTGAAAGGTCTGTGCACTAAAGACTATAAAACATTGATGAAAGAAATAGAAAAGATACAAATAAATGAAAAAGTATCCCATGTTCATGTATTGGAAGAATTAATATTGTTAAAAAATTTCCATACTTCCCAAAGCAATCTACAGGTTCAATGAAATCTCTATCAAAATTCCAATGCCATTTGTCACAGAACTAGAAAATATCTTAAAATTTGTATGGAACCACAAAAGACCCTGCATAGCCAAAGCAATCTTGAGCAAAAGAACTGGAGCCCAAAGCTCAGAAACAAAAGCTGAAGACATCATACTACCTGGCTTCAAAATCTATTACAAAGCTGTAGTAATCAAAACAGCATGGTACTGGCATTAAAAAAGATGCATTGACCAACAGAACAGAATAGAGCCCAAAAATAACCCCAAGCACTTACAATCAATTGATTTTTGACAAAGGTGCCAAGAACACCTTTGAGAAAGGACAATCTCTTCAATAAAGGGTGCTGGGAAAACTGGACATCCACATGCAAAATGAACTTGGACTCTTATACCATGTACAAAAATCAACTCAAAATGGATTAAAGACTTAAACATAAAGCTTGAAACTGTAAAACTACTGGAAGAAAACATGGGGGAAAATGCTCCACAACATGGGGGAAATGCTCCACAATAGCCCCAAAAGCAAAGGCAACAAAAGCAAAAATAAACAAATGGGATTGCATCAAATTAAAAAGCTTCTGCACAGCAAAGGAAACCATTAATAGAATGAAGAGACAACTCAAGGATTGGGAGAAAATATTTGCAAACCATACATCTGACAAGAAACTAATATCCAAAATAATGAACTCAAACAACTCAATAGCAAGAGAAAAAGAAAAAACTAGTTAAAAAACAGACCAATGACTTGACATTCTCAAAAATAGATATACAAATGTTCAACAGATATATGAAAAATACTTACCATCCCTAATCCTCAGGGAAATGTTAATTAAAAGCACAATGGAAATATCATGTTACACCCAAATGTGAGGTGATATGATAGAATATAATGAAATCTATAATAGAATAGAATAGGTGATAATAGAATTACTATCAGAAAAACAAAAGATAACAAGTGTTAACAAGGGTGTAGAGAAAAGGGAATGCTGTACACTGTTGGTGGAAATATAAATTAATATAGCAATTATGAAAATATTATGAATTTCCTCAAAAAGCCCCACAATAAATAGAACTACCATATGATCCAGCAGTCCCACTGCTGGAATTAAAAGGAATCCAAAGGAATTAAAATCAATATGTCAAAGTGATATCTGTACTCCCATGTTCATTGCAGCATTATTCACAGAGGGTAAGATTTGAAAGCAAGGTAAGTGTCCATCAATGGATGAATGGATTTTTAAAAATGTGGTCTGTATACACAATGGAATACTATGCAGCCTTTAAAAAGAATAAAATTCTGTCACATGTGACAACATGGATGAACATGGAGGACATTATGTTAAGTGAAATAAGCCAGGCACAGAAAGGCAAATACCACACCATCTCACTTACATGTGAAACTTTAAAAAGTCAAATTCATACAAGTAGAGAGTACAATGGCAATTCCCAGAGGAGTAGAGGGGTAGACATGGAAAGGGGAGATGTTTAAGTATTTGAGGTGGTGAATTTGTTAATTTGCTTGATTTAATCGTTCCACAATGTAAACATGTATCAAACAT
Organism: Trachypithecus francoisi; assembly: GCF_009764315.1. Taxonomy (NCBI): domain Eukaryota; kingdom Metazoa; phylum Chordata; class Mammalia; order Primates; family Cercopithecidae; genus Trachypithecus; species Trachypithecus francoisi. Next base: position 97,454,066 of record NW_022681471.1, read on the forward strand.
CAAGGTCAGGCAAAGCGGCTCACGCCTGTAATCCCAATACTATGAGAAGCTGAAGCAAGAGGATCACTTGAGGCCAGGAGTTCGAGACCAGTCTGGTCAACATAGGGAGACCCCTGTTTCTACAATTTTTTTTTTTATTTAAATTAGCCAGGTGTATTGATGCATGCCTGCAGTCCCAATTACTCAGAAGGCTGAGGAGGGAGGATCACTTGAACCCAGGAGCTCGAGGTTGCAGTGAGCTATGATCACACCACTGCACTCCAGTCTAGGTGACCCAGCAAGACCCTGTCTCAAAAGAAAAATAAAAAAATAAAAAAGAACAATTCTGCTTACCACGGTCTGCCCTCTGGCCCCCAGTGATTCATGATTCATGTGTCTCCTAAATGCAAAATACATTCACCTTCTCCCAAATTTCCCAAGGGTATCAATCCCATTACAGCTTAAACTCAAAGTTGAAACTCTCATCTAAATCTCATCAATTCAAAAATCCAATATCTCATCATCAAATCACTTAGATTAGGTGTGGGTGAGATGCCTGGCACAATTTCCCTCCATCTGTGGACCTATGAAACTGTAGAAACAAGTTTTCTATCACCAAACATGATGATGGAACAGGCATAGGATAAGAGTCACAGACATTCCAGTTCAAAAGGGAGGAAAATGGAAGGTAAAAAAGATCGCCAGTCCAAAGCAGTTTTAAAAGCTGGGAAACTCCCTTGGGTTTCAAGACTTGGAAATATTCCCACGTGCCTTTCAGTTCTGCCCTCTGGCTCTCGCCTGTGCCCCCTGGGCTTTCAGTTCCTCTCTCTGAGCCATCCTTTTCTCATGAAAGGTAGAATGTGTTTACAGCTGAGTAGTTTTGTCAACCTCCTTTCTGCCAGAGGAATTCTGGGAGTTTGACAGCTTCCTTTCACTTCAAACTCTGTCACTTTCAGTCCAAGCTGGCAGTATTTCTGCTGATATAAATTTCTCAAGAACCTTGTCTGCTTTGAGTGGATGTCATGGGAATTCACTACATTGAACAGAAGCCATGTCCACAAATCTGGTAGAGATCATTCCTTCTCCAGCTTTGGCTGCTGCTGAGATGGCTCAGGGACACCCTTAAGCTTCCTAGAAGCCACTGATTTGAATGAGATCTGTGAGGCACAGCGTAAACCTCTTGTGATCAAATACTCTAACCTTTTGTCTCTTAATTTTAGTGTCTTTGTCAATCTTGATATGCTGAGAATTACCCAATTCCTTTGTGTTTACCAGTCCTTTCCTCAATTTGTCTCTCTCTTCTTGGGTTTTACTAAAATCAGCAAGAAGAAACTAGATGGCACCTTAAACACTTTACTTGACCAATCCAGCGAGACCCCATCTCTATAAAAATAAAAATAAATTAGCCAGGTGTTGTGGCACGTGCCTGTAGTCCCGGTTACTTGAGAGGCTGAGGCAGGAGGATCATTTCAGCCCAGGAGTTTAAGGCTGCAGTGAGCCATAATTGCACCACCGCACTACTGCCTGGGCAACAGGGGAGACCCTGTCTCTAAAAAAAAAAAAACAAACAAACAAAAAAAGAAACAAAACAAAACAAAACAACAACAACAACAAAAAAAAAAACCAAGCAAAAACAATAACCCACTTTACTTGGAAATCTTTTCAGCTAAATATGCGAGTTAATTGCTTTCAAATTCTACCTTCCAAATAACTACAGGACACAAGTTTCAGTTTTGCTAAGCTTGCTGCCAATATATAACAAGGATCTCACTTCCTCCAGATTAATAACATGAGCCTCACTTCCTTTTGAGGCCTCACCAGCAGCCTTCCCACAGTCCATATTTCTACTAACATTCTGTTCAAGGCAACTTAGGCTGTTGTCATGCTCCACAAAATCCTCTTCAAACTTGGTTCCAAAGACACTTCCACATTTTTAAATATTTCTTATAGCAGCACCACACTTTCAGATACTAAAATCCATATTCGTTTTCTATTGTTGCATAACAAACTACCATGAACTTACCATATCCTGACCTATATTCTATATTTTGGCATTTATCTTATCTGGCTTTCTCTTTCTAGGGTTATTTTGTCTGTGCCTTATCCAAGTCCTCTATGCCCCGCTTTATTTTTTCGTGGTATTTCCTTATGCCTCTTCTCCTCTGCACTCTGCACCCATAGGCTTGCAGTAGAAGACAGATGGCAGGAGCTCTATTAGAATTTGGTTATTTCTTTACTTACAAGTAATTTGAACATCAGAATATTCTCTTTTAAAAATACTGACGAAGGCATAAGTCACTGTATTAGTCCATTTTCACGATGCTGATAAAGACATACCTGAGACTTGGTAATTATAAAGAAAAAGAGGTTTAATGGACTCAAGAGTTCCACGTGGCTGGGGAGGCCTCACAATCATGGTGGAAGGTGAAAGGCACATCTTTTTTTTTTTTTTTTTTTGAGACAGAGTCTCGCTCTGTCGCCCAGGCTGGAGTGCAGTGGCCGGATCTCAGCTCACTGCAAGCTCCGCTTCCCGGGTTTACGCCATTCTCCTGCCTCAGCCTCCCAAGTAGCTGGGACTACAGGCACCCGCCACCTCGCCCGGCTAGTTTTTCGTGTATTTTAGTAGAGACGGGGTTTCACCGTGTTAGCCAGGATGGTCTCGATCTCCTGACCTCGTGATCCGCCCATCTCGGCCTCCCAAAGTGCTGGGATTACAGGCTTGAGCCACCGCGCCCGGCCGAAAGGCACATCTTACATGGCAGCAGATGAGAGAGAACTTGTGCAGGGAAACTCCCCCTTATAAAACCATCAGATCTCCTGAGACTTATTCACTATCATGAGAACAGAACAAGAAAGACCCACCCCCATGATTCAATTACCTCCCACCAGGTCCCTCCCACGACACATGGGAATTGTGGGAGCTACAATTCAAGATGAGATTTGGGTGTGGACACAGCCAAATTATATCAGTCATATGTTGCTTTATTTTATGAGGTTTATTTGTGGAGAGAGGGGTGAGTAGGGAGATTCAGAATGAGGCAGTATTGCCACTGTCCTCCAAACCCAGAAGGCCAGTTTTTCACAATGGTATAGATTATCTATTCTGAATGACTTTCTATGTATTCTAGGATTGAGCAAATAAATATATTGAGCCAGATTGTTCACTGTCAGAAAAGGAAGTTACAAATAAGGAAACGGGGAAGACTAGAATGAACCTGTGGTGTTGGATTGAAATATGAGGTATCAGTATGAACTCATGGCATATATATATATAGAGAGAGAGAGAGTGAGAGAGAGAGAGAGAGAGACAGATGTGGAAACAAATATGTGTGTAAATGTACACATGTGTATACACATGCACATGCATGCACATACACACATTTGCAAGAAGGAAAGAGTTAAAGGACTGACCTGCAATTTATTTGGTCTCTTTACAAGGGGGATATCCCTAGTGCAAAGAAAATAATCCATAGTTATAGTGATTACTGACATATTGGTATTTATTTTTTTCTTAATTTATGCTTTCTATTTCCCATTCTTTTGCTTTATTTTTCCTCCTCATTTTATGCCAACTATTGGATTCACCATGCTTCATTTTTTCCCTTCTTGGTCCTCTTCTGGCTTGGAAGTCATATAATCCATTTGTACTCTTGTAGTAGTTCTCTTAAATTTGGCATACTTGGTTTGAAATCTAAAGTTAATCTATATTGGCCAGGCTCAGTGGCTCACATCTGTATCCCAGCACTTTGGGAGGCTGGGGCCAGAGGATTGCTTGAGCCCAGGAATTTGAGAGACCAGCCTGGGCAACATAGTGAGACCCTCGTCTCTGCAAAAAATACAAAAAAATTAGTGGCATGTGCTGGTGCGTGCCTGTAGTCCCAGCTACTTGAAAGGCTGAGGCAGGAGGATCATTTGAGCCCAGGAGGCTGAGACTGCAGTGAGCCGTGATAGTGCCACTGCATTCCAGCCTGGGTGACACAGTGAGAACTTGACTCAAAAAAAAAAAAAACCAAAAAAAAAAAAAGTTAGTCTATATCTTTACTGTCCCCCTGACTAAGGCATGGACCTTGAAATACTCTACCTCCAATTTCTCCTTCCAATTTTTCATGTTATTGCTAATATTTTAATTCCATCTTGTTTTAATATACTCAATTTAATCATTACTGCGATTTTTCTTGCTTTTTTCCATTTTCTTAGTTTTTTTTAATAGTCAATGTCTGTTTAGATTTATCTGCATATTTATTAACTTCTTTCCCACAGGTTTACCAATTTATTTGCTCACCATTGCTTCTTGCATCCTACACTATCCTTCAGGATTCAAAATAGTTCTTTCTAAAGTGAATCCTTTAGAGGTTCTCAGGGTGACAGTCTGTGAATGATAAGCTCCTTTAATCTTTGTCTGAAAATGTCTTTATTTTGCCCTTCTTTGAATACAAAATGTAGTCCCATGGTGTGGCCGCTATGAAAATATGCCACTCAGATCTCTTGCTACAGGAAGCATAATTGACAGATGGCCTCAGCTGCTGCACTACAAATCTACCGCCCGTTAGCATGGAGACCACACTTCACACAGGCTGCTTTCAGTCAATGATTCCGCATGGCAGGGATAATAAGGTAGACCCATTCCTGTAAGACATGTGACTCCTCTGACAGGCTACTTTGGCTTCAGGATGCCTCATCAACCTGGCGGAACCTTTCTTAGAATCTCGCTGCAGTCTTAGACTTGCTTATCTAACGCTCCTTTCATTGGTGTCAGACCTGCAGAGTGGCCTGAAGGCTCTTCCCACCTCCTGGGGATCCCTCCCTCCCCTTTTACCCTCAGAGGATTTCTCCAATCAATCCTTGCATATCCAATCCCATGTTGGCTTCTGCTTCTCAGAGGGCTAAGACATGGTTTGTGAATTAAACCAATATAAAATGTATACAGTAATACAAGTCTCATTCCCACCCTTGCCCAAATCTACTATTTCCCTCACCACAACCACATTCAAACAGATGTACTACTTGTGTATCCTCTGAATTTGTTATGGGAATATAATAACATATGAATACATATTATTATTTTCCTTTCTCTTACGCCAAGATAGCATTCTATAAACACTGCTCTGAACCTTACACATTATCTTCTAGGTCTTTTTAACTTGTTTAATATTTTCAGTCTTTGGGTAACTCTGTGTCACAACATTCTGAAAAATTTCCTTAAATCTATTGTAGAGTTTATTTCTTCTCTTTTTAGCTGTCTAATCTGCTTTCTAACTATTCACTAAATTGCTTTTCAGAAGCAACTCCGAATTTTCTAATCTTTACATTTCAATGGTTATTTTTCCCTAGTCTGTCTTTTCTTTTTATCATGATGTCTTGCTCTTTTCTTAGCCTTTCAATTCTTCTTTTAGGTTTCTAATTGTCTAAAATATACTGATTTTATATTTTCTTTCAAATTTTAGCCTATTATCTCTGGTTTGGAGGGCTCTAATCACTTTCCTCTTATTTTTTTTTTTTAATGCAGACCTAAATGTTTTCACATTTTATTTATGCCTTTTGATAACATCCAGAGGAAGCAATTTTGGCATGTTTCATAAATATCAAAGTAAAACTAAAATTATAATCCATATTTTCTTCAGGAGCATTGTTTTCTCTCTAAGCTTTACTTTTATCTTAGAATTTGAAGTTTCCTTCCCTTTGGCTCAATTCTATCTTCTTCAAAAATCATTAGAAATAATGGGCTAATTTTTTTGGAAGTAAAAGTGAATTCTGTACAAATCTTTCCACTGGTTTACAGGTGAGGTAGTCCACCATAGGTCTCAAAGATCGTTGCACAGTCTTGCTAAGTGTGCCACACTAAGGCCTAACCATCCCCTGATACTGAACTGTGCAGCTGACTTTATCTGTGTATTATTCCAGTCTAATGAATGGCTGGACAGATTTCTGTAACACTTCTTCACTCTGAGCTAGGTTGTACTTTCTTAGTCCTTTCTTTTGGCCAAGGGCTATAAAATTCGGACCATAGGACATTATTTTGTGAAATCCAGATGTGCACCACTGTCTGAGTTCCGTTGATAGGAAGTCTATTTGGATAGTTGGATTAAAATCAATCCTTCATGTTTCTTTCACTGTAAGATGAACTTTTGAGTCAATTTATGTGACAATGACTGAATAATAGCATTTAAGACTCTGAAGATCACACATATGAACACTGTAACCCAGACAAATACTAACAGAATATTTTATAATCAGACTTTGTAGTATACTTTTAGGAAACAAGTGTGTCCAAAATTAAACTAAGACTATAGATCCTATCCCCCAATCTGAAGGGTCTACAGAACCTAGCTATCAGAAGAGGGCTGCTGTTCTCCAGCCCCCAGGATGGTAGATCCACCAAAAGCTTGCACCATGAACCTGGAAAAGCCTCAGACACTCAATGCCAGCCTGCGCAGGAGCTGCCGCCCAAGGCTGTGGGAGCCCACTCCTTGTATCAGCATGCTCCAGATGTAAGACATGGAGTCAAAGGAGATCATTTTGGAGTTTTAAGATTGAATGACTGCCCCACTGGGTTTCAGATTTGCATGGGGCCCGTGGCCCCTTTGTTTTGGTCAATTTCTCCCGTTTGGAATGGGAACATTTACTCAATGCTTGTACCCCTACTGTATCTTGGAAGTAACTAATTTGTTTTTTATTTTACAGGTTCATAGGCAGAAAGGATTTGCCTTGTCTCAAATGAGACTTGGACTTTTGTGCTAATGCTGAAATGAGTGAAGACTTTGGGGGACTGTTAGGAAGGCATGATTGGTTTTGAAATGTGAAAAGGACATGACATTTGGGAGGGGCTGGGGACAGAATAATACAGTTTGGCTCTGTGTCCCCACTCAAATCTCATCTCGAATTGTAATCTCCATAATCCCCACATGTCCAAGGAGGAACCCAGTTGGGGGTGATTGCATCGTGGGAACAGTTTCCCCCATGCTGTTCTCGTGATAGTGAGTGAGTTTTCACAAGATCTGTTGGTTATGAGGGGCTCTTCCCCCTTCGCTCCTCACTGGATGTAACTATAGTAACAAAGGCTATTATTTAAACTTACTTGTCTCTATATTTTTAAGTGAAATAAATATTAAATTTTTTCTTTCTCATAGACATGTGTTACAATTTACCTACACTAGATATTCCTAGAATATGCACATGACTGAATGAGTTTTCTGATCAATTATATTTAAAATTTCCCATTGCCTAGGGAAGGCCAGGATGGAAGGGGTAGGAGGAATGGGAGACTGGTGCTATGTATCTGTGACAGAATCCTGACAATCTTCAGCCACCCCTATTTTTTTTTCCGCCAGCCCTTAGTGCCTGGTAAGCCTGACTGGTTTCATCCTAAGGTTAGGCAACAGGAAGAAAGTGACTGCAACCTTTTGCTTCTGCTGTGACTCGGTTTCAGTTGTTGGATATAGAATAGTGCAGGCCATGAGGATAACAGTTGGTGAAATTCATGGGCCCTAGAGTACCCCTACAGTGGCCTACTTGGGCAATGTTAGAGGACGTCATGGGCTGTTGCAAGTTCTACCCATTGTGCCCAGTTCCCATGAGCCTTCATCCATCTGGGTAGAGGTGGTGGATGGCTGGGAGAAAAGAGAAATAGTGGCTACTGATTTAAAACAAATGGACTATATGGAAAGAGCAATAAACCTGGGACCTGGGGAAGGCATACCTTAGTCCCCAGGAGGTGTGGGAACGGGGAAAACATTTAATGCTTTCTTTGTCCCCTAGATGTAGCACTGCAGCATGGCAAAACAATCACTTGGTCCACCCGAGTCAGGCGGCAGCTGCAATTGGCAACACAACGCTGCTGCTGGGTTTACCATCCCCATCCTCATGCTATAAAAACAGAACACTCACGTAGGTATGGCAGGATTTGAACTATTTCACTGTACATGACACTCTCATAATAGCAGCACTGTTTAGCCATACCTGACACCCTCACAATAACATGACTATTTGGCTGTGTCTGACACCTCAGTTCCTTCCTCATATGTGCACCAAGGCAACTTTGATTCAATCTGATAGTAAGAATTAAGGCATGGAGCCCTCAGCCCTGGGTTCCATTAGCTATGGCACAACTCACTGTGCATATAGTCTCCATGCTCATCACAACATTCTGTGAGACTTGGAGGCATTGGAACCAGAGCTACCATGCTCATGCCCCTGCTGTTTGCCATGGTGTCTTACTCTGATTTCATTGTTTATTTTGAGCAGCTATGGACGGCAGGTTTACTCCTTGCCCCTTCCAGAGGTGGGGGGCTCTTCTCCAACAAACAGAACAAGGCAAGACAAGATTTCTATCTCTCTTTTTTTTTTTTTTTTTTTTGAGACGGAGTCTCGCTCTGTTGCCCGGGCTGGAGTGCAGTGGCCGGATCTCAGCTCACTGCAAGCTCCGCCTCCTGGGTTTACGCCATTCTCCTGCCTCAGCCTCCCGAGTAGCTGGGACTACAGGCGCCCGCCACCACGCCCGGCTAGTTTTTTGTATTTTTTAGTAGAGACGGGGTTTCACCGTGTTAGCCAGGATGGTCTCGATCTCCTGACCTCGTGATCCGCCCGTCTCGGCCTCCCAAAGTGCTGGGATTACAGGCTTGAGCCACCGCGCCCGGCCCAAGATTTCTATCTCTTAATGAAGAATATAATAATTCTAAATGGACTCCTTCCCTCCTTCTCCTTTCTATTGCTAGTAATGCCCTTCTTTTTCTTTTTCTTTTGTTCACCCATTATAAATCATTTATTTAAAAGATACTGAATTTTAGCATAGCTAGAAAATTTTAAGATTATAAAATTGTATACTTTTATTTTATTTTATTTATTTATTTTTTTTGAGACGGAGTCTCGCTCTGTCGCCTAGGCTGGAGTGCAGTGGCCGGATCTCAGCTCACTGCAAGCTCCGCCTCCCGGGTTTACGCCATTCTCCTGCCTCAGCCTCCCGAGTAGCTGGGACTACAGGTGCCCGCCACCTCGCCTGGCTAGTTTTTTTTTGTAGTTTTTAGTAGAGACGGGGTTTCACTGTGTTAGCCAGGATGGTCTCGATCTCCTGACCTCGTGATCCGCCCGTCTCGGCCTCCCAAAGTGCTGGGATTATAGGCTTGAGCCACCGCGCCCGGCCTGTATACGTTTTTTTAAGAGTTCCTCAGAAACATTCTTTCCAAGGCCTGAAACCAAAACTGTTAAAATATTTGACACTTTTATCTCTTTTATAGGCAATTATAATTGAAGTTTCCATGTAGTTTTCTTTTTTATGTTAGACACTCTGTATATTAGAATTTTTTAAATCTGAAAATGAATACATATATATTAAAGGCTGCTCATTAGGAAAGAGAAAAGATCTGAGCCTTTAGTTGACTAGCCATTTCCAGTCTTTTTTTTTTTTTTAACTGTTTATTATGTATATTCTGAAACACAGAAAACAAGACTATAATGAACGCCCATGTATTCATCATCAGCTTTAACAACTGTCAACATTCAGCTAGTCTTATTTCATCTAACTCCCCAACATTTTTTTCTGAAGTTTTTTTTTTTTTTTTTTTTTTTTTTTTTGAGACGGAGTCTGCACTGTTGCCCAGGCTGGAGTGCAGTGGCGCAATCTCGGCTTACTGCAAGCTCCACCTCCCGGGTTCACACCATTCTCCTGCCTCAGCCTCCCGCGTAGCTGAGACTACAGGCACCCGCCACCATGCCCGGCTATTTTTTTTGTATGTTTAGTAGAGATGGGGTTTCACCGTGTTAGCCAGGATGGTCTCCATCTCCTGACCTTGTGATCCGCCCGCATTGGCCTCCCAAAGTGCTGGGATTACAGGTGTGAGCCACCGCATCTGGCCTTCTGAAGCATTTTTTAAAAAATTCCTGAGGCCAGGCATGGAGGCTCACATGTGTAATTCTAACACTTTGGGAGGCCAAGGCAGGATCCCTTAAGGCCAGTTTGAGGCCAGGTGTTCGAGATCAGCTGGGGCAATATAGCAAGACCTCCTTTTTACAAAAAAAATTAAAAATCAGCTGGGTGCAGTAATGTGTGCCTGTAGTCTCCGCTGAGGCAGGAAGATCCCTTGAGCCCAGAAGATAGAGGTTACAGTGAGCTGTGATTGTGTCACTGCACTCCAGCCTGGGAAACAGAGTGAGACCCTGTCCCCCTCCTTCCCCCCAAAAAATCCTGACACTTTATTTCACATAAATATATGTAAGTCAACGTTTGGTTGGTTGGTTCTTTTTTTTTTTTTTTAGACAGAGTCTTGCTCTTGTCGCCCAGGCTGGGGTGCAATGGCACAATTTCGGCTCACTACAACCTCTGCCTCCTGAGTTCAATCAATTCTCCTGCCTCAGCCTTCCAAGTAGCTGGGATTACAGGTACCAGCTGTAATCTGGCTAATTTTGTATTTTTTATTTTTTTTTAGTAGAGACAGGGTTTCTCCATGTTGGCCAGGCTGGTCTCGAACTCCTGACCTCCTGATCTGCCTGCCTTGGCCTCCCAAAGTGCTGGGATTACAGACGTGAGCCACCATGCCCAGCCTGTAAGTCAATCTTAATCCTACAGAAGTAAATGTAATACAAATAGAACTATAGCATATAAATGAAGAAATATTAGGTTGGTGCAAAAATATATTCATCCCATTCGTTCATTAAAGCCAGGTAGCTAGGCACTATGGTAGGTGGGGAGATCAGAAAGATAGCCACATGAGGACAGGAGAAGAAAGCTCATAGGTTATTAGGTGAATAAGCAAATACAAGACTTATTGATCCTAAATGATGATGATCACTCACTGTTTGATCATCAAAGGATGAAGATCACTTACTGTTTTAAGCCCTTTGCAAATGTCAACTCATTCATTCTTCACAATCATCCTTTGGGGTAAGCAGTATTATTACAGATGAAGAAACTGAGATCATGCAAAGTAAAGTAACCTGCTGGAGAGTGTTCAGATAGTGTGTGGTAGAGCTAGGATTTGAATCTAAGCAATCTGACTTCAGGGGCTGTGCCCTAAAGGGAAATAAAAGAGGACACTACTTTAATATTGTGGTAAAAACAGCGCTATCTGTTCATCATACTATTTCATTTCTTCCCTAAGCACACAAGAAGACCATATTTTCCAGGTACCTAGCCTTTAAATGGGCTGTATGACTAATTCTGGCTAATGGAACATGGGTGGACATAAAAAAAAATCTCATACAGTGATGGCTTCCCAAAATGGAAGGAGCTTGGGTCTCTGAGTTACTACTTAGAGGACAGTCCCCATCAGGTACATCTTTATTGAGATTCGTGAGCACCAGAAATAAACTCTTATTCTGTTAAGTTACCACGATTTTGGAGTTTGTAACGGCAGCTAGTGTAAATTATACTAATAGAAACACTTTAATTTAAATGTTTTAAAATTATGAAATATTTAAAAATATTGAAAAGTACAGAATATATTAACAATCAGATCTCTATCCCTTGATTTAATAGATATTAATATTGTCACATTTCCTTTATGTTTTTCTTCCAGAAATCCATAAGATAAAATAGGTAGTAACCAACAAAGCATCATCTTATCCTTTAGCCCTCCCTAGAAGTAACTACTATCCTGCAGGTGGTATATATCATCCACATTTATATTTTTTACTTTTACTACAATATACTGAATTATAGAGTATTATTTTGTGTGTTTTTCTTTTTCTTTCTTTTTTTTTTTTTTTGAGATAAGGTCTCGCTCTATTGCCCAGGCTGGCATGCAGTGGTGTGATCTCAGCTCACTGCAACCTCTGACTTCCAGGGCCCAGCAATCCTCCCACCTCAGCCTCCCGAGTAGTTGGGACTACAGGTGCATGCCATCATCCCTAGCCAATTTCTTGTATTTTTTTGTAGAGACAGAGTCTTGTCGTGTTGACCAGGCTGGTCTCGAACTCCTGGGCTCAGGTGATCTGCCCGCTTTGGCCTCCCAAAGTGCTGGGATTACAGGCATGAGCTACCGTGTCCGGCTTTTGTGTGCTTTTAAAATGGACACAAATGGTATCAAAAAGTTTGCTTTTTTTCATTCAGTATTGTTTTTAAGATGTATCCATGTTGGGCCGGGCATGGTGGCTCAAGCCTGTAATCCCAGCACTTTGGGAGGCTGAGACGGGTGGATCACGAGGTCAGGAGATCGAGACCATCCTGGCTAACACCGTGAAACCCTGTCTCTACTAAAAAATACAAAAAACTAGCCGGGCGAGGTGGCGGGCGCCTGTAGTCCCAGCTACTCGGGAGGCTGAGGCAGGAGAATGGCGTAAACCCGGGAGGCAGAGCTTGCAGTGAGCTGAGATCCGGCCACTGCACTCCAGCCTGGGCGATAGAGCGAGACTCTGTCTCAAAAAAAAAAAAAAAAGATGTATCCATGTTGGTTTACGTAGCTGTAATACATTTGAACAGTTACGTAAAAATATAGTTATTTATTTATTTTATTTTTGAGACAGAGTCCTGCTCTGTCACTCAGGCTGGAGTGCAGTGGTGGATCTTGGCTCACTGCAACCTGCGCCTCCCGGGTTCAAGCAATTCTCGTGCCTCAGTCTCCCAAGCAGCTGGGATTACAGGTTTGCACCACCACGCTCAGCTAATTTTTGTTTTTTTTTTTTTTTTTGTATTTTTAGTAGAGACAGAGTTTTCATCATGTTGGCCAGGCTGGTCTGGAACTCCTGGCCTCAAGCAATTCGCTGGCCTCAGCCTCCCAAAGTGCTGGGATTACAGGTGTGAGCCACCATGCCTGGGCAAAAATATAGTAGTTTACTTATCTATTCTCCTACTGAGAGACAGTTAAGATCGTTCATATTTTCTTGCTTCTACAAATAAAGCTGCAATGAAGTTCCTTGTACATGCCTAATGTAATATAGTAAGGAAGGTCTCTCTGAGGATTTTATCATTAAAACTGATTCTTGAAGGATGAAAAGCCAGCCAGGAAACAATATTTCAAGTATCTGCAACATAATGCAAGATATCTTCAGTGGGAGGGAATGGCATGTACTATGTAACCAGTGAAGTTACAGCGTAGTAAGGGAATAAGCGGCAGGAGATGGGGAGTTTATTGAAATTTCTGGCCGGGCGCGGTGGCTCAAGCCTGTAATCCCAGCACTTTGGGAGGCCGAGACGGGCGGATCACAAGGTCAGGAGATCGAGACCATCCTGGCTAACACGGTGAAACCCCGTCTCTACTAAAAATACAAAAAAAAACTAGCCGGGCGAGGTGGCGGGCGCCTGTAGTCCCAGCTACTCCGGAGGCTGAGGCAGGAGAATGGCGTAAACCGGGAGGCGGAGCTTGCAGTGAGCTGAGATCCGGCCACTGCACTCCAGCCTGGGCGACAGAGCAAGACTCCGTCTCAAAAAAAAAAAAAAAAAAAAAAAAAAAAGAATTTCTGTGAGTTGAACAGACATCTTAAAAATAGAAAAGTATCAAGCCTGTAATCCCAGCACTTTGGGAGGCCGAGACGGGCGGATCACGAGGTCAGGAGATCGAGACCATCCTGGCTAACACGGTGAAACCCCGTCTCTACTAAAAATACAAAAAACTAGCCGGGCGAGGTGGCGGGCGCCTGTAGTCCCAGCTACGGGAGGCTGAGGCAGGAGAATGGCGTAAACCCGGGAGGCGGAGCTTGCAGTGAGCTGAGATCCGGCACTGCACTCCAGTCCGGGCGACAGAGCGAGACTCCGCCTCAAAAAAAAAAAAAAAAAAAAAAGAAAATTATTATGTATCAAAAATGATGTTCTAAAGAAAAATAGGGTGAAAATTCAGCAATAGGACTATGAAACTTACTGTGCTTGAATTATTGGAGACCAGAGAGGTAAAGTAAATGAAAGCTCCTGAGTGCAGTGATATCCCACCTCCCAACCAGATAGTATTACCAAAATGCCAGGGGTTTGGTCTAGGTCCCATTGCTCCCTGCACAGAAAGCCAATCACTGAGACAATGACTATTGTCAGGGAAGTAATCATTCCATCTCTCTGACTGACTAAAATTGGGGGTTTATATAGTGGGAAAGGAATGTAACTACATGTGGGTAAACAGGAATTAGGGAGAGGTAAGGAAATCATGAAGGATCAGGGACCTGGCTTCTTATTGTCTAGACATGGTGACCTGGTTTCGGTTTCTTGAAACTATCTGGGAGGCGTGAGGGTTATTTTCCTGAGAAAGGAACTCAGTTAAGACAAATATAAGTTTCAAGCTTTAAAACTGGAAGGGTCAATATCTATGTTTATTTTAAAAGACTGTAAACATCGGTTCTATGGGACAATTGGGCTGATTTCAGTAATATAGCCACTTGGCAAACACAGGAAGGGCTAGTAGAATAAATTAATGGGGAAGGAAAGAAAATGTTAGCATGTTTGGCTGAGTTACTAAAGAAATGACCCATATTCAAAGCACTTTTGGAAAGTTTCCAATTTATCATTTTAAAGCTTACAGTAAAATATTTGACACTATAGTATAGGTACATACTTCTTTTATTCACATTTTTCAGTTGTTCCTCTATTTGGTGATCACATGATTCACACTTCAGATCGTTTCAGAACTAGCAGCATGATATTTTCTCAGCTCTTAAATTGACTGAAATGCTTCAGATGTTTCATGAGATTAATCTGATTTTAACAAAAGGAACAAAAAAGATGGCAAAACATAGAGAAAAAGGGGAATTTCCTTTAAAGCCCTTTTGATGGAAAAATGAAATTATGATACATATGGTTTCATTTAATGTACAGCTGCCCCTCAGACTCAAAAGGGTTGAAAAGGAATTGAAAAGTATTTTTTTTTTATTATTTTGATAAGATTTGCAATCACTTCTATCCAAAATGGAAAGCAACAGCAGAAACTGCATTCATTCAACAGATGCGGCATTCATAGTGAAGTCGAGGAGGAACCATGGGCATGGTCTGACCAACCTAGAAAAAAATGAGAACACTGTAATGGCTTTGCATTTAGAACAAAACCCAAACTTCTTACTGTGGCCTCTAAAGCCATTAGCAGAGTAGCCTTTGCCTGCCTCTCCATGCAAATTAAAACTACACAATTAATTTGTGTAGGGAGCAAACAAATTTTGTTAGAATGTCTATAATCAAAAAGATGAAAGATAACAAGTGTTGGTGAAGGTGTGGAGAAAAGGGAACCCTTGTACACTATTTGATGTGAATGTAAATTCGTAGTACACCCATTTTGGAAAACAGTATGGAGGTTCCTTAAGAAACTAAAAATAGAATTACTACAGGATGCAGCAATCTCACTTCTGGGTATATATCCAAAGGAACTGAAATCAGCATGTTGAAGAGATGTCTGTACTCCCATGTTCACTGCACCATTATTCATAATAGCTAAGATGCGGCATCAAAGTGTCCATCAACCAATGAATGAATTAAAAAATGTGGTATAGCCGGGCGCGGTGGCTCAAGCCTGTAATCCAGCACTTTGGGAGGCCGAGACGGGCGGATCACGAGGTCAGGAGTTCGAGATCATCCTGGCTAACACGGTGAAACCCCGTCTCTACTAAAAAATACAAAAAACTAGCCGGGCGAGGTGGCTGGCGCCTGTAGTCCCAGCTACTTGGGAGGCTGAGGCAGGAGAATGGCGTGAACCCGGGAAGCGGAGCTTGCAGTGAGCTGAGATCCGGCCACTGCACTCCAGCCCGGGCAACAGAGCGAGACTCCGTCTCAAAAAAAAAAAAAAAAAAAAAAAGTGGTATAAATACACAACAGAATACTATTCAGCCTTAAAAAAGAATGAAATCCAGGCCGGGCATAGTGGCTCACGCCTGTAATCCCAGCACTTTGGGAGGCCAACGTGAGTGGATCACCTGAGGCCAGGAGTTTGAGACCAGCCTGGCCAACATGGCCATCTCTACTAAAAATACAAAAAAAAACTTCGCTGGGCGTGGTGGCACGCGCCTGTAATCCCAGCTACTCAGGAGGCTGAGGCGGGCGAATCGCTTGAACCCGGGAGGCCAGGTTGCAGTGAGCCAAGATCGCGCCACTGCACTCCAGCTTGGGCGACAGAGCAAGACTCCGTCCCGCCCCCCCCCCCAAAAAAAAGAAGAAGTAGACAAGTAGAGAGTAGAATGGTGGTTACCACCAGAGGCTGGGTAGGGCAGCGGATGGGGAAAGGGGTAATGTTAGTCAAAGGGTACAAAGTTTCAGTTAGACAGGAGGAATAAGTTCTGGTGATCTATTGCACAGCAATGTGACTACAATTAACAATAACCTTTTGTATCTTCCTAAATTGCTAAAAGTGGATTTTAAATGTTCTCACCAAAAGAAGTAAGTATGTATATCATTGATAGATACGTTAATAGCCTGATTTGCTCATTCCACAATGGTTACATGTTTCAAAACATCACATTGTATGCCATAAGTATATACTACCAACCATTAAAAACAAAAATAACATTTAAAAATGAGGTAGCTGCCTTCCAGCAAGTGTCTGTAGGGGGTATAAATAATCCCAATGCATTTTAATAACCAGCACAATGATATTCTTTTCCAATGTGCTTTAGGACCACAAAGGGAGGGAACAAGTGAGGTTACACCTTCAGAAGCAAATGAGCCGCTTTCAACAATGATAAAGAATTATTCAAGTGATGACAGTGAGTATTCTAACCTTAGGGAACATCATGAACATCCCTTACACCTAAGAGAAGATGAAACTGCAAAAAGATGTTTGAAAGGGGTCGCAGCAACGAATGCTTCTAATGGTGAATCTCTACGTTAGCTGCATATTAGAATCTCCTTGGGAAAGTTCAAAAAATCCCCAAGCCCAGACCTCACGCCAGACCAATTAAATCTGAATCTATAGGGGTGGAACCCATAGACCTAAGTATTTAAACAAACAAACAAACAAACAAAACTCAGATAATTTCAAAGTGCAGCCAAGGCTGAGAATCGCTGTTTTAAAGCAGGTGCAAAAAATTAAACGTGGACTTTGATAGGGGGACGGTGGTAGGCATGGATGAACTGAAAAGCCCTTCAGGATAGAGCGGTGACTGCGAGAGCAAGGACAAAAACTATACGAGAGCCCGTGGCAGGAGATTTAAGGGCCGTTTTTGTGTGGGACTGACAGGATTTGGGGGACGGTGACGCCCTCAGCATACACCCGACTCTATTAAAGTTGAGTTATTCTGCCAGCGGCCCTGTCTCTACCCGCAATCATATATTCTAGCACCTTTTCCCACAGTTTGAAAAAAGAAAAAAAGAAACGGCGAAAACGTTCTCCCACGTAACGCGCCGTGGACGTGTATGGGAGGAGCAAAGGCCTGAGAAGCACAAGCGCGCGGCCGCTACCATTTCTTCGCGATTCCAGAACCAGAATTCACGAACATTTAGAGGAGGCCTCCCTCGGCTGTGTTTGTGCCCCACTTACGGAGCGATGGTGGATTTCTCTGGGCAAATTGTCGCCTTTACAACGCCAGGGGGCGGAGGCGGGAGGGAGAGCGACAAGGGTAAGGGCGGGGCAGCTGCTGACGTTCCCGCTGACGACTCCGACTCAGCCCTCACCCTGGTTTCCGGCGGCGCGCGGCTCCCTTTTCCGCTCTCCCGCGCGCGCACAGGTACCGCCTCACTCCCACGCGCCCCCCAGCGCTGCTGCGCTAGACAGCTGAGCGATCAGACACAGACCTGTCTGAAGGTCCTCTGCAGGTGCCCCTTCCGCTCTGCCGATCGACTTCCGCCTCGGGCAGTCAACATGTACGTTGCGGCTGTCTGGCGAAGCTGCTTCTGAGCGTTTGCGGAGGCGCAGCTCCCCCTCTGCGGGGCCGCCCTGCTTCCCCCCCATCCCCGCCTTCCCCCGCCCCTCGCTCCCGTCCCTGGGGTCGGCGGACTTCTCGCTACATGGGGGCGGGCTTCCGCGGTCGGCGCACGGCTTCCTGTTCTGAGGCGGCCCGGCGGTAGGCGGTGGCGACTGTGCCCGCTCCCCTTTCGGCGCGGTGACCGAGCGCCCGGGAGGCTCGAGGACCGCATCGTGTGCCGTTGCGCCAAGCCCGGTCCTGCGCCGCCATGGCCCCAGTGCAGCTGGAGAACCACCAGCTGGTCCCGCCCGGAGGCGGCGGCGGGGGCAGCGGCGGACCCCCGTCAGCCCCAGCCCCTCCTCCCCCGGGAGCCGCCGTGGCGGCGGCCGCTGCAGCTGCGGCCAGCCCGGGCTACCGGCTGAGCACCCTCATTGAATTTCTGCTGCACCGGGCCTACTCGGAGCTTATGGTGTTGACGGACCTGTAAGTGCCCCGAAACCCCTGCCTGTTCCCCAGCCCCCCCTTCCCGCCCAACCGGCTGAGACGTTTGCACCTCCCTCTCCCCGAGAGGCTGCTGTGTTCTCCGCTGGACTGCTTAGTCTAGAATTTTTGAACTCCTGGGGTTCAGCGGAGGTGGAGAAGAAGCTTTGTATCTGGGGTCTTCCTGGCAACGATGCAACCGAGACTTGTTAATTTTGCGTGTTGTTACACTTCCACTGAAAATTGTATGAAATTTTTGTCCGAGTTCCCAACAGAACTCTCTTGATTTCTTGGCTGGAATACATAATATTCGAGCTTTCAGAAAAAACTCCATAGACGGGAAATTTGTATTACAGCCTCTTGACGATACGTTTTAAATGTAAGCTGTTATTGCTTCTAAGTTAATGGAGGAGCTACATGCGTTGTGTATAAAATACAAATTTGAATTCAAAGTACTTTTTTCTGGAACTTTTGAGTGTTTGATGTCTTAATTAAGTTAGTGTGAGTAAAAATTTTTTTGTATGTAGTCTGTTATTTCTTGGAGTATGAAGGGGGTTTATAAATCACCTAGTTACCCATGAAATGCCTTGGGGCATGATTAAGTTGTTAATCCCTTCAGAATAGGATCAGAATATACTAATGAATTTCAGTGTGTGAAGAAAAGGCACCGTAACATTTTGGGACTCAGTTGTACATCTTATAACCCAGGTTCAGAAAAAGTTAATCAGAATTTTATTTTTTATCTATTGCAAGACTTCAGATCAGGGTTATCAGTTGAGATACATTAGTATGCAGATATTAGGCTGTAAAGCGTCACAGTAATTCGTTTTTAGAGATTGATAACAGATACTTGTTTGCAGATGACTGAAAGAATAGCCTCCACTTACTCCTGTAAAACGTCATTCTCAGTTTTGATGTACTGTACTTTTTTGAATGGGACAGAAAAAAGTAGAGTTAAAGAAGCCTGCCCATGGCTAATGAGAAATTTAAATAGCTGTCAGGATTAGGGACTATTGTAATGACATACCTCTCTGCACCATTTATTGTTGGATTTCATAAAAATCCAAGAATATCCATGAGAAAGTTTAATGTATGTGAAGGTCACTGTTCTATATAGAGCTATGGGGAAAAAATGTTGAAAACTGATGCTGTCGGTGGTGTAGTTTGCTTTTCCATAGGGGATTTGTAGAAATTCCTTGAATTGTGGTTTTTTGTCTTTTTACTATTTTAGGAGTTGGTGTATGAAGAGAGGAACATCTGTTTTATTGCTGTAGAATAAGTATGTAGTTATAGTCCCACACGCTTTATATGATGATTCCCATATTTGTATCTCCAGCACAGACCTCTCTGATGAACTCCAGACTCTATATCTAGATGCCTACATTTCAGTATCTTTTTTTTTTTTTTTTTTTTTTTTTGTTGAGACGGAGTCTCGCTCTGTCGCCCAGGCTGGAGTGCAGTGGCCGGATCTCAGCTCACTGCAAGCTCCGCCTCCCGGGTTTACGCCATTCTCCTGCCTCAGCCTCCCGAGTAGCTGGGACTACAGGCGCCCGCCATCTCGCCCGGCTAATTTTTTGTATTTTTTTTTTTTAGTAGAGACGGGGTTTCACGGTGTTAGCCAGGATGGTCTCGATCTCCTGACCTCGTGATCCGCCCGTCTCGGCCTCCCAAAGTGCTGGGATTACAGGCTTGAGCCACCGCGCCCGGCCCATTTCAGTATCTTGATAGGCGTTTCAACATAGCAACTCCAGGACCAAACTCCTGATTCCACTGTCCTCCCTCCTGCAAAACCTTCTTTGCTATCTCACTAAATAGTATCTCCATTCTTCCTGTTGTTGCTCAGGCCAAAAATTTTGGAGTAACTCCTAGCTTCTCTTTCTTCACATCCTACATACATCAGCAAGTCCTGTTATCTTTGTCTTCAGAGTCTGACCATTTCTCAACACTTCCATCAAGTGTTGGTCCAAGCCACCTAATCCTTCACCTGTATACTGCAGTAGTTAGCTCACTGGTATCTCTGTAGTTCCCTTGCCCCTTCTATAGTTTCTTCTCCACAAAATAGCCAGAATGATTCTTTTAAAATTTCTCTGCTCAGAACCCTTTGATGGTTCCCCATCTCACTGAGATTAAAAAGTTTTGATAATTACCAGGTGTGGTGCCTCATACCTGTAATCCCAGCACTTTGGGAGGCTGAGGCGGTATCACTTGAGCCCAGGAGTTTGAGACTCTGTCTCTACCAAAAATAAAAACTTAGCTGGGTGTGGTGGCCCAAGTCTGTAGTTCTAGCTACTTGGGAGGCGGAGGTGGGAGGATTGCTTGGGCCCAGGAGGTTCGCTTGAGCCCAGGAGGTTGAGGCTGCAGTGAGCATGATCACACCACTGCACTCCAGCCTGGGTGACAGTGAGATCCTTTCTCAAAAAAAAAAAAAAAAAAAGTGTTAATAATCACCTGTATAGTGATCATAAAATTTATGGTCCAAACCGGGACACTTTGAGCATAATGGGGCTGATGATAATAATGTCAGAACAAGAGGCATAAACCAGGACTGTCTTGGGCAAACCAGAAAACCAGAACATCTGGTCATTTTACCTTTAAGGCCTTACATGATGTGCATGATGTGCCTTCTCTTTTCCTTACCTCTTTTTTTTTTTTGTCTCCAACCTCTTTACCACTTTTGGTTTGTCCCTTACCTCTTTAACTGCATGTCCTGAAACTCTCCTCTTTGCTTATCCTGTTCTAACCACATTACCCTTCCTGATGTTTCTTTTTTGAGACAGGGTCTCACTCTGTTTCCCAGGCTGGAGTGCAGTGGCACAGTCATGCTCACTGCAGCCTCTTGACCTGGGCTGAACCGCTTCTCCTGCCTCAGCCTCCCAAATAGCTGGAACTACAGGCATGTGCCACCATGCCCAGTTAATTTTTTTATTTTTGATAGAGACAAGAGTCTCACTATGTTGCCCAGGCTGATCTTGAACTCCTGGGCTTTAAGCAATCCTCCCACCTCTGCCTCCCAAACCTTTTTTTTTTTTTTGAGACAGAGTCTCACTGTGTTGCCCAGGCTGGAGTGCAATGGTATGATCTCGGCTTGCTGCAGCCTCCGCCTCCCGGGTTCCAGTGATTCTTGTGCCTCAGCCTCCTGAGTAGCTGCGATTGCAGGTATGCACCACCACACCTGGTTAATTTTTGTATTTTTAGTAGAGATGGGATTTCACCATGTTGACCAGGCTGGTCTCAAACTCCCAACTTCAGGTAATCTAACCTCCTTGGCCTCCCAAAATGCTGGGATTACAGGTGTGAGCCATCGCACCCAGCCTCCAAACCTTCTTAATGTTTCTTGTTAGTGCCTAGCACGGTGCCATCTTCAAGCCCTTGCTTTTTCCCTAGAAATCTGTGTGGATTGCTTTCTCATTAGTCCTTTAGGTCCTTGTTTACATACAATTTATCAGAAAGATTTTCTCTGACCACCTATAAAATAGTACTCTGCCCCTTCACTCTATCCTTCTTACTTGCTGCTCTATTTTTCTTTACAGCATTTATTGCCACCTAACATTATTAGTTTGTTGTCTGTTCCCACCCCATAAGGACAGAGATTTTGATTTGTTTGTGACTTTCCCTGGGGCCTAGAACAATGCCTGGCACACAGGGCTTAACTAAGTATTTATTGATTTAATACATGAATGAATTTTTAGAATTGTCATAAATCAATATATGGTTTGATAGAAGAAATAACTAGTGTTGATAAATCAGTAGGGTGACTAGTTTGCAAGAATCTGTTGTACACTTCAAAATAGCTAGAAAATAGCTAGAAGAGAATAATTCAGATGTTTCCAGCATAAAGAAAAATATTTAAGGTGATGGATATCACAAGTACACTGATTTGATCTTTACAAATTATATAAATGTATGAAATTATATGTACTGTGAAACCATACATCTTTAATGCATCAATAAAAATATTGTTCAAAAAGAATTGTAAATCATGGGAAATTTAATAGGAAAAGTTATTTTTGCTCTTGATACACAGGTATACTAAAAAACTTTTTTCACTTTTGATTGTGGTAATTATTAATAAAATTAGTTTGGAAACTTACCATGGAAGTTCCTAAATAGTATATTTTCCCTAAAAACTGTCAGGATTAATATGTTAATGTAGAGCCCGTGTTCTAGCTATACTTTATAAGTCTTTAGGGAAACAGTTACGTATTTCAGTAACGTGATGCTTGCGTGTGAACTATCGAAGGTAAAAAGGACAACCTTGGTAACTTAGGTGGTTTTCTTTTGGTCTCAGATTTCTGGGTTTTTTTTCCTTCTGCTTGTCCACCTCCCTTCCCCCTCAACATACATGCTCTCATACAACATACAAGGCATAGAGTTTACTCTCTGCCTTGACTTTTTAGAGAACTAGGTTCTACTCTTTATTGTTTTTTGAGATAGAGTCTTGCTCTGTCACCCAGGCTGGAATGCGGTGGCACAATCATGGCTCACTGCAGCCTGAACTTCCAGGGCTCAGATGATTTTCCCACTTCAGCCTTCCAAGTAGCTGGACTACTTGCCACCACAGTTGGCTAATATGTATTATTTGTAGAGATGGGGTAGCCATGTTGCTTAGGCTGGTCCCGAACTCCCGAACTCAAGTGATCTGCAGCCCAACCCCCGCCCCCTGCCAAGCCTCCCAAAGCACTGGGATTACAGGTATGAGCCATGTACCTGGCCCTTTTTTTTTTTTTTAACTTCTTTTAATTAAAATCAGAAAATGCCAGGATCTCAGTCATGTCATCTTGTCTTATTGTGCTTTGGTGTAAATAAGTTTCTATGCCTTACTTCCCAACATTTGCATTTTAGAGCTTTTACCCTATATGGTAGCTTTCTTATCCATAAAATAATTTCAGATAGATTAGGAGGAATAGGGGAAAGGGGAGGCAGGCAGCAAAGCCTGTCTTTTGTCCCTGAACTGATGCTGTCTCTGACATGAGATGGTCCTTTTAGGGTCTCTGAGGCAGGTAAGAGGAGTGGGAACAATGATTGCTGTTCTTTCTACCCCCAGAGGCTCTACTCACCCTTCTCCCCTTATAGATACCCATCGTTCTCATTCTCCCCCTCCCTTGAGGTGAAGACAAGGGAAGGGCTGTGGATTCTCAATGAGTGTTCTCGGGAGGTTTGGCATGTAGAGCAACTTGCCAGTAGCTGCCTTTATTTGCAGTCTTCTAACAGGACCTTAATTTCTGCTTCATCTCTCTGGTCTTCATCCCACCTAGCTCTCTTTATCATTCTGACCATAACTTTAACTTGCATCTCACTGTCTACCCTAAGAATAGCAGGTAACTATAAGCCAGAGCTCATTTTAATATTTTCTCCTCCTTGTACTTTGAACCTCTGGAAGTAGTTTTAGTTTTTCTGTTCCTGTGGCACATAGGTGGGAGACAATCTAAATGGCTGGGTGTGTATACTTCAAGAACTGATTAGCTGTGGAAGAGGCATGAGAGTTGTTTAGGCCATTGAATCTTGGACTGTGGGATAGAGGTTAACAGAATGTGGCAATTCAGGAGGCATTAAGGATCTTTCTAGACATCAGTGGATGTGAATGTTAAATGGTATAACTTATCTGGGAAGAAGTTGACATTGGTTGCTGGCTATCAATGTTGGAGGACTAGCAAAAAGAAATTTAAAAATCCTATTGGAGCTGTTTAAAAGCAGTAAAACATTTTTCATCTAACCAGCATGCAACATAATTACTGTAAAACCTTTGACTACACTGGCCCTTTTGTATGCTTAGCTTCCAGTTTTGTCCACCATAACACAACATGGAGGGATTATTGCTTGGAAACAGGTATCCATTGGATACAGGGAGGCTGGCAACCAAGTAGTAAGTTCTGCATCTGTGACCATTTTGGTTTTAAAATAATCTTTTCTCTGTTACCCTATGATACAGTGTGCTAATGTGGGACTTGGGCTTTTTAAATGTTTGAGGTTCATGCAATACGTTTTGAAGTATTTTGAATGGAGAGAAATGTTCTTTGGTTGGTTTTTGCCTTACAACCGTGCTACTGGAAACTCATAAATCTAAAAAAGCGTAGGTAGCCACATGACTCTGTAGTAGCTGTTTACTCAGTTTTTCTGAAACATTAATGTATTTAATAGAGTCAAAGTAAGACTATTATCACATTAGAATGAAGGTATGCATGTATTTAATCAATTTCTGTTTTTTTTTTTTTTTTTTTCATCTTAGACTGCCAAGGAAATCTGATGTGGAAAGGTGAGTATGAAAACAAACAAAAAAACCCCTTAAAGTCTCTTTATTGATCAATCTATGAGTGTTGCTGTGTGGGTATGGGTGGTGTAGGGCTGTGGACTGGAAACCTAGGCCCAAAGAGTCTAGAATGATTTTTCACACCATGGGTTTAGGGAGTCCTGGGAAATGTAATTTCCTCACCCTTAACAATAGTTGGTGTGAGACCAGTTCTACATCTTCTATTCTACAAACCTTTATTGAGTGACTGACCTGGTCAAGTCCCTACGGGTGATATTAAGATGTAGAAGGTATGGTCTGTAAAGGAAGACGCTGAGGAGCAGCAGACTGGCTTTAGAAAGTTGACTGCCACAGGCATGGTGGCGTGCACCTGTAGTCCCAGCTACTCAGGAGGTTGAGGCAGAAGAATTGTTTGAACCCAGGAGGCGGAGGTTGCAGTGAGCAGAGGTCACGCCACTGCGCTCTAGCCTGGGCGACAGAGTGAAACTTTGTCTCAAAAAAAAAAAAAACAAAGTTGGCTGCTAATTTATCACTTGCAACAATGATGCTATTAAGTATCTTTAGAGAATTGACATTTGCCTGCTGCTCCTACTGTTACATAGTTAACATTTTGGTTCAGTTGGTGCTTGGAGCTTAAGATTTAACTTAAGGCTAAAATGTTTCCAGAGGCCAAAGGAAAAGCTAAATTAAAGTTTCAAAAAATCATTTGATGGAGATTTAAATTGTAACTACAGTATATGGTACTTGACCATATCTTTGGCACTACTTATGCTCCTTGGTTGATTTTTTTTTTTTTAAATACCAAATCACTTGGCAACTTTTTAGCATTTCTTAGTGGCAACACTCCATTGCCAACCCCAGCTTAACTTTTTGATCGACTTAGAGATCAAAAAGGTAGAAGTAAAAGAGACAATTAAGGCAACCTGTGTTATGGTTTGGCTGGTCAGTATTGAGGAAAACGTTAAGTCAAGGATTTGTTCTGTCTCCTGTGGGGTATGAAGGGAAACTGGACCTTTGGAAAACTCATGTTCCCTATCACTTGAGACGACATGGTGTCAGAAAACCATGTTACTGTAGTTTACAAGGGGACATCTCCATTCTAGTAGAGGACTGCATTTGGGAAACCGAATTAATAATAGACAAGTGTGTTTGCTCTGTGAGAGGAGCAGATACATTGCATCCTTTATAAGCCATTGCTGAGTTAGATTGAAGATACTGAAGTTCCCAGCCCTGAGATCTGCTGGATCTTAATGTGTGTTTAACATTTCTGCTGTGTCTCAGTCTTGTCTCATGATCCTTCATAGACACTGGCAAAGAGTTATAATTATGCCCTTGATTCTTCTCTTTATAGTACCACTAATCATTGCTGGCCTATCTTTAAGAGAGCTTTTTAGGGTGCTTGTGGGCTATGTGTGCTCTCAGTAGGAGCTAGCCTCTAGCCTTCAGTCAGGATTGTACTTCAGCAAGAACTTTTACTTTGGTGCATTGCGTTGTGGTGGTGGTATTGGCAAGATGCAGAGATGTGGATTGGATCTGTAGGTCATTGAACAGCTGTACTAAGATTAATAGGTCAGAGCCTACTTGGAGGGAGGTTGGTGTCCTGCTGGGTCCTGTCATCAGTCCTGGCTTGTTGAATATTTTTTCAGTGTCTTAAACCATGAAAGATATGATTATCAGTTTTATAGCTGCTATGAAGTTGAGAGATCTAGCTAACACGTTGATTGACATTAGTAAAGCTTTTGGGGCTTTAGGATGAGATAAAAGTACTGATGAGTATTGGGGGAAAAGGAATAATAGTGAGTATAGGATAAAACTAGATATGGACAGACCTTTTATTTTTAGTACTCAAAGTAATTTCTTTAGCTTTGCTTGGATATTTTTTAATGTATCCAAGTTTGTCACTGAAATTAGTTTGGTAAAGAGTTACATAGTTAAGTTCTTTAATTATTCAATTTTTTTTTTTTTTGAGACGGCTGTTGCCCAGGCTAGAGTGCAGTGGCCGAATCTCAGCTCAGCTCACTGCAAGCTCCGCCTCCCGGGCTTACGCCATTCTCCTGCCTCAGCCTCCCGAGTAGCTGGGACTGCAGGCACCTGCCACCTCGCCCGGCTAGTTTTTTTGTAGTTTTTGGTAGAGGCGGGGTTTCACCGTGTTAGCCAGGATGGTCTCGATCTCCTGACCTCGTGATCCGCCCGTCTCGGCCTCCCAAAGTGCTGGGATTACAGGCTTGAGCCACCATGCCCGGCCTGATTATTCAATCTTTCATGCTGGTGCAGGATGGGAAATGGTGCCCTTTTGTAGAATGAATACAGTTTCAGGCTTTGGTAATGATCAGTTTCAATTCCTTTCACTTACCAAAAGGGTTACTAATTACTTACTAATTAAATTACTCCTAATTTCAGTTATGAGTTTATAATTCATAACTCTTCATTTAATCCCTTATGTGAACCAGTTTACTTCTACTGCCATATACTGAATTTAGTATATTTTTGTAAACAACTTTATTACAATATAAAATCAATTTAAAAATGTGACTTATTACTAAAACGTTCTATTTGGTTTATTGCTCTGAGGTGAAAAAGCATATGCAGATAGTGTACAAAATGTGACAATAGTTCATATTTAGATAAATACTTTAGGTGGCTCATTTTGTAGTGGTTTTAAGCAAAGGCTGATTTATTTATATATTTATTTATTTTTTGCTCAGCTGAAATAAATTGTGAAATACTTTTTCTAATATGTTGGTTCATTAAGAGTTGTTTTATTTTATAGGAAAATAGAAATAGTGCAGTTTGCTAGCCGGACACGCCAACTCTTCGTTCGATTATTAGCTTTAGTGAAATGGGCTAATAATGCTGGCAAAGTGGAAAAATGTGCGGTGAGTTAAACTTTTTATTTTACTTTGTATAAAATAACTTTACAGATGTTATGATAGACATTTTAGCTTTAACTTATCCTTGCCGATTTGAGTGACATGAATAATCATATTTCTGAATGATAATGTATATTTCTGCAGAAACTTAGTATTTGTTTATGGACACTGATCAGAAAGAAGAGGAGGTAGCTGGAGACATCATTACATGAGGAGACTTTAAATATGAGACTGGGGCTAAAGGGGGGAAATTGTGAGTTTATATTTGTACGATTCCTTAGAATTTGCAAGATTCTCCCTTACATTTTGCTTATTAATTCTTGACAATCCTGTGAGAATGGCAGAGTTGGTATTTTTTTTTTCTTCCAGTTTTACAGATGATGAACGATAAGGTTCCTAGAAGTTATATGGCTTCTTCAAGGTCACAGAGGCTGATAACAGCATTTTTCTGTTTGTTTATCTACTAATTCTCCAAACCTCTAATAAGCACAGGGTATAGGGGACAGAGGATGGAATCTTCAATAAGGAATAGTCCCTGCCTTCGATAACCTCATGGTCTTTTGACTATTGAATCACTCTTTGGAATGCAAAGTGACATGCAGTGCAGTGTACCAAAGATGCTAAAATCTACCAGAAATAAAGTTTTATGCTATGTTCAAGAAGCGTTAAGGAATAAAAACTTGATTTTTTTTTCAGATTGTTCACTGTTGGCATATAGAAATACTGCTGATATTTTGTATGTTGATTTTGTATTCTGCAACTTCACTGAATTTATCAGTTCTAATAGTTTTTCGGTGAGGTCTTTAGGTTTTTCCTAAAGATCGTATCATCTGCAAACAAGGATAATTTGACTTCTTCCTTTCCAATTTGGATGCCCTTTCTTTCTTTCTTTTGTGTGATTGCTCTAGCTAGGAGTTCCAGTACCATGTTGAATAATAGTGGTGAAAATGGGCATCCTTGTCGTGTTCCAGGTCTGAGAGAAAGGGCTTTCGGTTTTTCTCCATTCAGCATGATAATTAGCTGTGGGTCTGTCAAATATGGCTTTTGTTATGTTGAGGTATGTTCCTTCTATACCTAGTTTTTTGAGGGTTTTTATCATGAAGGGATGTTGAATGCTATTACGTGTGTTTTCAGCATCACTTGAAATGATCACATGGTTTTTGTTTTTCATTCTATAGATATGATGTATCACATTGATTGATTTGTATATTTTGAACCATCCTTGCATCCCAGGGATAAATCCCACTTGGTCATGATGAACGATCTTTTTAATGTTTTGTTGAATTTGGTTTGCTAGTATTTTGTTGAGAGGATTTTTGTATCAACATTCATCAGATATATTGGTCTGTAATTTTCTTTTTTTGATTTGTCTTTGTCTGGTTTTGGTATTAGGGTAATACTGGCCTTGTAGAATGAGTTTGGAAGTTTTCCCTCTTCCACTATTTTTTGGAATAGTTTAAGTAGGATTGTTATTAGTTCGTCTTTAAATGTTTGGTAGAATTCAGTAGTGAAACCATAAGGTCCTGGGCTTTTCTTTGCTGGAGACAAATTATAATTAATATAATGAATTATAGCTTCAATCTTGTTACTTGTTATTAGTCTGTTTGGGTTTTGAATTTCTTCATGGTTCAATCTTCACAGGTTGTATGTGTCTAGGAATTTATCTATTTCCTCTAGATTTTCCAATTTATTGGCATGTAGTTGCTTACAGTAGCCACTAATGATCCTTTGAATTTCTGTGGTATTAGTTGTAATGTTTCCTTTTCATCCCTGATTTTATTCATTTGGGTCTTCTCCCTTTTTTTCTTTGTGAGTCTGGGTAAAGGTTTGTCAATTTTGTTCATTTTTTCAAAAAACCAACTTGTTGTTTCATTGATCTTTTGCATTGTTTTCTTCATTTCAAATTCATTTATTTCTGCCCTGATCTTTAGGTTTCGGGTTTCTCTTGCTTTTATAGTCTTTAAGATGCATCCTTAGGTTATTTATTTGAAGTTTTTCTTCTTTTCTGATGTAGGCACTTATAACTATAACTTTCTTTCTTAGTACTGCATCCCATAGGTTTTGGTATGTTGTGTTTCCATTATCATTTATTACAAGAAATTTGTAAATTTTCTTCTTAATTTGTTCATTGACCCACTGTTCATTTGGAAGCATATTGTTTCCGTGTGTTTGTATAGTTTCCAAAATTCCTCTTAATGTTTTCTAGTTTTATTCCATTGTGGTCAGAGAAGATACTTGATGTTATTTCAGTTTTTCTGAATGTTTTAAGACTTGCTTTGTGGCCTAACATATGGTCTATCCTTGAGAATGATCTGTGTGCTGAGGAGAAGAATGTGTATCCTGCAGCCTTTGGATAAAATGTTCTGTAAATATCTATTAGGTTTATTTGTTCCATAGTGCAGATTAAGTTCCATGTTTCTCTGTTGAGTTTCTGTCTGGGAGATCCGTCCAGTGCTGAAAGTGGGGTGTTGAAGTCTGCAGCTATTATTGTATTGACATCTTGCTCTTTAATAATATTAGTATTTGGTTTATGTATCTGGGTGCTCCAGTGTTGGATACATATATGTTTACAATCATATCCTTTTTCTGAATTGACTCTTTTATCATTAATGACCTTGTTTGTCTCTTTTCATAGTTTTTGTCTTGAAATCTATTTTGTCTAAGTATAGCTACTCCTACTCCTTTTAGTTTCCATTGACATATAAATCTTTTTCCATCCCTTTATTTTCAGTCTATATATGTGTGTCTTTATAGGTGAAGTATGTTTCTTATAGGCAACAGATCATTGAGTCTTGTTTTGTTAAATCCAGCCACTCTGTACCTTTTTATTAGAGAGTTTAGTTCATTTACATTCAGTGTTATTATTGATAAGTAGAGATTTACCCCTGCCGTTTTGTTGTTTTCTAGTTGTTTTGTGGTCTTCTCTTCCTTTTTCCTTTCCTTCTTATCTTCCTTTTAGTGAAGGTGATTTTCTCTGGTGACATGATGTAATTTCTTGTTTTTTATTTTTTGTATCCATTGTATTTTATTTTATTTTTTTCTGAGACGGAGTCTTGCTTTGTTGCCCAGGTTGGAGTGCAGTGGCGCAATCTTGGCCCACTGTAACCTTTGACTCCCAGATTCTAAGCAATTCTACTGCCTCAGCCTCCTGAGTAGCTGGGATTACAGGCGCATGCCACCATGCCTGGTTAATTTTTATATTTTTAGTAGAAACGGGGTTTCGCCTTGTTGGCCAGGCTGGTCTTGAACTCCGGACCTCAGGTGATCCACCTGCCTCGGTTTTCCAAAGTGCTGGGATTACAGGCGTGAGCCACTGCACCTGGCCCATTGTGTGTTTTTTGATTTGAGGTTACTGTGAGGCTTGCAAATACTGTCTTATAACTCATTATTTTAAACTGATGACAACTTGACACTGATTGCATAAACAGACACGCAAAAAGAAAACTAATGAAAACTCTGCAATTTAACTTTATCTCCCTCCTTTTAAACTTTTTTGTTTCTCTTTAGTTCTTATTGTCTTGAAAAGTTCTGTGTCTTCAAAAGTTGTTGTATTTATGATTTCCTGTTGGTTTATCATTTAGTCTTTCTATTTAAGATAGGAGTAGTTTACATAGTACAATTACAGTGTTATAATATTCTGTATTTTTCTGTGTGCTTACCATTACCAGTGAGTTTGTACCTTCAGATGATTTCTTCTTGCTTATTAATATACTTTTCTTTCAGATTAAAGAACTCCCTTTAGCTTTTCTTGTAGGACAGATCTGATGTTGATGAAATTTCTCAGCTTGTTTGTCAGAGAAAGTCTTTATTTCTCCTTCATGTTTGAAGGATATTTCCACCGGGTATACTATCCTAGGGTAAAAGTTTTTTTTCCTTCAGCACTTTAAATATGTCATGCCACTCTCTCCTGGCCTGTAAGATTTCCACTGAAAAGTCTCCTGCCAAATGTATTGGAGAGCTCCGTTGTATGGTATTTGTTTGTTTTCTCTTGCTGCTTTTAGGATCCTTTCTTTATCCTTGACCTTTGGGAGTTTGATTATTAGATGCCTTGAGGTAGTTGTCTGGGTGCTAAATCTGCTTGGTGTTCTATAATCTTCTTGTACTTGAATATTGATATCTTTCTCTAGGTTTGGGTAGTTCTCTGTTGTTATCCTTTTCAATAAACTTACTACCCCATCTCTCTTTTTCTACCTCCTCTCTAAGGCCAATAATTTTGAGATTTGTCCTTTTGAGGCTATTTTCTAAATCTTGTAGGTGTGCTTCATTCTTTTTTGTTCTTTTATCTCTTCTGACTATGTATTTTCAAATAGCCTGTCTTCAAGCTCACTAATTCTTTCTTCTGGTTGATCAACTCTGTTATTAAGAGATTCTGATGCATTCTTCAGTATGCCAATTGCATTTTTCAACTCCAGAGTTTCTGCTTGATTTTTAAAGCAATTATTTCAATCTCTGTTAAATTTATCTGATAGAATTCTGAATTCATTCTCTGTGTTATCTTGAATTTCTTTGAGTTTCCTCAAAACAGCTGTTTTGAATTTTCTGTCGGAAAGGTCTCATATCTCTATTTCTCCAGGATTGGTTCCTGGTACCTTCTTTTGTTCGTTTGGTGAGGTCCTGTTTTCCTGGATGATCTTGATGCTTTTAGATCTGGGCCTCAAAGAGTTAGGTATTTATTGTAGTCTTTGCAGTCTGGGCTTGTTTATGCCTGTCCTTCTTGGGGAGGCTTTCCAGATATTTGAAGGTACTTGGGCCCCAAGCTCAATAATGCTGTGGTTTTTGCCGACTCATAGAGGTACTGCCTTGATGGTCTTGGATAAGATCTGGAAGATTTCTCTGGATTACCAACCAAAGGCTCTTGTTCTTTTTCCTTAGTTTCTTCCAAACAAACAAAGTCTTGCTCTTTGTGCTGAGCCACCTGGAACTGGGGGTATGGTGATGTAAGCACCCATATGGCCACCACCACTAGGACTGCACCAGCTCAGACCTGAAGTCAGCACAGCACTGGGTCTTGCCCAAGGCCCAGTGTAACCACTACCTGGCTACCACTTACCTTCACTCCAGGCCCTAGGGCTCTATGATCAGCAGGTAGTGAAGCCAGTCAGGTTTGTGTTTTTCAGGGTGGCAAGTTTCCCCAGGCTTTGGGTGAGCCCAGAGATGCTGTCTGGTGGCAGGGATTAGAGTCAAAAACCTTAGTAATTTGCCTGATATTCTTTTCTTACTGTGGCTAAGCTGGCATTCAAACCACAATACAAATTCCTTCCTGCTTTTCCCTCCCCTTTCCACAGGCAGAGGAGCCTCCCGCTTTGGTCGTCACCGGCCCATGGTAGGGGTTCTGCTAGGCCACCACTGATGTTCGCCTAAAATCTAAGGATTCTTCAGTCAGCTTGTGGTGAATACTGCCAGGCCTGGGACTCATCCTTCAGGGCAGTGGGCTTCCCTCTGGCCCTGGGGAGGTCCAAAAATGCTGTCCAAAAGCCTAGGCCTGGACTTGGGGACCCCAAGAGCCTGCTTATGCTCTACCCCACTTTGACTGAGCTGGTACCTAAGGCGCAAAACAAAGTCCCCTTTACTTTTCCCCCTGCTTTTCTCAAACAGGAGTCTTTCACCATAGCCACCACAGCTCTGAATGTGCTTGGTCACACCTGAAGTCAGCACATCTCAGAATCCAAGGTCCATGGCGTACTACCTGGGTATCACTGCTGGTTATTCAGGGCCCAAGGGCTCTTTTATTCAGCAGGTGATGAATCCTGCCAGGACTGGGTCCTTTCCTTTAAGGCAGCAGGTTCCCTTCTGGCCCAAGATGTGTCTTTGTCATCTGTGAGCTAAAGCCTGGAATAGGGGCCTCACTACTCTGCCTGGTGCCCTGTCCTACTGTGGCTGAGCTGGTATCCAAGATGCAAGACAAAGTCCTTTTTACTCTTTGCTCTCCTCTCCACAAGCAGAAGAAAGGAGTCTCTTTTGTTGTCACAAGCTGCGCTGCCTGGGTTTTGTGGGAGGGTGGTGCAAGCTCTCCCTTAGGCCCCCCAGCTGGTGTATCCCTAGGTCATCTACCACCTAGTCCTCTGGCTCTGAGCCCAGCCTAGCGCTAGGAGTTGCCTAGGAATTGCAGTGCTTGTGTCCTAGACTACCTTTCATGTTTACCTAGGACTCCAGAGTACTTTGGCCCACATTAGCAAGGCCTGCTGAGAAACTCAAGTTCTGACCGCTGCGATGGGCAATTCTCTGGCCAAGGCTGGTCCAATGCTCCTTCTGGCCCAGCACAACTTTGCTTTCCACTATGACAGGGCAGCACTGAGTTCAGTGTAAAGTCCCCCAGTCACTGTTCTCTCCCTCCCTTAAGTGCAGGGCCTCTGCTGGGGTAGCAGGGGAGGGGCGGTGTCAGCGATTCCAGACCGCCTCTCCTGCCCTTCTCAATGCCGTTCAGTGATATGAAGTTAAAACCAAGTACTGTGATGGCGTACCTGATTTTTGGTTTTTGTAACAGTGCTTTTCTGTGTGCAGACAGTAAAAATTTCATGTTCCTGGAGAGGGGGTGACTAGTGTTGGCTTGTATTCCACCATCCCACCATCTTGCTCTGACCCTCTCAGCATTTTTGTTTTCTGAATGTAGATACAGATGTGTTTATGTCAGCGATACAGTCCGTCAACGAGAATTAGAGGGATTGTTCATGTTTCAACCTAATGATTATTTAACTAATTTTATTAGAGATTCTTAATAATGATCTTTAGCCATGCCAGATGTGTTATGAGTGTATAGATCCATCGTTTATAGAACTCTGACTAATGGTAAAACAACCTGGATAATGTTTTGCCTAAGAAAAAGAGAAAATATCTCTCATTCTCCTGGAGATTTTTTTCAGTAGCTTTATCGAGCTATCATTTACATACCATACTATTCACCCACTTAGAGTATACAATTCAGTGGTTTTTGTTATATTCACAGATATGTGCAACCTTCATCACAGTCAATTTTAGAACATTTTAATCACCTCAGAAAGAAAACCTGTGCCCTTTAGTTGTCACCCCCAGCTCTCCTCTAGCCCTAAGCAGCTGCAAATCTACTTCGTCTCAATAGATGTGCCTGTTCTGAAGCGGAGCTTGCAGTGAGCTGAGATCCGGCTACTGCACTCCAGCCTGGGCGACAGAGCAAGACTCCGTCTCAAAAAAAAAAAAAATAAATAAAAAATAAATAAATAAATAAATAAATGGAAGCAAATGTGTTGTGTTGTGATTGGCTTCTTTAACTTAGCATTTTTTTTTAGTGTGGTATTTTCAAGGTTGATTCATGTGGTAGTGTGTGTCACTACTTCATTCCTTTTTATGGCTGAATTGCAAGGATATACTACATTTTGTTTATCTGTTCAGTTAATAGGCATTTGGGTTGTTTCCAGTTTGGGATTATTATGACTAATGCTGTTGTAAATAGTCATGTCCAACTGTCTGGATGTATGCTTTTATTTATCTTGAGTGTATACCTAGGAGTGGGATGGCTAGGTCATATGGTAACTCTTTGTTGAACTTTTTGTGGAACTGCCAGACTGTTTTACAAAGTGGCCACACCATTTTGCATTTCCACCAGCAATGTATGGAAGTTTAGTTTCTCCATATCCATGCCAACACTTGTTGTTACCTGACTTTTTGAGTCTAGCCATCTTAATAGGTATGAAGTGGCATCTCATTAAAGTTTTAATTTGTATTTTCCTGATGACCAGTGATGTTGAACATGTTTTCATGTGCTTATTGGCCATTTGTGTGTCTTGTTTAGAGAAACATTTATTCAGTGTTAAATTCTAAAGGAGATTATTATTAAACATATTCACAGCTGGTGTGTGAATACTTAAAAATAACATGGATTAGTTCTTGTGAACTAAGACTATCTATGTGAATGGATTCACTAATCAGTTACTCAAAACTCAAGTTTTATCTTTTTTTTTTTTTTTTAAGACATGGAGTCTCACTCTGTCATCCAGGCTGGAGTACAGTGGTGTAATCACAGCTCACTGCAACCTCGAACTTCTGGGCTCAAGCAGCCCTGCCACCTCAGCCTCCCTGAGTAGCTGAGACCACAGGCACACACTACTGTGCCCATCTAATTTTAAAAAAGTTTTTGTAGAGTTGGGGTCTTACTTGGTGGCCCAGTTTCGAACTCCTGGCTTCAAGCAATCTTCCCGCCTCCACCTCCCAAACTGCTGGGGATTACAGGTGTCAGCCACCACACCCAGCCACGTTTTATCTTGATTAATTATATTTCTAAGTTCAAGAAATGTAGCTGAAGCTAGTGTATTTTGAGTTCAGTGAAGTAGTTTAGATAGTGTTTCATTCATTGTTTATGTTTAAGTGGAGCGATAGAGGCTGGATAACTGTGGCATCCCAGTAGGGTTGATGCATGTCTTTCTGCTGGAGAGGTCTTTGGTACTCTTTGAGCTTGACTTTGGTCTGATAAGCATTTTTACAGTGACCTGAGTTAAGGGAGATATGAGATGGCCTAAATCTGAGTAAAAGCCTGTTAAAAAGTTGAGAATGTATTAGCAGTGTCATGACTGTTGATAAGAAGTTAACGTTGGTGGCATTGATAGAAATTCATTGTACTAGTCATAGAAGGTAGCATTTTTACTGGACCATGCTGTATATTGGGTCTAACTAAGAATTAGAAGAAATATTTTTGTTGTTTGTTGTTTCACCTCTTCTGATCATTGACTTTCTTTGGGCAAGTGTCTTAACCTAAGCCTCATTTTCTCATCCCTAAGCTCATAGTAATTATCTGGTTGTACTTCCTAGAGTTGCAAAAATCAAATAAAGTGTTTGAAAACACTAAGAAATTGTAGAGCACTGTGTTTTTGTGATGTTGGTATTAATTCTGGGTACTGTGTTTTAAGTTGGCCCCTGACAGCCTGTTCGAAGGACATGAGAGAGAAAACTTTAAGTATTGTTCTAGAATAGAACTAGAAGATGGCTGGGTGCAGTGACTCACACCTATAATACCAGCACTTTGGGAGGCTGAGGCGGGTGGATCACCTGAGGTCAGGAGTTCGAGACCAGCCTGGCCAGCATGGTGAAACCCCGTCTTTACTAAAAATACAAAAATTAGCTGGGGGTAGTGGTTCACCTCTGTAATCCCAGCTACTGAGGAGGCTGAGCCAGGAGAATTGCTTGAACCCGGGAGGCAGAGGTCACAGTGAGCAGAGATCGTGCCACTGCACTCCAGCCTGGGCGACAGAGCGAGACTGTGTCTCCAAAACAAAACAAAACAACAACAAACAAACCATGAACTAGAAGATAAAAGTTTTAGTGAGGTAGTTTTTAGCTCTGTGATGAGCTCTACTAGTTTAGGTATCCTTATGAAATGCATTGGGTAGAAAACTGATGGAAAGGATTTCTGTATTGGGCATGAAGTTGACCTGTATGTCATAATGGGTGTTTTGGAGTGTTTTCTATGTTCTTTCTAGGCACTGTTCTAAAGGTTTTTTATGTGTTAACTCTTTGTTTTTCAATTGATATATCATAGTTATACATATTTTGGGGGTACATGTGATATTTTGATACATGTACATAGTGATCAAAGCAGGATAATTGGGATATTCATACATCAGACATTCTTCTTTGTGTTGGGAATGTTACAGTTCTTTTCTTCTGGTTGTTTTGAATATACAATAAATTACTGTTAATTATCATTTCCCTACTCTACTATCAAATACTAGAACTTATTCCTTTTAACTGTATTTTTGTACCAACTTTTCTTCATACCTCCTTCCCTGTTCCCAGCTTATCCTAACCAGCATTCTACTCTCTACCTCCATGATATCCACTTTTTTAACTCCCACATATGAGAGAGAATGTGCAATATTTATCTTTCTGTGCCTGGCTTATTTCATTTAACATAGTGACCTTCACTTCTATACATGCTGTTGCAAATGGCAGGCTTTCATTCTTTTTTATGGCTGAATGGTATTCCATTGTGTATATGTACTGTATTTTCTGTATTCATCTGTTGATGGACACTTGGGTTGATTCTGTATCTTGGCTATTGTGAATAATGCTGCAGTATACCTGGGAGTGCAGGTATCTTTTTGGTATGCTGATTTCCTTTCTCTTGGATATATACTCAGCAGTGGAATTGCTGGATCATATGGTAATTCTATTTTTAGTGTTTTGTTGTTTGTTTGTTTGTTTTTTGAGACAGGGTCTCATTCTGTCACCCAGACTGGAGTGCAGTGGCACAGTCATGGCTCTTTGCAGCATCAACCTCCTAGGCTCAAGTGATCCTCCCTAGTAGCTGTGACCACAGGCATACACCACTATGCCAGGCTAATTTTTTTTGTTTTTTACGTTTTTGTAGAGACAGGGTCTCCCTATGTTGTCCAGGTTGGTCTTGGTCTGCAAGTCCTGGGCTCAAGCAATCTTCCTGCCTCTGCCTCCTCAAACGCTGGGATTACATATGTGAGCCACCACACACAGCCTATTTTTAGCTTTTTTTTTTTTTTTTTTGAGGAACCTCCATAGTGTTCTCTGTAGTGGCTGTAGTACTTCACATTCCCACCAACAGCGTGAGGGTTCCCTTTCCTCCACATCCTCACAAGCATCTGTTATTTTTTGTCTTTTTGATAATAGTCATTTTAACTGGGGTGAGATGATACCTCACTGCGGTTTTTATTTACATTTCCTTGATGATTAGTAATGTTGCATTTTTTTCATAATACCTTTTGGCCATTTGTATGTCTTCTTTTGAGAAATGTTTATTCAGGTATTTTGCTCATTTTAAAAATGGAGTTATTTGGTTTTATTTTGCTATTGAGTTGAGTTATGTATTATGGATATTAATCCCTTGTCAGATGGATATTTTGCAGGCGTTTTCTCCTGTTCTGTGGGTTGTCTCTTCATACTGTTGATTATTTCTTTTGCTGTGCAGAAGCTTTTTAGCTTGATATAATCTCTTTTGTCTGTTTTTGCTTTTGTTGCCTGTCTTTTTTTGTTTGTTTGTTTTTGAGATGGAGTCTCACTCTGTTGCCCAGGCTGGAGTGCCATGGCGTGATCTCGACTCACTGCAAGCTCTGCCTCCTGGGTTCACGCCATTCTCCTGCCTCAGTCTCCCAAGTAGCTAGGACTACAGGCACATGCCACCACGCCCCACTAATTTTTTTGTATTTTTAGTAGAGATGGGGTTTCACCGTGTTAGCCAAGATGGTCTTGATCTCCTGACCTCATGATCTGCCTGCCTTGGCCTCCCAAAGTGCTGGGATTACAGGCGTGAGCCACCGCGCCCAGCCCAGGCTAATGTCTTAGAGCATTTTCCCAGTGCTTTTTTCTAGTAGTTTCATAGTCTCAGGTCTCACGCTTAAGCCTTTAATTCATTTTCAGTTGATTTTTGTATAGCGTGAGAGATGGGGGTCTGGTTTCATTCTTTTGCATATGGTTATCGAGTTTTCCCATCACCATTTATTAAATAACTGCCCTTTCCCCAGTGTATGTTCTTGGTGCTTTTTTGGAAAATGAGTTGGCTATGTGTAGATTTCTGTGCTCTCTATTTTGCATTAACTCTTATCCTGAGAACAACTTTATGAGATTGGGAATCATGATCACCTCCATTTTACAGCTGAAAAACTGAGGCACAAAGAGGTTAAGTCACTCACCCAAGGTTACAGGGCTAGTAAGTAGTGGAATTAAAATGGAGAACAAGGCAGTCTAGGTCTAGGAGTACATGCTTTTAACTCCTTCATTACCAACCAACTCTGGAAGTCTGTAAGAGGAAAAAACCATTTTATTCTACTTATTTTTCCTAACTTTGATATTATGTATGTGTAATGTTAAGGATGGATAAATGAATTAGAAAGCTTTTACTTAAAGTGACAGAAAATTATTGCTCTTAATATCAAATACAAATGTTATTAAATATTTCTTCTTCAAATTACTGGAGAATGTTTGAAGAACTGCTTTGAAATAGGGAAAACTTATTGTATTAATTCCCCTTGAAGTTTACTTTGGAATGATTTAACAATATTTAGTGTGAAAAGGAGATAGTTTTCAGGGATGCTTAATACATTTACCCTTTACTTTAAAGATGATTTCAAGCTTTTTAGATCAGCAAGCCATCCTGTTTGTGGACACTGCTGATCGCCTGGCCTCGTTAGCTAGAGATGCTCTGGTCCATGCACGCCTGCCTAGTTTTGCCATCCCATATGCCATTGATGTACTGACTACTGGCTCTTACCCACGGCTGCCAACCTGCATTAGGGTAAGTGCTTTGCCCCCATGTTCCTAAAAACTAAAGGTTTTGCCTTTGGATTGGATTGTATTATTAAGTAGCCCAGCAAAAAACATTGTTAAAACAAACAGTATATATAGTTTGCTTTTTTCTCTATAACTAAAGTTGTACTTTTTTGAAATAAGTTGGGGCCAGATGTGAGTAGATATCAAAATGGGTGAAGGTTTTATTTTTTTTTTTCCCCAGGGGAGCGGGATGTGCAGACATAACATCTATTTCAGATGTGAAATGCTACATGCTAGTTGCTTTTTGAAAGTGTTTTAAACTTTTATTGTTTTGGTAGTTTACTGACTTGGTGCCATATTGTATTTTATACTTGTAAGAACTTGTGGAAGTTATCAAGTGATATTTAGTTGCTTTGTAAATAGAGCATAAAGGAGGTCCTGTTGTATTATGATCTTAGCTAAATGACCGGAATCATTGTTGCTCTTATGCATGATAGTAATGGCTATTGTTTTTGGATGTAGACTGCAGAAATGTGTGTTGAGATTCTCTTAGGTAAAATACGAAAACACTGTATAAAAACAGGAAAAGATTTTTTTAAAAATCCCTTTTCGTACATTATTTAAAAATCACTTAAATTTTTTTGCAGGATAAAATTCCTCCCAGACCCAATTACCAAAATTGAAAAACAAGCCACACTCCATCAGCTGAATCAGATTCTTAGACATCGGCTTGTAACCACAGATCTTCCTCCTCAGTTAGCAAATCTTACAGTTGGTATGTATCTGAAATTTTTTTTTTTTTTTTTTTTTTTTTTTTTTTTGAGACGGAGTCTCGCTCTGTCGCCCAGGCTGGAGTGCAGTGGCCGGATCTCAGCTCACTGCAAGCTCCGCCTCCCGGGTTTACGCCATTCTCTCGCCTCAGCCTCCCGAGTAGCTGGGACTACAGGCGCCCGCCATCTCGCCCGGCTAATTTTTTGTATTTTTTTAGTAGAGACGGGGTTTCACCGTGTTAGCCAGGATGGTCTCGATCTCCTGACCTCGTGATCCGCCCGTCTCGGCCTCCCAAAGTGCTGGGATTACAGGCTTGAGCCACCGCGCCCGGCCAATTTTTTTTTTTTTTTTTTTTTTTTTTTTTTTAAGACTTGATGGCCAGGTGCAGTGGCTCATGCCTGTAATCTTAGCACTTTGGGAGGCTGAGGCAGGCAGATCACTCGAGGTCAGGAGTTTGAGACCAGCCTGGCCAACATGGTGAAACCCCATCTCTACTAAAAATACAAAAATTAGCTGGGTGTGGTGGCACGCACCTGTAATCCCAGCTATTTGGGTGACTGAGGCATGATAATTGCTTGAACCTGGGAGGCAGAGGTTGCAGTGAGCCAAGATTGCACCACTGTACTCCAGCCTGGGCGACAGAATTTGCATGTTAGAATATTTTCCTGAACAGCTTTTTGGGTTTTATTCAAAGAAATAGCATTGTGAAGATTTGACTGACAGTTTTATGGTGTTTGATTCTATGACTTGTCAGCCATATCATTTCTCTTTAGTACCCAGAAATACAGTGCTGGTATTTGCAGCTTGGGAGTGGGGCTGTAAAGAGAGAAGACTCCCCAGAGTTGAGCCTCAAGAAAATATGTTCATTTATGTTAGAAGAGTTGCCTTTCATTTCTTGACCTGGAAGCTGGCTACTTCTTATTCAGGAACCATTGAATTGTTGGAACCTTATGAAAGAACCTTCAATCTATTTAAAAATTTTTATAAGTAAGACTCAAAGTTCTAGGTCAGGGGGAAGATTCTAATTTTCTAGCAAAGTACACTTCTTTTTCTTCGTCTTTTTCTTCTAAAAGCAAATGGCCGGGTGAAGTTTCGTGTTGAAGGAGAATTTGAAGCCACCTTGACTGTGATGGGAGATGACCCTGATGTTCCTGGCGTCTTCTCAAGCTAGAAATTCTAGTTGAGGATAAGGAAACAGGAGGTAAATCATAAGTAGTGATTTAAATCATAAGTATTAATTTAAATGTTTGATATTTTTATATTATTGAAATATTCCTGGCTGGGGATGATGGCTCATGCTTGTAATCCCACTACTTTGGGAGGCCGAGGCAGGTGGATTGCTTGAGCTCAGGAGTTTGAGACCAGCCTGGACAATATAGCAAGACCCCATTTCTAAAAAAAATTTAAAAATTAACCAGTGTGGTGTTGTACTCCTATAGTCCCAGCTACTTGGGAGGCTGGGGTTGGGAGGTGGGAGGATCACCTGAGCCCAGGGAGGTTGAGGCTGCAGTGAGCCATGATCACGCCACTGTACTCTAGCCTGGGTGACAGAGCAAGATCCTGTCTCTAAAATATATATATATATTCCTGCAAAATGATAAATGTGTGTAGCAATTTATCCTGTAATTTGACGCAAGTTTTGTAACTGTAACTACTTATTGACCATGGAAGTTTCAGTGTTTCTCAGAGTACAATGTCAAGTTTCTGTAGATAATTTCAGTGCTTCTTAAAAAAATTCATTGTTGGCCGGGCGCGGTGGCTCAAGCCTGTAATCCTAGCACTTTGGGAAGCCAAGACGGGCGGATCACGAGGTCAGGAGATCGAGACCATCCTGACTAACACGGTGAAACCCCGTCTCTACTAAAAAAAAAAAACTACAAAAAACTAGCCGGGCGAGGTGGCGGCGCCTGTAGTCCCAGCTACTCGGGAGGCTGAGGCAGGAGAATGGCGTGAACCCGGGAGGCGGAGCTTGCAGTGAGCTGAGATCCGGCCACAGCACTCCAGCTGGGTGACAGCACGAGACTCCGTCTCAAAAAAAAAAAAAAAAAAATCATTGTTATTATGTGCTTCCTTAGTTGGTATAGTGACACATTTGTACACCTATTTGATTAACTACCTTCTTTTCTTCTGCCAATGGAAGATGGGCGAGCTTTGGTTCATAGCATGCAATCAGCTTCATCCATCAGCTGGTGCAGTCTAGGCTCTTTGCTGATGAGAAACCGCTTCAGGATATGTACAACTGCCTACGTATCCTTCTGAAATTTGAGACATGTATTTGTAAGGATTTTGTGGTACCTCTCCCACATTTTTCATTTGTCCTTAGTCTTGTACTGTAGCAGTCTACATTCCTTGCCCCCATCTCCCCCACCATTTTTAGGGTGCAAATAGAGCTGGAGAACTGGCCACTGTGAAGAATAGTGATATGTTTATAATAAACCAAATTTAAAATTTTACTGTTGACTTTGCAGGTAAAAGCAAAAAGTGATTAGTTAAAAATAGTGTTGTTTGAGGTTGGGCATGGTGGCTCACGCCTGTAATCCCAGCAGTTCGGGAGGCTGAGGCGGGTGTATCACTTGAGGTCAGGAGTTCAAGACCTGCCTGGCCACCATGGTGAAACCCCGTCTCTACTTAAAACAACAATAACAACAACAAAAAAGCCTGTTGTGGTGGTGGGCACCTGTAATCCCAGCTACTAGGGAGCCTGAGACAGGAGAGTCACTTGAACCCAGGAAGCAGAGGTTGCAGTGAGCTGAGATCGTGCCACTGCACTCCAGCCTGGATGACAGAGCAAGACTCCGTCACACACAAGCAAAAAATAATAATAATAATAAAAGTACTGTTTGGTGAAAAAAATAGTACTATTTGGTCAATCCATGTTCTCTAAACTATGATGAATTAAGACACAACCCAGACTTTATGGTTTTATATTGGTTTAAAATTAAATATAAAACCTTTTTCTGAAATTATGCTATAAATTATAACACTTTTTAGGATGAGCCATTGGAGAAATAATCATTTCAGAAATTTTCTTCAGAAATTTTTCTCCAGTTTTTCAATTAGAGAGCCTTTCTTAAATGAAGTTTGCCTGTATTTGATTGACTGTTGGTGTAACATATTGATTTTACTTAACAACATCTATCAGATTCTTTCTGTTTATCACTTCAGTTAGAAGTGTTACATTCCCAAACTCTAATGTTAATCCGAGAACGGTGGGGAGACCTTGTACAGGTGGAAAGGTATCATGCTGGAAAGTGCCTCTCCCTCTCAGTTTGGAAGTAAGTAAAATCAGTTCTGGTAGGTTCGCGCTATGACTGTAAATACTCTTTTATTTCTGTTTTTCTCTCATACATCTGATTTAATATATTGTTGACCCTTGGACAACACAAGCTTGAATTGTGTGGGTCCACTTATATGCAGATCAATTTGCAAGATGTGAAACCTGCGTATAGG
The DNA here is from genome assembly GCF_009764315.1 of Trachypithecus francoisi. Classification (NCBI taxonomy): domain Eukaryota; kingdom Metazoa; phylum Chordata; class Mammalia; order Primates; family Cercopithecidae; genus Trachypithecus; species Trachypithecus francoisi. Next base: position 97,497,800 of record NW_022681471.1, read on the forward strand.
GCCAACCTTCCCTATACGTGGGTTCTGCTGGCTGACTGCAGAACTGACTGCAGGACATGAGTTTGCATGGATTTTGGTATTGGGACGGGAATCCTGGAGCCAGTCTTCCAAGTATACCAAGGAATGACTATATACCAATAGCTATGCACCTCTAGTAAGATGCTTTTGTTTAGTAAAGGTCCCATGGTATTATGTAGAACACATAGGACATCCATAGTTGACACCTGTCGTAGAACATGTTTTAAATACATAGACATTTACCTATTTGTACTAAGACATACTATTCTTAAAAAGTTTGAGAGGTTAGTTTACTCTGGACTTATACCAAATTGCTAAAAGACCATTAGGTTAGATTGTTGGATATCATTTTTAAAAACATACATGCTTACCACAGTTTTCCACTTTGAATTGTGCCTGTTAAAAACTTTTCTTTGGGAGAAAATCGGTATTGGACTGTTTACAACTCTCAGTTCCCTGTTTGAACTTTATTTGATTCCTGTTTTTCTCCCCACCCCCGCATCTTATTATCCCAAATGACCACCATTTTCTGTAAAGGAGTCAGAGGTGAGTAGATACCACTTTGAAGACAGGTAGTTTTTGTTTTGGGGTTCTTTTTCGTGTGTGTATATGTTTTATTTTTAAATTATATGTCTTAATGCAATGAATCAAATATTGTATTGGATTACAGAATAGCTATCTTCCCATTATTATTCCCTCCACAAACACTGAGGGCCTGCCGTATTCCAGGCTCTGGCTAAACAGCACAATGGATTGTCTCTATTTTATCTAGAAGTTAACAGACTGTGTTGAAAAAAATTCTTCATTTTTTTTTCTTTAGTCAACAGGTTCTTGGGAGAAAAACTGGAACAGCATCTGTTCACAAAGTTACAATTAAAATTGATGAGAATGATGTCTCCAAGCCTTTACAGATTTTTCATGATCCTCCTTTGCCAGCTTCTGATTCCAAATTAGTAGAAAGAGCCATGAAGGTAAAAGATCTCATATATTTTAATATTGATTTAAATGAATGTAACTTACCATTTATCCTTAAACTCTTAGCATAAATTTTTAAAAATATCTAATTCTTCCTAAAACCTTTTATGAAACTTATTTTAAGTAAATGTTACACTTCTTACATTTGTTGTTTTTTAAAAAACATCTGATACTATAATATATAATTTTTAAGATATTCTTTCATATTTTATAATTTAGATCAGATACCATTTTAATTTTAAGGTCTGGCATTAGAGCACCATAACTAATTTATAATATCTTTGCGTATACTTACCAAAATGTTAACTATAGTTTTTAAGCTATCAATACCATGTAAGTTAATTTTTAACTCAATACCACATTAGTTAATTTTTAACTTTAACTTTGCTTTCTATTAGTGGTTAACACTTAATGTGATTCCAAAAGGAAATATTTTGAAGCACAGTAATCTACGGTTGGGCTTTTAGAGTAAAAATGTTTAAATTGCATGTATGAATATGTTGTTCTTATTTATGCAGATTGACCACTTATCAATAGAAAAACTCCTGATTGACAGTGTCCATGCAAGAGCTCATCAGAAGCTCCAAGAACTGAAGGCCATTCTTAGAGGCTTCAATGCCAATGAAAACTGTAGGTTCTTTTAAACTGACATTTGTTTTTCTTTTGTTTAAACTAGTATCCAGTTTTATTTGATGAGAATCTTAATATGACGTTTTCCTGATATTTTGCTTTTATTGTGGAAGCTGGTATTTCTGCATTTAACTTGTGATCTGCCAAACTTATCCTAATTTTTCCCTTATTACTTATTTAGCTTGGCCTCATTTTTGAAATATTTGTGTATTGGATTTCCTTAAAACTTTATGAAATGGGGCTGGGCATGGCGGCTCATGCCTGTAATACCAGCACTTTGGGAGGCCGAGATGTAAGGATCACTTGAGGCCAGGAGTTCTAGACAAGCCTGGGCAAAAAATGAGACCCCGTGTCTATTTATAAAATTTTTTAAATAAAAAAGAAAAACTTTATGAAACATGAGCTAACAACTTAATATGAATGATTTTAAAACTTTTTATCTAGTGATAAAACAACATTCTAAATATTTATAATATACTTGTAAAATGTGCCCCTTTGAGTGAAGCAGAATTCATCCCTTGTCTTTTTAAAAAGTTTTAAAAATTATTAACAGAGTTCAAATAAGAAATGCAGGTACATGGATATAGTGAAAAACCTTCCAAGTTTAATTACCTAGTAAGTATATTCAGAGCTTTGAGGGACAGTCATTTAGAAAGTGAACCCTTTCATTCTAGGAATATAGGTTCACAACATCATAATGAGCATATTTACTATCCCTGCCCCAATTGTTTTTGGCCATAATTACCTTGTGCCTGCAGTGCACAGTCTTTAATTAACTTAGATGACATAAGTGAAGTGCCTTATAAGTAGGAAGTCTTAATAGTGCTAGTAACGAAGGTACTGCCTTTTGTCATCACAGAGCCCAGCTCAACCCATTATACTTAAAAAAGCTGCTTCTTAGGTATGTACTAGTAACTCTGAATTAAAACCACTTTGACAGAAATAGATTTTTAAAAAATTGCCTGAAGGAAAGACAGAAAGTAGAAAACGAAATGTGCATTTAGGATACATACTCATTCAAAGAAAGTGAAAAGATAGAAGTGAAAAAGGGGATCTAACATAAACCAAAGCATTAGCTTATATTTTTAAAGAGACTAAGGAGAGGGGCAGCCTAACTTAACAAAAATGCAAATATGGGCCTTATAAAAGAAATAAAGAATCTGCCAGAAATTTGGTGAATGTATTGGTTAGATGTGTCTTGGGGGTGCCTGTCCATTAGCCCTATCAGGGTTTAACATTAGCTTCATCAGTACTTCATTATCTTAATTAAAAGCTTCATTAGAAGGCCCTCCCCTTTAATCCCTCAAGCAAAGATGTTAAATACAGACCTAAAAATTATGATTGGAAGCTATAATTGAAACTCTCACTGGAGTTAGAAAGGCTACTAACTACTGCCCCCTTTTGGTGTTTTTTTCTTAATAGCTTTATTGAGATATAATTCACATATAATTACCTCATTCGGTGGTTTTTACTGAAAGAGTTGTGCAATTTGATTTTAGAACTTTTTTTTTTTTTGGAGATGGAGTCTTGCCCTGTCGCCCAGGCTGGAGTGCAGTGGCACGATCTCAGCTCGCTGCAAGCTCCGCCTCCTGGGTTCACGCCATTCTCCTGCCTCAGCCTCCCGAGTAGCTGGGACTACAGGCACCCGCCACCGTGCCCGGCTAATTTTTTGTGTTTTTAGTAGAGACGGGGTTTCACCATGTTAGCCAGGATGGTCTCGATCTCCTGACCTCGTGATCCGCCCGCCTCGGCCTCCCAAAGTGCTGGAATTACAGGTGTGAGCCACTGCGCCTGGCCGATTTTAGAACATTTTAATCATCCCAGAAAGAAACCATGTACCCATTAGCAGTCACAACCCATTCACCCCTCTCCTTCCCTGTCTCTCTTCTGGCAATCATTAATCTACTTTCTACCTCTATAGATTTGCCTATTTGGACATTTCATATAAATGGAATCATAATGTGTGGTCTCTTACATACTGTTTTTAACACAGTTTTTTTGAGGTTCACAGTATGTTTCAATACTTCATTCACTTTTATTGTCAAATAATCCATTGTATGGCTATACCATCTTTTGTTTATCCATTCATCATTGTTGAACATTGGGGTTGTTTTTCTTTTTTGGCTATTGTGGATAATGCTGCTATGAACATTCATGCCCAAGTTTTTGTGTGGACATAAGTTTTCATTTCTCTTGGCTGTACACCTAGGAGTGTAATGACCGGGTCTTGTGGTAACTCTGTTTAACCTTTTGACGTGTTTAACACCACTTTACAATCTAACCAGCAATGTGGGAAGGTTTCATTTTGTCCACATCCTCACCAATACTTGTTATTGTTTGCATTCTTTTATGTGAGGATGCAGTTATCTCAGTAACATTGTTGAAGACTATTTTTTCCTATTTAATTGTCTTGTCACCCTTGTTGAAATTCCCCTTTTGTTCTCTCTTTTTTAAGAAACGGGGTCTCACTGTGTTGCCCAGGCTGGTCTTTGTCTGTCTGTCTATCTATCTATCTATCTATCTATCTATCTATTTATCTATCTGTGTATCTATTTTAAGTCCATGGCCTGCTGAACAGGCTGGTCTTATGCTCCTGGGCTCAAGCAATCCTTCCACATTGGCCTCCCAAAGTGGTGGGATTACAAGTGTGAACCACCATGTCCACCTCTTTTGTTCTTAAGGAAGAGTTTAAGTATTTTGCAATCTTAATTTTTCTAATTTTTCAAAACTTCATTTTTTGAGATTCCAGAAAATAGGGGATGTGTAATCTTTTGATAGGCTCTGGTTTACTTTAGTATCATCTGTAAACAAGGCTTAGTAAAAAAAACAGAGCAAAAACTTACAAGTTAAAAAATAGAAACAAAAAACTATGATTGCCAAGGGATAAATTACTTTGAAAAATAAACTCAAAGCATATGTTTACATAGGAATGGTTTTGTGTACTGTTCACCTAGGTTCTGAAGATTTCTAAAGAGAAGTCTTCAGAACTCAGGTGTAAAATTCCTTTTTGTAGAAATGTTAGGGATCTGAGTTCAGCTGTCTGCTCTTAAGCAAGTCATTTACACTATTTGGGCCATTCTCCTCATCTGAAATTTGAGGATATTATAATAGTCCAGGCTCTTCCTAGATCTTAAACTCTAGTAGGAATGTGCTACACCAGTGGTTTTCAAGCCCTAGGTGTTTTGTAGAGTCCTAGGTGTTAGAGAAGGGTGCTTTAGGGACTATAATTTGGAAGGAAGGGGGAAGCTTGCATGCGGGGTTGATCTCCTCAGTTCTGCTTTAATCAGGACAGTTCTAGAAATGAGGACTGCTAGAGGAAAAGGTCTGCCGACCCACCGTTTTAGAGGGTGTGCTTTAACTTGTTTTTAAAATTCATGTGCATGCATTTATACTCTCCAAGTAGTCTTACTTGATCCTTTTTTGATGGGTGAGCATGCTTTATTAAGATCCCTACTGGAACCAGGGACTACATAGTCTATTCTTAGAATCCCTTAGTGCAGTCACCCTTAAATCAGCTGGCTTTTCTTTTAACACCTAACTGGAATAACCCAAGGAAATGAGTAGCTCAGAGAATGGAGCATTTCAAGGGAAGGCGAGGGGAAGGCATAGATTTCAGATTTTGAGCAGCTCAGGTATGTGGTTTCGTGGGGGTAGAAATGGTTTAGGGGAGAGGAGGCAGGACTTTGGAGATAAGTTCCAAAAAGGCAGTGCAAGGCACTAAAGGTAACTTGAGATATGGCCCAGTTGGCAGCATTGCCTAACTCTTGAAAGCCAGGGTGCTGCTCCCTTGTGTTGTACTCTACCCTTCAGCGCTTGTAATCAGGGCATCCTGATCAGTTTGGAAGCTGTGAACCACACACAGCCATTCCTAATTGAGCTTAGTTGCTGCTCTTCACTCTTCACACTTTATATTACTGTCTGTTCATCCATTCCTCATCTTGTTCTCAATAAATGATAGAAATAAAAGGAGATATGTATGTGTTCTTGCGGGACGAAATAGCAGCAAGTCCTGTCATCTTACACTGCTTTTAATTCCCTCTTCTTTATTTTCTTTGCAAGTTTCCCCATTTTTGTATACCTAAAACCTGTTGCCTTTAAATGCTTTAGGGCATTATGTATTTTATTTTCTGTAAAGAAAATGTGGGCGTTGGTGGTCAAAAAATATGTACATCAATTTGTGTCTAAGTATTTCTTGTCTTTTGAACTGTGTTCTCTGTATTCTTTGATGCCCTATTTTTCTAAGAATACTCAATTGTGGTAATTAGATTGAAATTATAATCGTTGCCCCAATTCCTAGAACTAGTTTTGCTCCATTGCCACACTTTAGAAATGGTTTTGCTTTAGAGAGTTCACTCCTACCCTGTCAGGAATTGCAACAGTATGGAAATGTTTCAAAAATCAGTAACTCTGTTTCACATTTGAAATAACTTTTTATTATGTTAACATAGTAAGTTCAGCAAAACATCACTGATTTGAACTAATTTGTCACATTGGTCTGAATTATATGGTAAAAGAAATTTTTGTTTTTGCCCTTTTTGTTCTGTTTTTTTCAGGTCAGAGTTCTGCTGGATTTGCATGTTAAACATTTTGTATACAAATATGTATTAGATGTACAGGTTGAGTATCCCTTATCTGAAATGCTTGAGACCAGAAGTATTTCAGATCTCGGATGTTTTTTTCAGATTTGGAATATTTGCATTTATACTTACAGGCTGAGCATCCCAAATCTGAAAATCCGAAATCCAAAATGCTTCATTAAGCATTTCCTTTGAGCATCATGTCAGCACTCAAAAAGTTTTGGATTTTGGAGCATTTCAAATTTTGGAGTTTAGGATGCTCACCCTGTGCTTTAAAGCAATTTATTTTTCTCAAATTAAATATATCTTCTGCAATCTTTTACTTTATTAATTTGTTTGATAATTTGTTTGTGTAGACAGTACCAATGATAATGTCACCCATTTGAATTATTGAAAATTTATAGTAAGAGGTTTTGGTTTGTTTCTTTGATTCAAAAGGAATATAGATAATACACATTTGTTGAAACTTTGCTTTTTAAAGCACTTTTACAGCCTTGTCATTTCTTGCTCCTAACAACCTGTGGCATAGAGGGGAAGATGTTATTGTCCTTGTTTGACAAAGTAGCAGGCAGAAGCCACGCCTGGTGAAAAGCCTGCATCGCCACTCCCCTCTGCGCCTGCCACGTTACCTCTCCTTCCTGCACCTGCATCGCCATTCCCCTCTGTATCTGCCTTTCTTTTTCTGTGCTGTAGCTTCAGAGGAACTTGGTAACAAGAAGAGCATATTCCTTTTACAGCCCCTCAATCTGATCAGCACTTAGTGTGTTTTCAGTGTTTTGCTTGTTTACTGGATTTCATTATGTCACTTGCAGAGTTAAGAGAAAAGTTAATTGGGCCTGGTGGAAATACTATGAAACTCTAGATCAGGTGTATTGTCAGCTTTGGGGATTTGTGTTTAGCAGTTGCCTATGTTCTTAATTCATCTGTGACTTGAAATGGAGTACACAAATGACTTAAAAAAAATTTTTCTTCCTGAGTAATCAATAATGTTTATTAGTTTTCAAGTGTTTCTTTAAACACATGGGCTCTAATTGTCAGAATACCTCTTTTTTTATGAAGAATGGCATTGAAAATCATGCGGCCATGGAAAATATTTGTTCTGTTTACAAACAACCAGTTTTCTTTCCATTATATAAGAGAGAAAATCCTTAAAAATTAATTAACTTATTAGTAATTACCAAGGGAAGGTAAAACTAGAACTCAGCTCACTGATGAAATTGAATTTTCACTATTCAATCCTCTTTAAGAGATTTTGGATTTTTTTTTGCTGTAGTATTTGAGACGGGCGTGTTTGTTTCAAGTCACCTTGAAAATTACTTTCTTTTCTTTTTGAACTACTAACTGACATAATAATACTATTGCAAATTTTGCAAAATCATGTTTTTCCTCTAACATTTAGGATCCTTCAATAGTTGGTTTGTTTGTACTCATTGATTGAGAAATAATTTTTCTGGAAAATATTCAGATGGAAAAGTAATTTTTAATTATTGATTGTTCAGCTTCCATAGAGACTGCACTCCCAGCTCTTGTTGTTCCCATCTTGGAGCCCTGTGGTAATTCAGAGTGTCTGCACATTTTGTAGATTTGCATTCTGGAATGTTTCAATTGATGCTTTATGGACTTGGTAAGTTACTAAATGATATAATCATTCAATGTAAGAAAAAATATTTTTAACAAAAACAAAATAAACATTTTCTGTCATTAGGTATTAGAAAGAATGGTATATGTAGTGTCGAAAGTGGGTATGGAAACAGTAACTCTGGCTGATGTCAGTTCCTCAGGGCCATTTTAACTCTACTTTGGATTTTCTTGTAGCAGATGTTAAACTTCCCAGTATAAAGCATATTCATGTTTCTTTATGTAAAATAATGTTGATGGCTGCTGTTTTTTAGGTTAACTTATCAGTCCCAATAGCTCAGTTTCTATTTTACCACTGGGTGACATGGAAATTACAACAAGGAATTCTAATGTCATTTGTGACTGAAGAACATTTTTATTACAGTAGAAACATCTAAGATGACTTGAGGTACAGAATCCTGGAGGAAAGGATTTTTTTTTTCTGGCCTAAACACAGTAGAAATTAAAGTTTGATTTCTTACTTGTTCTGCTACTGAGTTGGTGTTCTGAAATGATGAAATAAGAATTTAGTGTTTTTGTATTGCTACTGGACAGTGTTCTTGAATATATTAGGATATCTGCTATTTGAAATTAATATTCAACTAGAAAGGTTGAAAATAAAGGACTTTCTGGTTATATTTTATAGCCATAGATTTTTTCTATGGGCTGCTCATGGAAAACTGAACTAATTACTTTGAATGACATCACATTGTGATGGCTAAATGACGCATTTGTGAATTACTTTAACTGTGGGTTCCAAATAAGGCAAATGTTATTTGTTCTTAAAAACTTATATTTAACTGTTTTCCTGATTATTAACATAGTACATACTCATAAATAAAAAACTTAAACACACAAAAATTAGAAAAGCAACAGAAAATAGTCTTTTAGGGATGTATGCTTGTCTTAGCAGCTCAGGCTGCCATAACAAAGTATCATAGACTAGGTGACTTAAACAACAGAAATTTATTTTGTCATAGTTCTGGAGGCCAGAAATTCAAGATCAAGGTGTCAGCGTGGTTGATTTCTGATGAGAGCTCTCTTTCTAGCTTGTATGTAGACAGCTGCCTTCTTGCTGTGTCTTCACATGGCTGAGAGAGCAACTTCTCTGGCCTCCGTTCTTATAAGTCTACTAATGATCCTTCATGAAGTCCCTACGTTCATGACCTCATTTAAACCTAATTGCCTCCCAAAGACCCCTTCTCCAAATACCATCACACTGAGGATTAGGGGTTCAACATATGGATCTTGGGGGGACATAGTTGACCCCATAGCAATGCTTTTCTAATTTTTTCTATACTTTGTCCCCATTAATCAAAATCATTTTGTATCTTGCTTTTTTTGCTCATTATTTACTAGCATTTTTTACTGTCATTAAAAATTCTAACTGACTTAATTTGTAAGCTGATCTTCAGCCAACAACTCTTGCATATGCCAGAGATCATTTGTGTTTCATAAGTAAACATTTCAGTGGAGTTTTTGATTTTATGATTTTTAAGGTTCTAAGTCTAGTAATACTATGAGTTTTAAATACTTATAATTTAAAAATACTGATTAAGTAGACTAAGAGTTTGGGGAATTAAAATATAGGCAAAAAATGGATTCATGTATTTGTTACTTGTTCTTTCTGCCAGTGTACATTTGCTGTTAATTAGTTGTCGTATCTATAATGCTGCCTAAATGTTAAAGAGGGAAAACAAACTAGGTTGGCTAATTTCTCATGATACATTTAGTTTAATTTTTCTCTGACTCAAAAACAACATAATTTTCTGCCTTAAACAATAATTTTCATTTGTTTTACACTAATTAGATAAAGGTTTTGTTTCCCATGTAAGCAGTTAATTAATGAAGTGCTTTATTCTGTAGACCAGGCCACTCTGGATGACATGGAGAAGTCTGTGAATGATGATATGAAACGAATCATACCCTGGATTCAGCAACTTAAGTAAGCTTATTTATATAGCTCAAGACTAAAAATGGAAACATTTTGACAAGATGTTTTCTTCTCCATCATTACTCTTGGTCAGTCACTGTCCTTAAGGTTTATGACATGAAACTTAAGTGCCTTTTGGTACCTTAGAATCTAAATTATCTTGAAATAGTTCCAAGATGTCAGTTTCTCATATCAAATTCTCCTCTAGAGCAAATATAGGTGTGAAGGGCATAACACTCAACTTTCATCCCTTACCACATTTTCTTCTGTACAAGCACTTTACAGATCACTTACACAATGAATTTTATTGTATCAAGTGTTCTCTGTAATAAAGTACTATTTGTTCTTGTCCAGGGTAATCGTCGTGGTTGACTACCAACTGACACTTTCAAAATAGTCATTTCTGCTTCTCGAACACTGTCGTTCAATTTGGCTCAAAATCCTTTAAATGCTTCACACTGTTAAAGTAAATAAAATTGAAAATGGAGCTAGATATAATTCTGTGGAGTTTCATTACCACTCTGGTACACAAAGGTACCCTTATAGCAACTCTAACAAACTCTTTCTTAAAATTAATAAAACAAAATTCCAAAGGCTAAAAAAAATTCAGAGACTAAAACCAAAACTGGCAAATGGAGAAGGCAGTATGGGGGGCAGGGGGAGCTTATCTAAAGAAAAGACTATAAAGTGGGATCTATTGTTCTTATAATCTTTTAGCCTCTGCCCTTCCCTTTAGCCCATATTTGAAAAATTCAATATAACCAAGTAATGTTTTCATTAACAGGGTATGATTTTTTTTTTTCTTTTGAGACAGGGTTTTGCTTTGTTGCCACCCAGGCTGGAGTAAAGTACAATAGCATGATCTCAGCTCACTGCAACCTCTGCCCTCCAGGCTTAAGCGATTCTTCTACCTCAGCCTCCTAAGTAGCTGGGACCACAGGCGCATACCACCATGCCTAGCCAATTTTTGTTTTCAGGGATTTTTTTTGGTTTTTTTTTGAGACAGTCTCACTCTGTTGCCCAGGCTGGAGTGCAGTGGCGTTATCTCGGCTTACTGCAACCTCTGCCTCCCGGGTTCAAGGGATTCTCCTGCCTCAGCCTCCCGAATGACTGGGATTACAGGTGTGTGCCACCATGCCAAACTAATTTTTTGTATTTTTAGTAGAGACAGAGTTTCACCATGTTGGCCAGGCTGGTCTCAAACTTCTGACCTCAGGTGTGATGTGCCTGCCTTGGCCTCCCAAAGTGCTGGGATTACAGGCATGAGCCACCGTGCCCAGCCCAGGGCATGATTTTTAAAGCCAGTAGATAGATAATATTATGTGAGCCTTTTTTTTTTTTTGAGCAGCTATTTAGTTTATCTGTATGTGAAAAAAAAAAATCAGTCATTAATCTGGGTAGTGATTTCTAAAACTTTTAGTGTTTTAGCATCATTGTGCATTTTGGCTAAATAAGCAAGGTTTAAATATCCTAACATGCTTAATAATTCACATCTTGCATAACTTGAGGTTGTTTATCTGGCAGTTCTAGCTGCTCAAAATATAAACTAAAACCAGAAAGCTAAGTCCCGGAAGCCTTTAACTTACCAAATGTGTGCCTGTACGTAAACTTACATAATTTATTTATAAGAAAAGTCCCCTGATTGTCATTTATAATAGTGTTTCTCAAATGATCTGTGGTGAATGACCAGTTTCTCACTAATCTATCATGGGACACTGATTTTTTGAAATAACTTTATTGAGGTATAATTTACATACCATAAAAATGCACCCATTTTAAGTGTACAGTTCAATGATTTGTTGTAAATTTACTGACTTTTGCAACCATCACCACAATCCACTTTTAGAACATGTAGGACATTTCCATCACCCCAAAGAAATGTCCATTTATAGTTAACCATTCCCAACCTCAGAAAACTGTGAATCCACTTTTTATTTGCCTTTTCTGGTCATTTCATATAAAGTGGAATCAAAATATGCTGTCTTTTGTGACTGGCTTCTTTCACTTAGCATAATGTTTTCAAGGTTCATCCATATTGTAGCATATATCAGTACTTCATTCCTTTTTATGACTGAATAATATTTCACTGTATGGATATACCACATTTGGTTTATCCATTCATCAATTGATGAACATTTGGGTTGTTTCCACTTTTTGGTTATTATGCATAATGATGCCATGCACATTCATGTGTAAGTCTATATGTGGACTTATGTTTTCTTTTCTCTTGGAGTGGCACCCAGGAGTGGAACTGCTAGGGCGTACAGTAATTTGTTTAGCTTTTAAAAGAAAACGCCAAACTGTTTTCCAGAATGACTGTGCCATTTTACAACCCCATCAGTAATGTTGGGAGAATTTCCATTTCTCTACATCCTTGCCAACAATGTTACTGTCTTTGAATATAGACATCCTAATGAGTATGAAGAAGTATCTCATTGTAATTTTGATTTGTATTTCCCTAATAATGATGTTGAGCATCTGTTTGTTCATGTGATTACTTTTTTAAATAATGTGCAATAAAAATGCATTCCAGGAAAAAAGAAATGAAAGAACATGTACAAGATATAAGCCCCAGTGTTTTTTTATTAGAATCAACAGATAAAGTTACACTTCATTAAATATAATCAGAACAAACATAGGAAAAAAGAAAATTATAGAAACTGTGTACATTTTTCATTGAAAGTGTACACACACGCAATTAATATAGAAAGTCACTTAGACTCAAGTTTTTTGTCCCACAGGATCATAACAAATAGTGAAGAGTGAGATAGCAATTTCAGATCGACTTTGAAAAGACCACCTGGTATATCAGTAGTTAGAATTTTTAATGTGACACATGAGCTTGTTTCTTGTTTGTAATAACTTGTCTGTGTTAGATTGATGATCATGCTAATCATGAGAGATGTTTCTCATGTTTTCCTTTTAATAACATACATAGTAGAGATATTCTCACAAAGCTATGTTGATGGAAATCAAAGTAGAGATTTGAAAGAAATTTTAGCAAGTTCAGGATATTCATTTTTAATTTTTATTCAAAATGAAGCAAGTGATGGTATATTTTCAGAATTTATCTTCATTCCTTCATCAGTAACCAATTCTTGCATTTGATCCGTAAAGTTGTAGTTAAATTTTTCTTTCAATGAAAAAAACAAAATGGTTTCCAGAACAGTTGACAAACTACCCTTAAAATGTCATATATTATAACATGGTTTTACTGCACATGACTGATATACAGTTTGTACCACATGCAACTTGCCACACAAATGTATCAGCACCCAAACTGGTCTTTGCTCTATTCATCAAGGCAAGGCTGCTGATATGAGCTGGGATGTTGTGGCATTGTTATGCTGCTGTGAAAATTCTTATTTTCTGTAGTTTCATTATGCATCAGTGGAGTTTGTGAACCAGCCATTTTATCCCTTTTTTACATATTATATGGTATCCTAGTTTCAAGGATAGATAATCGCATACAAGGAATAAGAGGAGTACTATATTAAAAACATCAGTGAAATCTGGCAGCTTACCTGAAAGGGACGTGGGAACAAAGGTAGTTAATACTACTGGGACCTGCTAGGTATACTACACACTTCACACATACACAATTTAAAAACTGGGGCTATATAAAGAATATTGAGATTAGTTGGTGCTGTCTTTAAACTATAGGAAATCTGTCACTCCTTATAATAAACTAATATAGTATCTCATCCTTATAGTTAATTCTACCTTATAACTAAGATCATTCACATTGTGGTTTAAACTTCTTAAACTAAAACTAGAATTGACGGTCTAATGCAAAACTGTGAAGAAATGATTTGTCATTATGGCCATGTGTCCTTTTATTAGTTCAGTTAAATTTCAATTAATTGTTTTTTTAATGGTCTTTAATCATTCATAAATCGATAGCACACAGATAATCAGAAAAGTCTGAGATTTGATGTGGATTATCACTTTTAAATTCAGGTTTTGGCTTGGACAGCAGCGTTGCAAGCAGTCTATAAAACATCTGCCTACGATAAGCAGTGAAACATTGCAGCTTTCCAATTACTCAACTCATCCTATTGGAAACCTTTCTAAGAATAAACTGTTCATTAAACTTACCCGCCTTCCACAATACTACATTGTAAGTATGCAAAGGAGTGATTTGGAGTGATCAAGTTTAGTAATTCTGTTAGTATCTTAAATGACTTATTGTTTAACTTGCCAATGAATTTTATTGAATATTTGACTTTCATATAGTGATTCTCAACCCAGGGGGTTAGAATGGGGGAGAGAGGAATGTCATGTCTCAGTTGGGGAACATAAGGTATAACCCCATCCCTCACTCTAGGGTCTGTCCTATCATGAGGCCTAGTCTTTGATTGCAATGAGACATCTCTGTAAGAATAAAAAATTTGAGAGCAATTCCTGTAAAGGTCTGGTGATGTTTTGATGTCAGATAAAGTTGTTTGACTTGAATATTAACTTGTATAGTGAAACCTTTCAAATATGGACTGGCTGAATTAGCTTTATTTTTTCATCCTTCATTGATTGAAGGCATCATTCATTTTATTGAGTATGTGTTCCTTTTAGTGCACAGTGAGGTCCTTTCTTATTCCTTTTTCACTGTTTCTATATGTTTTCTAGTTTCTTTATTTTTGAATTAGTTAAAATTTGTAATAATTTGAAATATGAGCTCATTTTGAATATATTTCCTGCTTGTTGAAATTTCTGGCCGGGTGTGGTGGCTCACACCTGTAATCCCAGCACTTGGGAGGCCAAGGCAGGCAGATCACGAGGTCAGGAGATGGAGACCATCCTGGCTAACACGATGAAACCCCATCTCTACTAAAAATACAAAAACAAAAAATTAGCCAGGCATGGTGGTGGGCGCCTGTAGTCCCAGCTACTTGGGAGGCTGAGGCAGGAGAATGGCGTGAACCAGGAGGTGGAACTTGCAATGAGCCGAGATGGCGCCACTGCACTCCAACCTGGGTGACTCCGTCTCAGAAAAAAAAAAAAAAAAAAAAAAGAAATTTCTATATATATACCAAGTATACCAAGTAGATGTGTTGGCTAAGAATCTATGTTTTACAAATATTAATTCAGGCCAGGTGTGCTGGCTCACGCCTGTAAAACTAACACTTTGGGAGGCTAAGGCAGGAGGATCACTTGAGTCCAGACGTTTGAGATCAGCTTAAGCAATATAGTGAGACCTCGTCTCTTACAAAAATAAAATAAAAAATAAAAATTTTAATTCAAGATTGTTGGTTGAAAGTAATGGGAGTGAACTTTTTAAGGTTTTGACCTGTACTTTTAAAAGATATTACTTTAAAAGGACACCATGTGTAGGCTAACATATCTTAAGCTCGGGATACTTATGTAGACTAATGAGTCTGTCATTGATCTGAATTTTACTTTTTCTGAATTTTAAAACAGCAGCTGTAGAACTAGATTTGGCCCACAACAAAAGACTATTGTTTCAGTTCTCAGTGAGCTTGCTTGGTCTACATGTGAAATGATAATACAGAATACATGCATCATAGCGAAACCCATGAACATACAAAGATCTCTTATAATCAGCCATGCACAAAATAAAATAAAAATGGTTATCATTTATTATTTTCTGACATTTAGCATCAACAAACAACCAGGCTTTAATGTCAGTGACCAGTGATCTATTATAAAGCAATAATTTGTTTCACATGGTTTAGACCAAAACTGAATGTAGATTACTCCTCGTCCTCTAGATTTATCACTTAGGGGTGATATGTTCATGGAAGTGGAAAGAACTACTACCATGGACATTAAGAAGAACAGAGGAAAGTCTTGCTGCAATTGATCTCCCTTTAAATGTCTTTCTGCCATTTTACCTTTCTTTTTTGGTTAGCTTATTAAGATATAATTTACATAAAGTAAAAATACAGACTTTTTAGCCTGAGTTCTGATAAATGCATACAGTTATGTAGCCTCCATCTGAGGACACAGAACAGATCCATTATACCCCAAAATTCCCTCCCAATACCCCTTATGATCAGTCCCCTCCAACTAGTAATCACTGGCCTGTTTTCTGTCTCTATAGGTTTGCCTTTTCTGTCCAGTTTCTTTGACTCAGCATAATGCCTTTGACATTCATCTGTGTTGTTGTGTGTATAATAGTTTCTTCCTTTTGTTGCAGAGTAGCATTCCATGGTGTGGGAGTACCACAGTTTGTGTTTAATGAGTCACTCATTGAAGGACATTGGGGTTGTTTCCAGTTTGGGGCAATTGTGACTAAAGCTGTTAAACATTTGCATATAGATTTTTGTGTGTGCATAAGTTGTCATTTTTTATTTCATCTTGGATAAGTAACTAGGAGTGGGATTATTGGGTCATATGGTAAATGTGTGTTTAACTTTGTAGAAGACTGCAAGCTGTTTTCCAAAGTGATGTACTATTTTGCATTCCAGCCAGCAATGTATGAGAGTTCTAGTTGCTCCTTATTCTTACCAACAGTTAGTCATTAGAATTTTTAAAAAATATTAACCATTCTGATAGGTATGTAGTGGTGTCTTATCGTAGGCCTAATTTACACTGCCCTAATGGCTGAAGATGTTGAGCGTATTTTCATGTGCTCATCCTATCTTCTTTGGTGAAATGGCCATTTGACTTTTAATTTTAACGTTTCCTGAGGTACCTCATCAGTGCGATGCTTTCCTGAAGAGTATGTGTGGGGAGGAGGGGTAGCAAGGGAGAAAGGAAGCAGGAAGAGAGATGGGAAAGAATGTGTGTTGGTCAGGAGCCTTTCCTAATGGCATTTATTTTTGTCACTAAAGTATTTAGGGACTTTTCTTAAATTTTAACTAGACCTTGGAAACAGTAAGCAGGTATAGTAGGAAGAGCAAGGCCTCTGGAACCAAACTTCTGGAATCAAAGCATGAGTCCGTCACTTACTACATGTGTGACCTTGGGCAAGTAACTTGCTTTTTTTGTGCCTTAGTTTCCTCATCACAAAAATAAAGATAGGCTGGTTGCGATGGCTCATGCCTGTAATCCTAGTACTCTGGGAGGCCTAGGCAGGCGGATCACCCGAGGTTAGCAGTTCGAGACCAGCTTGGGCAACATGGCAAAACCCCTCCTCTAATAAAAATACAAAAAATTAGCCTAGTGTAGTGGCACACACCTGTAATCCCAGCTACTTCGGAGGCTGAGGCATAAGAATCGCTTGAACCTGGGAGGCGGAGGTTGCAGTGAGCTGACATTGTGCCATTGCACTCCAGCCTGGTTGACAGAGTGAGACTCTGTCTCAAAACAAACGAACAAACAACAAAAAAACCTACTTCACAGGGTTATGAGGAAGATTAAATATGTTAGCATCTGTAAAGTATTGGGACAATACTTGGCACGTATTAAGCTTTGTATCAGTGTTAACTGTCAGTATTGTTACCCTCACAGTGACCATATTTTTCAGTTGAAAAATTAGGGTTTGTTTTTACATATTTCCAAGTATGAGGGTTGGTTGTCATTTTTCTCTGCCTTAATAATGGAATTTTTAGAATGTTTGAGTGGTTAAGGGAGGCAGCAGAGCAATTTAAAATAGATACCATTCTGGAAAATCTAGCAGACTGTATTAGTCTGTTTTCACGCTGCTGAAAAAGAAATGCCTGAGACTGGACAGTTTACAAAAGAAAGAGGTTTAACTGGAACCACAGTTCCATGTGACTGGGAAGGCCTCACAATCACAGCAGAAGGCAAGGAGGAGCAAGTCACAGCTTACGTGGATGGTGGCAGGTGAAGAGAGAGCTTGTGCAAAGAAACTCCCATTTTTAAAACCATCAAATTTCGTGAGACCCATTCACTATCATGAGAACATCACAGGAAAGACCCGCCCCTGTGATTCAGTCATCTCCCACCAAGTCCCTCCCACAACACATGGGAATTATGGGAGCTACAAGATGAGATTTGGGTGGGGACACAAAGTCAAACCATATCACAGACCTATTGGATTTAGGCATAATTTTTTATTTTCAATTAAAAACTGAGGTATGAATATCAAGAACACCTAACACATAATAGTTTAAATGCCCCATTTGTTATACTTTATGGTTGCTTTTGCTTTTATCATTCTTCTTTGGTCTCATCTACTTTTTGGAAAACAAATTATGTATTTACTAGGAATGCTCTTTTTTGATACGATTGATTTAACCTCTTTTTTTCTTTTTCTTTTTTAAGACATCTACATTAGATTTATAATTCTGAGCCTTACTTGATGATGTACAGAGGAAAATATCTGACACTACTTATTTCTCTGAGTCTTATTTCTTTTCGGGATTTTTAGGTTGTGGAGATGTTGGAGGTTCCCAATAAACCCACACAACTGTCGTACAAGTACTACTTTATGTCTGTGAATGCTGCAGATCGTGAAGACAGTCCTGCAATGGCATTGCTGCTGCAGCAGTTCAAGGAAAACATCCAGGACTTGGTTTTTCGTACAAAAACCGGGAAACAGACCAGAACCAATGCCAAGCGCAAGGTATGATTCCATATGAAAATGAGCACAGAATTTGTGTGTGTTAACTTGGTTGTGTTCTTTACTCATTTTTAATATGAGAAAGAACTAAGATACGGTTTTTAAGAGACGAGGCAGCAATAAGGCTTAAGTAACAATTGTCTACATTTTCTTGAAAATGCTTCTGTTTTAATTAAATAATTTGTCCACCATTTTCCATGAGATAACTTGTTAAACACAAAATATTTACTAATAAATTACCAGTGTTTAGGTCAGTATTTACTCAGTAAATACAATAACATTTGTTTTGGTTAACCCTGAGCTTTCTTCCAGTATTTTAACTATCTTAATGAATTGCATCACATGTACTTTTTTTTTTTTTTTTTTACCTGTTTGTGTTCTTTACTTAAATTCTAGTTGTCTGATGATCCATGTCCAGTAGAATCCAAGAAAACAAAACGATCAGAGAAATGTGTGCCTTCAATAAAGTTTTAGCTCACTTTGTCGCTATGTGTGATACAAATATGCCATTTGTAGGACTTCGGTTGGAGGTAATTTTTTTGGAACAGTTCTGAATACCCCAAATGAAAGAGTAGTTTTTAAAATGTGTTGCTCAGGGTGTATATAGATTCCACTAGGAAAAGCAGAGTGTTTGTGATCCTGTTCATTTTGGGAGGAGTGGCAGGGTTACAATCATAGCATCTTATGGTATACATGTAAAACATGGCTTGAATTATTTCATCTCTCTGATTCCAGATTCTGGGTCTTCTGCTCTTTATGGAAATTGAATGTAAATTTTTCCCAGTTAAAAAAAGGTGGACAGGGCTGGGCGCGGTGGCTCACACCGAGCACTTTGGGAGGCCGAGGCGGGTGGATCACTTGAGGTCAGGAGTTTGAGTCCAGCCTGGCCAACATGGTAAAACCCCGTCTCTACTAAAAATACAAAAATTATCGGGGCGTGGTGGCACATGCCTGTAATCCCAGCTACTTGGGAGGCTGAAGCAGGAGAACTGCTTGAACCCGGGAGGTATAGGTTGCAGTGAGCCAAGATTGCACCACTGTACTCCAGCCTGGGCAACAGAGCAAGACTCTGTCTCAAAAAAAAAAAAAAAAAAAAAAAAAAGGATGAAAGAAAAAGTGGACAGGCTGAGTGCAGTGGCTGATGCCTATAATCCCAGCACTTTGAGAGGCCAAGGTGGAAGGATTGCTTGAGCTCAGGAGTTCGAGACCAGCCTGGGCAACATAGCAAGACCTCGTCTCTATTAAAAAAATTAAAGAAAAACAAGTGGACAGTTTTTAAGAATTAACATTTTACTTTTATACCTCTTAGTAGGAGCATTGTTTAAGCCTATTAGAGACGGTTAGTTGATAGCTGGGTGGCTTATTTTTGAGTTGGTAAAGCTATGTATATTGCTTAAGCCCTAGTAAAACTGGGATCCTTTGTAAGAAGCAGATCAGAAAGAATATTAAACTAAATTTTTACTTTTCTCACATGGGAGAAGCAATAGATTTATGCAGAATTAGTGCCTTTAAAGAATACGCAGTTGTGATATCCAATGTAATCCTCAAACGTGAAAGGGAGGTAACAGACCTGCATTTTTTGTATTTCCAAAAAGGAGTTTGGCCAAGGATGGGTAGCCGCTCAAAAGTGATACACTAAAACCCCAGTTATTTCCTTGTAGTTTAAAGTTTTATGTTTTGTAAGAATCCCCTCCTCTGTAAGTTATTGTGAGTGAAGGAGAGACCTGGAAATGTGGAAATGGACTTTTTCAGCTGGGCTGATGATGATGGCCTTGGAAGATTTGTTGAAAATAGCTTTCATGCTTTAGAACAGGGATTGGGGAACTTTTTCTGTAAAGAGCCAAATATAAACATTTTAGACTTTGTGCGTCAAGTGGTCTCTGTTATAGCTATTCAAATCTGCTGTTGCAGTGTGAACCAGCCAGAGCTGATATTTAAACAAATGAGCATGGCTGTGTTATGGTAAAACTTCATTTACAAAAACAGGCAGTGGGCCAGGCGCTGTGGCTCATGCCTGTAGTCCCAGCACTTTGGGAGGCCGAGGTGGGCGGATCACCTGAGGTCAGGAATTTGAGACCAACCTGGCCAACATGATGAAACCCCGTCTCTGCTAAAAATACAAAACTTAGTCGGGCATGGTAGCGGGGGCCTGTAATCCCAGCTACTCGGGAGGCTGAGGCAGGAGAATCGCTTGAACCTGGGAGGCGGAGGTTGCAGTGAGCCGAGATCACGCCACTGCACTCCAGCCTGGGTGACAGAGCGAGACTTCTTCTCAAAACAAACAAACAAACAAACAGAAAATCCAGGCATTGGGCTGGATTTGGCTCATGAGCTGTTGTTTGCCAACCCCTGCTTTACAGGACTTTGGGATCTGCAGGCAGAGGATAAGGTGTGAAATTGTAAAGAGCCCAGAGAGAAACCCAAGCCTAGAAACAGGCACCTAAAATAAATACTCTTGTCCTTGATGCCCCAGCTCCTAGAACTGTGAGCTTGATGAATGTCCTCTTATCTGGATACTGGCCTTAGCTCCTAAACTGTAGTGTGTCCATGTTTCCTATGTAATTGACTGTATTCTTGGACTCTTTTATTGTGTTATTTGGATTGATTATATGAATGTCATTCAGTTAACTACCTTTGCAGTGGGAAGGGAAGATGGATATATGGTGCTGGGGCAAAGCAGTGCATTTATATCCTCTCTTCCCTACCCACAGGCCAGAATTTGCAAAAATGTGCGTCTTTGTAGGCCTACGTAGGTTAATGACTGTAGACATACGTCCTCTCTTTCCACCTTCTCTGTATTATACTTGCTGCACATATGGGACACAGATGAACATTCTGTAGTGCTCTATTGAACTCAAATTCTTAAAAACTTATCTACTTTTTATTCTCAGTGAACATTCTAGCTATGTTAAACATAAAAGCAAGCACATTTTCTACTTAAAGTAATTTAGGCTGAGATGTGAATAACTAAAACTAAATCTAATCTTATAAGAGATGTTTATATATCTTTTTTTTTTTTTAAATGGAGTTTCACTCTTGTCACTCAGGCTGGAGTGCAATGGCGCGATCTCGACTCACTGCAACCTCAGTCTCCCCGATTCAAGCGATTCTCCTGCCTCAGCCTCCCAAGTAGCTGGGATTACAGGCATGTGCCACCACACCTGGCTAATTTTTGTATTAGTAGAGATGGGGTTTCACCATGTTGGCTAGGCTCGTCTTGAACTCCTGACCTCAGGTGATCTGACCGCCTCGGCCTCACAAAGTGCTGGGATTACAGGTGTGAACCACCGCATCCGGCCGGATGTTTATATATCTGATTGGTAGAATAGCAGCAACATTTTTGAGCTGGCCCACACTTCATTTCCTTTTGAATCTGAACCCCTACTTCCTATCTGGTAGCAACTATTTTTCTAAACCTTTCCCTTTCCCAGGCCCAAAGAGCAGGGCTCACTTAAATACTTGGAACTTCCTTAAATCCTTTCCAGAACATGATAGATATAAATAGTCTGTCATGCAAGACCTGGGAATATCTGCCAAAGGCAAGCATTTCTTTAGATCAGATGACTTTCTGGCATACTGTAATTACTTGCAGTCCCATGGATAGGGTTTCAGGCACTATCTCTGCATTTATCTTTTTAATTTGCTTTCTGAATCCTTTAATTGGGAAAGAGATGTCATTGGGTAAATGCACAAATTGGAAATCTTTTCTTGGGTTTCACATAGGAAGTAGTTTAATTCTTAAAAATATATTTCAGAAAAGTTGTGAACTAAAAAATATTGTTTAGAAATAAGTTATGACAGTGACTCAAACATTGTTTTGAACAAACAGAATAGAATTACATGAGAAAACCATTCTTATTTTGTAGTGGCCTCTTGAACTACTAAAATTGATTCTAGATTACTTTTGGCTCACTGCAAAAATTAGACTAATCTCCTGAATTTTGAATATTTGCCACTTGTGGAGGTGTTTCTTAAACTAGATGCGCTGGGACAGCTTTGAGTTCACTGGACTTTGTATAGTTTCCCAGGAAATCTAATGATGGGGATAATACTCATGCCTAATACGTTGTAACTTGGGGAAAGAATGGCCCTATAACGTGCCACAAGAATAGAGACTGTAGTACTTAGAAATGGTAGTTGTTTTTGTAAAATTGGTGGTCTGATATAATTCTGTTTTTCTCTTTCTAGTTGTCCAATCTGGAGATTCCACATCAAGGAGTGCAAGTGGAAGGTGATGGCTTCAGCCATGCAATTCGCTTATTAAAGTAAGCCCCTGTCATGTGTTTCACTTGGTGCCATATGTTGCAGTCACACTCTGAAAGCTGCTTCTTTTCCATGAGACAACATAAAGCAGTGTTCAGAACCTGTGGGTGTTGTGGATTTCTGCATAGAGTTACTAGGGTCTGGGGGAAGATTCCCTTTAGTCTATGGAGTGGCAATCCAGCATCACTTGGTTTTGTTTTTTTTGTTTTCTTTTGTTTGTTTGTTTGTTTTGAGACAGAGTCTCGTTCTTTTGCTCAGGTTGACTGGAGTGCAGTGACACGATCTTGGCTCACTGCAACCTCCCAACCTCCGCCTCCTAGGTTCAAGCGATTCTTGTGCCTCAGTCTCCCGAGTAGCTGGGACTACAGGCGCACACCACCATGCCCGGCTAGTTTTTGTGTATTTTTAGTAGAGACAGGGTTTTGCCATGTTGGCCAGGCTGGTCTCGAACTCCTGGCCTCAAGTGATCTACCCGCCTTGGCCTCCCAAAGTGCTGGGATTACAGGCATAAGCCACCGCACCTGGCCTCACTTGGTATTTTTGGATGTCTTTTCATTCAGCAGATATAGAGTGTGACTGTGTGTCAGGCTTGAATTCTGACATCCCCTCAGAATGCTGTGGGTTCATAAAGCAGAGGAATATGGGCTAGTTCAGAAGTCAGGAAGGGTATCCCTGAGGAGGTACCAGTTGTACTTGGACTGAAGGAAAAGTGAGAATAAGAGGAAAGTGGGGCAGAGGTAGTGGGAAGTCCTAACCAGAGGCATAACTGCTAATGTGAAGGCTTGGAGGGAAGAGAGAGCTTGGCATTTTTGTGCTGAAAGGAGTTCGGCATGGCAGGAGATGGGAGAAATGAGGCTGGAAATGTAAGCAGGAATCGGTCAGATCCTTTAGGCCTATGTAAATGTCCTTCAACAATTTAGGTTTTATCCTAATGACACCAAGAAGCTATCAGATGATTTTAAGCTAAAACTGACATCATTAGATAGGTGTTTTTGAAAGCTCAACCTGATAGCAATATGGAGAATAAATTGAAGGGGAACAAGACTAAAGTAATGAAACCAGTTGGTGAAATGGTTCACATTAGAGTTGTTGGTAGCTCAGAGCAGGGTACATTCCACAAGGAGTTAGGAGAGAAGGTATTCACGAGTTATGATTAGATTGGTGTTGAAGGTGAGAAAGAGGGGAAAGTGGCAAAGATGATTCTTGGTTTTATCTTGGGCAAATGATGGATGGTGGCATTGTTTTCTGAGATAAAGGACACCAAAGATGTGAGTTTGAATGGACTTTGCTAAGTTTAAGGTGCCTGAATACCCTTTGGGCATGTGTTTCAAGCTTAGGTAACAGATCTGGGAAGGAGAAGTAGATAAAGTCATCACCATGTTGATAGTAATTGAGCTGGGGTAGTAAATTAGATCACCAGGAAAGAGTATACAGGAAATGGGCATAGGGCTTAGTTCTAATGGACAAAGGACGAGGAGCCAAAAGATGCTTAGAAGTAAAGCTAATGTGGTACATGTGCTTTATAAAGTGATCCAGTATGTACTTGCAAAGCCAGAATACTATCTAAGAGATCAACCTTTTTGGTCCAGCAAACAGGTTTCTTTGCAAAGGAGGGGTACACTTTATTGTTTCCCAGATGTTGCTTAATGATATAAATTATATAAGCAATTTTTATTTATTGAATTCCTCTGTCTGCTAAGACATAGCAGCTCTGCAATTTGAGCAATGGGGCTTTACCATTTGTTATACAGGAATCTGTTTCTGTGGAAGGTAGAGCTAGCAAATAGTGTCACATGACCATGTGTCATTAGTGCTCCCTTTAGATACTACAGAATTGAAGAACTAGAATAGTTCCTCTTCCTGGCTATCTTAACACTATTTCTACAAAAACATTTTCAGGAGAGAGAAAACTAGTCTTATGATGGAAATCAGTAGGAAAATGCAATACTTTCAATTGTGTTTGGTTTTGAATTGCTTTGCCTTGAATATAGGTTATTTTTTTTTCTTTTTACTCTTCTTGGCACCTGTAGATAAGTTGACAATTTGCATAATATCTTGTTCTCGGCATTTTTACAAGAGAAATTTCAGTCTCCTTTCTTCTTGAACTCAAGGGAATGCATAAGAGTCCTACCTAGGAAGGAAGTACTTTATATTTTTTTAGCTTCATTTTATAATAACTCTAAAAGTCTTTAATCCTGGCTTTTGTTTTATTTTAAAAGGTAAAGGAAAATATACATAAATCGATATGTTAAAGATAACTGTTTGTCCAGTAAGTGCTGTCCATTGTTGGAGTAGGGTATAGAAGTGAAGAAGGAAAAAAGTAAATAATAAATGTCTCAACATGATTTTATTAAAATCCTATATAGACCTAATTAGTATGGAATTGGACTCATGCATTTACTCTTCAGAAACTCTTGTAACAAGCTTTTAGTCCTGGATATATTAATATTGAATATGAATATGAGTTGATACTTCAAAGCTTTAAAATTGGCACACTTTCCTTCTCTTTGCCAAAAATACATTCCGTTCTTGTTCTACTTTATCTCCTTGAAAATGTGTTGAGCAAGCCTCCTTGATGCATCTCTGCAATCATAGTATCAAATGTATCATGGTAAACTTCTTCAGTTGCTATGGTTCATGGACCTATTGCCTTGTGCAAATTCAAGAGCCTTGATCCTATAACCCAAATCAGGCTTGGACACAAGTTTTGAGAGAGCGGCATGCTCATGGTGCCTAGTTTTGAACACTTCAGCAAACTTCCCACCTTCTCGTTGAACTCATGTCACAGTCATGCGCAGTGGTAAAGGTCCTCTGGCCACACCCACGAGGGTTTTTCATTTCCTCCATTGTGTTTCTTTGCCTCCTATAGCTTATGCTGATAATGCACAGGCACAGCTCTTTTTTTGCAAGTTGTACGGCCCAGTTTGTCTTCATACATGTGTGCAGTCTTTATAAAAACCTCTTCACTTTCCTTTTAGGCACACTCATGCTGCTTTTGCTGGTACTTTCAGTGATCTCCCTGCTTTTGCACTGCAGGGCCATAGTGGGGTTAATGATGTTTGTAAAAGCCCTCACAACAAAGCTAACACACATCTGCCAGACCATAAAAGACCATAACCTGGCTCCTCAATTTGTTTAATACTGAGAAGTACAGGAGAAAAGTTGGTTAGGAGCAGCCGTGTAAAGCAAACATTTTTGAATTGGTAAAAATTTTCAGATAGGTTAAGCCATTGTCCAGAAAATACCTTCCACAGTTCTTAATTTTTGGCTACTATAGTAGTATTTTGCAGTATTTTAAGTTTGTAACAATTTTGTCAGGTTTCCTTTTGGGGAACCTGGTTTTGGGTTGTTGTTTTTTTCCCCCTCCCATGATCATGCTGAGAAGATAAAAGTTACAGTTTATTTTTATTCATTCTGTTCCATTCATAACCTTAAAAGCAAGTAACTATTTTACGGGTGCCTTGAGGTAGAGCTCATTGTATCTGCATCACAGATTAAAGTGATATACAATGCACTTTCAGGGTTCCGCTGTCCCTAAGAGCATAAATGGAAAAGAGGCTTAAACTAATGTTAATTCTCACTTGAACACATACTGGCTTCTGTGCTTTCCTTTTCTAACTAGATAGATTTTGTGAAAAACCTGTTTTATTTGAAAGGAAGATAATGTACTGCATTTATATTTTCAAACTTGAGATTTAAAAATCTGTCTGAATTGGCTGCTTTATAACTCCTATGGGGAGGGCTATGTTGTGAGGGGTAAGGGCAGGCAAGTCATCAGTATACCTGTCAAGTTGAAGAACAGATAAGTAGTGTATGCAATTTCTGTAATAACTACCCAAAATATAGTTGCACAAAAGCTTTCTGGTAGTGATAAAAAGTATATAGTATGAAAGATTAACTTTTGAAAAATTTCAAAAGCTGTATATTGAAGAGGAGCTGTGATAGAAGTTTTAATTAGCACATGCAATCTGTTTTTTGCTCTCAAGTTGTTTATTCCAGGTCTGTGGTTCTCCACCCCAGGGCAGTTTTGCCCTGCAGGGGACTTTTGGCAATGTCTGCAGATGTTTTTGATCATTTACTGAGAAGAGGGAGTAGGAAGTGCTACTGGCACCTAGTTGGTAGAGGCCTGGGCTGCACAAAACAGCCCCCTCACCCCGCAACAAAGGATTTTTCAGCCCCAAATGCCAATCCTGCCAAGACTGAGAAACTTTGTTCTAGGTGTTATATTCTGGATTAAGGGGTCTGAACCAAGATTCCATAATTCCAATTATATTTGTTGTTTTTTTGCCTCAATATAGATATTTATTATACCAATCTGAGAATTAACCACCTTCTGTATGAGGTAAAGGTTATATATAATTAAAAAATATCTCATTATTTTATCTCTTACTGAAATTAACTCATAAATAGCTAAAATATATTACCTCATAATGTTTTATGGCCAATAAGATCGTTTGTAAAGCTGTAGAAGGAAAATGGATAGGTGGTATTTTAAGAAACCAAGCTACTACATTCCTCTTGTATATGTGATGTATGTGTGACAATATGTATGTTAAACGAGTTAATACATGTAAAGGTCTATGAAAATAAGGGTTACCGCTACAGAGGAGGAGGTGGCAAAGTGGGGGTAATGAACCTGGAATTTTAGTGGTTATTCAGTCAGTGACCAAGATTTGGTTTTACTGCAAGGGAGAATTAACATACATGGGGCCAGGCTTGGTGGTGTGCACCTGTAATTCCAGCTACTTGGGAGGCTGAGGTGGGAGGATCGCTCAGGAGTTCAGGGCTAGCCTGGGCAACACAGCAAGACTCCATCTCTTAAAAAACAAAACATATGAATACCTGCTGTGTCAGCCACCATAAGCACTTTCATTTTCTTCATCAATGACACATAAAGTAATTCTTCATCTCTATTTTGTAATTGGGAAATTCAGAGACATTAAATGTGGCTGAGTCAGAGTTAGAATGTGGGTCTCTGACTCCAAAGCCCTTATTCTTTGTACTGTATCATCCTGTCTTCAAAGAGTGGTTTTATAAGGATTTGTTCCCCTTAGCTTTTCCTTGAGGATGTTCTAGATAGATTTTGTAGAAAACCAGTATTCTTGATTTTCATTCTGTAGAGCTGTAGTCTTTTTTAAAGAACAAAATTATGAATAAAGACAAACATCACTGTTAAAATGAGAGTTCTAATCCATACTGATGTGAATGGAAATGGATTAAATACTATTAATTGCTGTGAATTGCTTCCTACCTTGGCAGAAGGTATCTAGAAGTGGAGTTTGAACTGAAGCTCTAATGTCATGCCCTGTCTGTCATTGTGTATATTGTGCTTTGTCGGTGTAAAGTGTATTTCATATACTGTCTTTTATCACCAGAATTCCTCCCTGTAAGGGTATAAGTGAGGAAACCCAAAAGGCTCTGGACCGCTCTCTTCTTGATTGCACTTTCCGATTACAAGGTAGAAATAACCGCACTTGGGTAGCAGAATTAGTGTTTGCAAATTGTCCACTTAATGGCACTTCTACCAGGGAGCAAGGTGAGATGTTTCACACATTTTGTCTTTGCATATTTCTGGATTTTTTTAGTATCGGTTACTATTAATATTCTCTTTTAATCCTGTAGGCCCATCCCGGCACGTTTACCTGACATATGAAAATCTGTTGTCTGAACCTGTTGGTGGTAGAAAAGTGGTTGAAATGTTTCTTAATGACTGGAATAGCATTGCACGATTATATGAGTGTGTGTTGGAATTTGCACGTTCTCTACCAGGTACATGTAGAGATAATCTCCTTTTTAAATAAATAATAATAAAAAAAAAAAGTCCATACCCTTTTTTTTAGCTGAAGAAGTAAAACATGCATAGTGTTCAAAGCAAAAAAATCAAAAGTATATCTAGTAAAACTTAGGTGTTCCTTTCACTT
This sequence comes from Trachypithecus francoisi, assembly GCF_009764315.1. Classification (NCBI taxonomy): domain Eukaryota; kingdom Metazoa; phylum Chordata; class Mammalia; order Primates; family Cercopithecidae; genus Trachypithecus; species Trachypithecus francoisi. The sequence goes on from NW_022681471.1 coordinate 97,526,219, forward strand.
CAGACTTCAATTTCCTTCCCCTAAAGACAACCACTGGTAAGTTTCTTTTGTTTGCAAAAATTTTACACACAGGTATACCGTATCATAATAATAGTGCTTATTTACTGTGTGCCATACAATATTATAAACAGTTTGCTTGTGTTAACAAATGAGTTATCTTCACAGTCTTCACAATCACAGTCATGAAGTGAGTATTATTCCTCATTTTACAGAAGAAAATAAGTTGCAGAGACCAAGAACTTTGTATAAAGTCCCATAGCTAGTGGGTGGCAGAGTTGGAATTGGAACCCTCTAACCACTATGCTAGACTGCTTCAGTATGTCTCACCTGCCCTTGCCCCCTTTTGTAGACATGGAAGCATATTATTTATTATGCTGTTGCTTTTTTTTAAACTAAGTTACTTAACTAGAGACCTGTCTGGGCATATAATATTGCCAAAATGCCCTCTTATTCAAATTTATATTTTAAAATTTTACATGTATAATATTAATCTCCTTTTTGTTTCCTTTGGTTTAGACATACCCGCTCATCTAAATATTTTCTCAGAAGTTCGTGTTTATAATTACCGAAAACTTATCTTGTGTTATGGAACCACCAAGGGAAGCTCAGTAAGTCTGATTGAAATGCTGAAGTCCTGTCTTATGAATTTTTTAAAAATCAAGATTTAAAAAAACATGAAAATTACCTTAATATAAGTAAGAGCTCAAGTAAAAGTTAGGGATAAAATGGTAAATTTTAAATGCTTGTGGCTATAAATATACTATAATGCTTAACTCTTTAAAATTGAAAACAAAAATAACCTTGTGATATGGGGTATATGATGTTGAAGCAATTTGGACAAGGTAATGTACTGATGGTGTTTGTATTTTTTTCTTCACTGGTTACAGATTTGCTTGGCAGTGTGATTATTTTGTAAGGAAAATTATGTATGAGTGATTATAACAATATGGGATGTTTTTGCTTTTGGGCACATGAATGTTAACATTGTTTCATCTTATCTTAATCTTGAAGTATTTCCTGTAATCTGTAGTTCTTTATTTTTTTCCCACCTCACATGTGAAGTCCTAGAAATGTAGTATAAAAATGCAGCCAACTGGTTTCTCTCTAGACTTCTACGTCAAGTAATGTCAGGTTACTTGAGCTTTTTAAAATCTATTAACCAAGTGTATCTGTGTTCAGAGTGGCGCCCTTCCCCTTTATGACAGTGCTCCTTAGTTGATAGTACCAAGAATGTGACTCTTCTTTAGTTCAAGAGAAAAATGAAAAGAAAAACTAATGATAATTTTCAAATAAAGTTTAATAAAGTTGTTTTAGCGCCTTTCTGTTTTATTTAGTAAAAGAGGACTAACACATGGTCAGGGAATGTACTTTCAATATTAACAGCACATCTGGAGTTCGAATCCAGTCTTATTTTATTGCTTGTTTTCCAAAAAAAAAAAAAATCTCCTTTAGATTTTTGGCATTTTGCCTTACTTTTAACATTTTTTCCCCCTACTTGAATCTGTTACTTTCTCAGTTGCTGAAACATGTAATCTTTTTCATTTAGATTAGTATCCAATGGAATTCAGTCCATCAGAAATTCCACATTTCTTTGGGAACTGTTGGCCCAAACTCAGGTTGCAGTAACTGTCACAATACCATTCTCCATCAGCTTCAAGAAATGTTCAACAAAACACCAAATGTGGTTCAGTTATTACAGGTAATTAAGTTTATTTTCTGTCTAAAAATAAGACTTAGTATGCCAGCCGTGCTGGTTCACACCTGTAATCCCAACACTTTGGGAGGCCAAGGCGAAAGGATTGCTTCTTCTCAGGAGTTCAAGACCAGCTTGGGCAATGTGGCAAAACCCTGTCTCTATAAAAATACAAAAATTAGCCAGGTGTGGCGACGCACGCCTGTAGTCCCAGCTATCTGGGAGACTGAAGTGGGAGGGTCACCTGAGCCTGGGGAAGTCAAGGCTGCAGTGAGCCGTGATTGTGCCACTGCACTCCAGCCTGGGTGGCAGAATGAGACCCTGTCTTAAAAAACAAACAAACAAACAAACAAACAAAAACAGCATTTAGTGTCTCAGGCAAAACTCTTCAAAAGATCGTGGAGACCTAACTTGTCTTTAATGACTAAGGCTGATAACTTTTGTCTTCTATATCTTGAACACTTCTTTGAGAATTTTCTTTGATGCAATGTGGACCCAGTGATCTAGATTGCATTCTCTTCAAGGGGAAGTTTTATGGAATCTGCCAGTAGGACGTTGTCTTGTTTTTGACATTTATACACTGAAAATTCTGAGGTTTGAACGTTTGTGCAGAAACCGGCTGCTCTCACTGTGTTTGTTCCTTTTAGGTACTGTTTGATACTCAGGCTCCATTAAATGCCATCAACAAACTCCCCACTGTGCCCATGTTGGGCTTGACCCAGAGAACCAACACTGCCTACCAGTGCTTCTCCATTCTGCCACAGTCATCCACCCACATCAGACTGGCCTTCAGGAACATGTATTGCATCGATATATACTGCCGGAGTCGAGGTGTTGTGGCAATACGGGATGGTGCCTATAGTCTTTTTGATAACAGCAAATTAGTTGAAGGTTTCTATCCTGCACCAGGACTAAAGGTAACAGACTTTAGTGTTATAACATGAGTAAACATAAAAATTATCTCTAAAATGGTTTCTTTGAGGGGGAAATAATGGGGAAAAGCAACAAATTCCTGTTTAAATTTAATATAAGTAGCAGTGTTAATTCATCATCTCTATAACTTCATTCTGAAGGAGCTAGAAGTTCTGATAAAGCGCCGTGCTTATGTGTATGAGATGATTAAAATATTTTTCTTTATATTCCTACCTTCTGATCAGTAGGATGAAGATACTAAAAAGAGTTGTATTTGGTCTTCGGAACTTTAAAAGTAGTTTTTATCATTGATTTTTGAAAAGATTTGGTCATCAATTCTACTGTGATGCTTATTTATTTATTTATTTATGAGACAGAGTCTCACTTTGTCACCCAGGCTGGAGTGTAGTGGCACGATCTTGGCTCACTGCAATCTCAGCCATGTGGGTTCAAGTGACTCTCCTGCCTCAGCCTCCCCAGTAGCTGAGATTATAGGCATGTGCCACCACACCCGGCTAATTTTTGTATTTTTAGTAGGGATGGGATTTCACTATGTTGGCCAGGCTGGTCTCGAACTCCTGACCTCAGGTGATCCACCTGCCTCAGCCTCCCAAAGTGCTGGGATTACAGGAGTGATGTAATCTGTGCCTGGCCTGATGCATTTTAAAAATGTAAGGTCCTGGACCCTCGCAAAGTGCTAGGATCACAGTAACCTGTGCCTGGCCTGATGCGTTTTAAAAATGTAAGGTCCTGGACTACAACTGCCAGAGTGGTTAACTGATGTGATAGCTCAGTTGTATGTGTTTTTTGTCTGGAGTCAAATAAATCTAAAAGGCTTGATTTGAAAAATAGTCTCCTGTAATTCACTCTTGTCATTTTCTTGCTCCCCAGATGCCCTGTTTTCAGTTCTTATATAGCTGATTATCTTGGTATTTATATCTTTATCTCCAAGTGGAATGCCTACATTGCTATTTGTTTACTTTTTGGTTGAGGGCACTATCTGATTCTGATTCTCACAATGGAAGATGAGCATTCTTTTTTTTTTTTTTTTTTTGGAGACAGGGTCTTGTTCTGTCCTCCAAGCTGGAGTGCAGTGGCATGATCATGGCTCACTGCAGCCTCAACCACCAGGGCTAAATCCGTCCTCCCACCACCTCAGCTTCCCCAGTAGCAGGGACCACACCCGGATAATTTTTGTATTTTTTGTAGAGATGGGATTTCGTCATGTTGCCCAGGCTTTAGTTGTTATTAAATTCTTTTTTATGTGTGCCTTCCTCCTTCCAGGCTGCTCTCAGTACATAAACACATTTGTCTTTCCTCCTATCTTGGTAACATGGTTAGGTAGCAATTTTGATTAGATTATTTTTCAGCATTTGCACTGTTATGAATATGTAAGCATTGCTGCAACCAAGCTTACTATGATTATTTTTCCTGTCTTGCTCAACATTTTATTTTATTGGGAATATTAATTGGGTCTTTTTTGGTTTCACTTTCTCTGTAGTACCTATCGCTAATTAACCTTAGACTCTCTCCTAGTTATGTAACTCCTTTTAGTATGTTCAAACATATCAAGATACCTTATTGATTTCATCTTGAAGAAATCTCTTCAATAGGCCTCTGACCTGCTCCAATTTGAACTGATAGCAGTCTGGGCCTTCTACACAGTGTTCACTTAGGAATCTGCAAAAGGATGAAAGGGGAGATTCCTTTATTTCTCTTTTATGTTGCACGTTGCATGCGTTGTGTCGTGGGCCCCTTGTTTTTTTTCTTAGTTTACTTCGTTGTTTTGATTACTGGGAGAAGGTACATGGTGGGTGGAGAGTTAATTTGAAATCATGTATGCCTGAAAGCATCTTTAGTTTACCCTCATCTAACTGAAGTGGCTAGATAAAGAACTCTAGGTTGCAATCATTTTCTGTAAAAATTTTGAAGATACTACTTCATTGTCTCCTAGCTTGCATTGTGACTATTGAGATGTGTAATGAGTTCACACTGTTGAACATTATGTGACTTGACTGGGCTCTTTCAGTCTGAAAACTTACATCCTTTTGCTTTGGGAAATTTCCTTGCACTATTTCTTTGTTCATCTCCGTTGTTTTCTCTGTTAGCTTGTTTGGGTACTCCTAATGTTCTGATGCTAGGCATTGTGGACTTGTCCTCCAATTTTCTTTTTTTTTTTTTTTTTTTTTTTTGAGACGGAGTCTCGCTCTGTCGCCCAGGCTGGAGTGCAGTGGCCGGATCTCAGCTCACTGCAAGCTCCGCCTCCCGGGTTCACGCCATTCTCCTGCCTCAGCCTCCGGAGTAGCTGGGACTACAGGCGCCCGCCACCTCGCCCGGCTAGTTTTTTGTATTTTTTTAGTAGAGACGGGGTTTCACCGTGTTAGCCAGGATGGTCTCGATCTCCTGACCTCGTGATCCGCCCGTCTCGGCCTCCCAAAGTGCTGGGATTACAGGCTTGAGCCACCGCGCCCGGCCAATTTTCTTATTTCTTCTGTTTTTTGTTTTTTGTTTTGTCTCTTGTTTCTGGGAGATACCTCACTTTTTTCCTCTTATCCCTCTATTTTTTATTTCTATCAATATTTTATTTTGGCCATTCTGTAAAAATTTTTTTCAAAAGGTCTCTTTTTGTTTCAAAATGTTTGTTTTAAACATTCTATTATATGACAACATTACTTTTTCTTCTTTTTATCCTACATAATCTCTATTTTATTTACCTTGCTTTTGTGGGGGGGGGGGCGTGGTATTGATTTCTTTTATATTAGTGTCTTTCCTCAAATGTTAAGCGATTCTTAACTCCCTGCTCTTATTTAAAGGTAAGACTTATTGACTGTGGTCTTCATTGCAGGATGATCTCCTTGGGCCATTTTTTTGGGAAACTCCTGATATCAGTAGCTTTAGGTCTTTTTGTTGGACTGGTGTGAGTACCAAGACAGGAGTATCCAAATCTTCTATCCAGATGCATAGATGGTATGCATCTGGCTCTCAATATTGGGAAAGTCAAATGAGAAAACGAGTATTCTCAAATTTATGTAGACTTTGATCCCCATTTTTTATATGGTAGTCCTTCTCTCAATTGATCTTTGGCATCCCTCAAGTCAGAGATCCTCCTCCAGAGTGGAAGAGATCAACCCAGCTCAGTGAGAATAGCAGAGGATCTGGGAGGGTCTAAGTATCTCTTAGACTTTCACTTAGTCCTTCTGTTATTAGTCCCACTTTTATCCCCACTTCCAGAGGTACCCATATTAGTCCGTTTTCACACTGCTGTAAAGATACTGCCCAAGACTGGGTAATTTATAAAGGAAAGAGGTTTAATTGACTCACAGTTTCACAAGCTTGACAGAAAGAATGGCTAAGAGGCCTCAGGAAATGTACAATTGTGGTGGAAGGTAAAGGGGAAGCGCGAGAGCAGGGGAAACTTCTACTTATAAAACCGTTAGATCTCATGAGAAGTCACTATCACAGCAGCATGGGGGGAACTGTCCCCATAGTCCAATCAATCAGTCCCTCTCTCAACACATGGGGATTACAATTCGATTACAATTCAAGATGAGATTTGGGTGGGGACACAGAGCCAAACCATACCAGTGCCTGATACTGCCAGTTCCAAAGTGTCTCGGGGATCTGGATGGAAATAGTTTGCTTCTTGGTTTTTCCCACAGCTTACTTAGGATACAGCTTTCTCACATTGGATGGTTCTAGTTGCTACTAAACCATCTGCTTTGCAGCCTCCAGGATGTATTGCTGTTTTTTCTGTTCTCCCATTCTTTTTGTCTTTGTTACTTATTGCTTCAAAATTTTTTTTCAGTAGTTTTAGTGGGGAAAGAATGCAATGTGTGTTGTGAGCCCATCATCTTTAATTAAAAGTAGACTGTCGACTTTTTTTTTTGAGACAGGGTCTCACTCTGTTGCCCAGGCTGGAGCGCAGTGGTGGGATCACGGCTCACTGCAGCCTCAACTTCCCAGGCTCAAGCAGTCCTCCCATCTCAGCCTCCCTAGTAGCTGGATCCACAGGTGTGCACTGTCATGCCTGGCTGATTTTTGTATTTTTTGTAGAGATGAGGTTTTGCCATTGTTGCCCAGGTTGGTCTCTCAAGGGGTCCTCCCACCTCAGCCTCCCAAAGTGCTGGGATTATAGGCATGAGCCACTGTGCTCAGCCCACTTTGGACTTTTAATAGCTCTCTAGTGATTCTGATAAGCTTATGATATAGATAGATAGATAGATAGATAGATAGATAGATAGATATATTTGAATACTGGGGATGTAAGGAGTGTTAAAGAGAATCTGTGCTTGAAACACAAACTCTGATAGCCTTGCTCACTTTGACAATATATAAAACAAGGCTGTCCCACTCTTAATGGTTCAAGATTAAATCATGTAATATAAAAAAGGAAAAAATTGGATCATTTCTTACTCAGTTTTCCTTTCATATTTTCTAGTTTAAAAAGTGAGAGCGCTCACTAGCTGGGAATTTTCCAAGTTATGGCCAATATGCTTTTCATTTTTTACCCCCACTTCTGGATTAGAAGTTAATAAGAAAATATTATGATCTGATGGTAAGAGGTGCCAGGATGTACTTCTTTCTTCAACTTTTTGCTCACACAATATTTCTTAGTTGATATGACTTTTTTTTAGATGCTGTTTTTGTTAACTGTTTTCCTCATTTTCCAGCTTCAAAATTAACAATATTTCTTCTAGGTTGTCCTAGTAATGATCTTCAAGGATCAACATACTATGTTTCTGTTTAAATATTCTAGATAATTTAAAATGTTTTGCTAATAATGTTAGGTGAAATAATCTAATTTTTACCTGTTAATATCTGTAGACGTTCCTGAATATGTTTGTTGACAGCAATCAGGATGCTCGAAGAAGGTCTGTAAATGAGGACGATAATCCCCTTCTCCTATAGGAGGAGATATGATGGATTCTTTAATATCGCAGCTCCAGCCACCACCCCAGCAACAGGTAATATCTAGCCAAAATTCCAAGTGGTATCAAATTTCTGTAACTTCACAGGTTCTATAGGCATCAAAGACAAGGAGGTCCTTGGTGGGCCCGAGATGACCAGGAAATACTTATGAAATAAAGAGTTACAGAAGGAGGTGAGGAGGAGACTTCCAGTGACAAGAAATGAATAGTGTTGGAAACAGCATTAATCTCAGATCATTCACGCACTTAAAATGATGTTATATGATTCCAGGGATGGAAGTATCATCCGCAGGATGTGAGATCTTTGAGAGAGTTTCCTCACCTTGTCTTGAAGGACAGATGCTATTAAAGTAGAGCACAGTGGACTAAATGTCTAGCGATGTTCAGTAGGGACTGCTACAGAGAACAGGTGGACAAATTTTCAGGGTTCTGTCCTCAGACCATTTGGATAAGCCACATTATAGAACCATAAGAGCTTTCAGTTCTGTCCTGTCACCTTCACATGTCTGAGAGTTGAACAGGCCCCTAGGCCAGCCATTGTTCTCTCACAGACCCTCCTGAAATAGAAGGTGAACAGTGATCATTTAGCCCTTCAACAGTCCTGTGTGACTCCCTAGTCTGGAAAATCCTCATTGGGGCTGTAGACTCTGGGCTGGAATCTTTAGGGGCTCCATTTTTAGTTGTATATGAGCACACAGCCTCTAGGCAAGGCTCTTTGGCACATCCTTTAGTTTTGGTTTACAAAATAGCTCACTGCTTCTCACCCAGAAGCTTTCATGAATAGCATTGCTTGAAACCAGCATTGTGCAGAGAATCCTCTTAGCTTATTTTATTGCTTAGCTTCTGGTCTGGCTACTTAGTGACTACAACTTTCCAGTGCTTAAATCTTTGAAAAAATACTAGATTCTTACTAGAAGGAGGGTTTTGTGGAAGCTCTATTGTTCCTGGCAGCTGTTTAGGGTTACTTGCCTTCTCACTGTTTCCCTTCTTGGCCTTCATGTAGAACAGGGAAGCTCAGTAAAGGCCTATGTGAATGTCTCTGTGTAGCCAAGGTGCCGCGCTCTTGTGACAGACATTGACTCAGATGAGATACTAGCCCTCCGAGGATGCTGGGCCACCATGGGAGAGAAGTACCTTGGCCCAGCGGATATCAGAGCGGCTTTTTTCTTGTGGAAGCCACTTTCTTACATTTTTTATTTTTCCTGTACCTGATATGGAGCAGGGAATGAGCCACATCCTTTGGGGGAAAGAAGTAACTGAGATGGGCTGTCTCATGACCATGGCTGTAGCAGGGCCAATGTTATAGGGGGAATGGAGGGAGAATGTGGTCCATTATTCTCTCTGTCTCCCAAGATAAGTTGTTCATTGGCCCCTCTATGATTTTTTTTTTTTTTTTTGAGATGAAGTTTTGTTCTTGTTGCCCAGGCTGGAGTGCAGTGGTGTGATCTCAGCTCACCGCAACTCCGCCTCCCAGGTTCAAGTGATTCTCCTGCCTCAGCCTCCTGAGTAGCTGGCACTACAGGCACGCACCACCATACCCGGCTGATACTGTATTTTTAGTAGAGAGGGGGTTTCTCCATGTTGGTCAGTCTGGTCTCAAACTCCCGACCTCAGGTGATCTGCCCGCCTTGGCCTCCCAAAGTGCTGTTGTTACTGAAAAAAATCATAATTGACATAGTGAGAGCCTGCAGCGCTGTTTATTAGATATTCTGATTTGGCTAAGAGCTCTATACACCCAGTAGCATTTCATACTGAACATGAGATTTCTAACTAGGAAAATAGTTGCAAGCTAAGGCAGAAGGATTAGATGTGGGTAGATTGGCCAAAGGTTAGGATATTCTAGAAAAGTTAGAATGATTTGTCACTTTGGGAAAACTTGAGGAATTTTCTGCTTTTTCTTGCTCTGTATTCAACCTGTAGGTAGAGCCTTTTTGTTTGTTTTGTTTTTAAGTTAAAAGTTTGACACTTAATACCAAGTCAGAATCCTTTTAAAAGAATATTCATCTGCCATGGTTAAATGTCTTTAGTCGGTGGCTTTGGCTTTATGTACTCCTAAAGATTGAGCCTTTTATTGAGCAGTTTCAGTTTTCAGTTTTTTTCTGCTTATCAGATATCTGTGCTGTGCTTCTATTTGTAAACTATTCATCTCTCTGATAAGACAGTTGTGAGAAAAAAAAAGTTCAAAAAGGGATTCATGTACATTTTACTTGATGTTAGCAGGTAGCTTTTCTTCTTTTATGTAAAATGCTGTTTTAGTGTATAAGCTAGTCCATGAGAAAGGAAAGGAAGAAAATATAAAAGTTTATGAATATCATAGTTTTAATTAACAAGTTAGTATGGCTTACATCTCCAAACATAAAGGTACATTCTATATTATTGGATAAAACAGTATGGGCAAATACATGATTTTGTAGCTTATGAGTTAGCCTGAATTCTATAATTTCTTTAAGATAGCTTAGAAAGAATCAATAAAAAAAAAAAAGTAGACAATCTGGTTTTAAAAATAGGTAAAAGATTCAAGTCATTTCACATAATAGGATGTCCAAGTGGCCAATAAGCACAGAAAAGGTATTCAAACATTATTTGCCATCACAGAAATACAAATTAAAGCTACAATGAGGTAACACTCCACACCCACAAAAATGACTTTAAGAAAAAAATTGATAATTATTTCCAACATTTGATGTTAGGAACAACTGAAACTCTCCTGTGGCACTAGAAAATATGTAAAATGTTACAACTACCTTGTGAAAGTGATAAAGATGAGTGAAGGTCAGGCTGAGCTACCATATTTCATTGATACTAAATGCCACCAAATGTAAGATACATCAGTTTTTATCTACTGCTCAGAAAGAAAAAGCACTGCCAGTTAAACTAACATCCCATAAATGGAAAGAGACACCCTGATTTTAGAGATGTTAAAGTGTGAGGGGAAAATGTCTTAGAATCAATGAAATGGTAGATAAATAATAGAGATAATCAGTTATATGCTAGATATAAAATGAGCAAAAAACATCTTGAGGGATAGAAAGCATTGCAAGATCGGGAAAGAGGATGTTGCTATTTTAAAACATTTCGAAAGTCAGGGTTTATAAAGACTTGTGTTGTTGATGTGTATTTATTTTGCATGCTTTTATACCTCATGTTTCCTATTTGGTAACCAACAAAGTGTGTAATATTAACACTGTAGCTATAATTAGTGAAAGCCACACTCTTATGCTCCATGCAGTTGGCCATTTTACCAACATTAATTTTCTTCTTTTCAGCCATTTCCAAAGCAGCCAGGAACATCAGGTGCTTATCCTCTTACTTCACCCCCTACATCTTATCATAGCACAGTCAATCAGTCTCCCTCTATGATGCACACACAGTCTCCAGGTAAGATATCACTTACTTTCTTGTCATGTTCAACTTTCAAATCCAAAATACACACACACACACCCCCCACATTGAGAAGCACTGCGCATCTAGCCTCAGGCTTCAGAGAGAATTCCCTTTCTAGTCTATGGCTAGATAATTGTCACTCATTTATTATGGAAGGTTTGTGAAGTCTGTGTCCAGGCTCAGGAGCACTTTAAAAGGTTTAAATTAATGTCACCCAGAGCCAGACTCACAGCACAACTCCAGGGGTTGCTAATCACAACATGATCTATATTACAGATTGACAGACTCTAAGGCCTATAGAGCCAAATCCTGCCTCTCATCTGTTTTTGTAAATAAAGTTTCATTGGAATGAAGCCACACTTGTTTATGTAATGTCTATGGCTGCTTTCCCACTATGACAGCCCTTTACAGAAAAAGTTTGCTAAGCCATGGAATAGGTGGAAGGGTGGCCTGCCCCCAAGCTCCGAGTTAGGCAGTGCACAGTCTGTTTGTCCAGACATAATGGCTTTGTTGGCAGCCCTATGAAGTGCACCGTAAAAGTGCTTGAGAATGCCAAATTTTTGCTTTTGACTGAATGATTCAGTGGTATCTCTTGAGCACTTGCTCTGTGCCAAATGCTGCCTGGTGCTAGGGATTTAGCAGTGAACCAGATATCAGCCCTGCTTTTGAGCTTATCATCTAGCAAGGAAGCTAGGTCATCAGATTTACTGGGGAGAATGACCCCTTGCATACTAGGTCCTGGTAATATGTCCAGAGCATAATGATGGTTTTTTCAAAGAAAGTTTTAGCATAAAAGATGTGATATGTAATATAGGATGTAAAATATAAGAATTAAATGATTTTTAAAAGCATGCATAATAAAACCTTTTATCTACTGTAAATATATCAGTCCACTCAACTGAAGAATACATTAGTGGTTTAGTACCAATTGAAGGCATTCGGGCTTATCAGAAAACAGGACAAACAAAACTACATTAAATCCTGATTTTTAAGTAACAAACCCAACAAATACATCTGCTTTTAAGTTTTCACTTTGAAAAGCAGAATTTGTGGTGCATACTTTTCTCCTTTATAAAATACAAAAATTCTTATAGATATGTATATGTGTGTCTGTATATGAGAAATTTGTATTGACCAGAAAATCTGTTAATCTGCAAGTGGGAGATGTAATGACATAACTTACTCAAAGCTAATTCCATTTGTAAAATGAGAATAATATAAAACCTTTTCCATAGGGATGTTGTGAGAATTGAATGCAATAGTTCACATAAAGTGTTTAGCCTGGGGCGTGGTACATGGCAAATGCCTCTTTGACCAGTCCATTGTAATCTGTCTTGTTGCCCAGATTGGGCTGCTCGACATCCCGCACTGCCTAGGCACTCGCACCCTGGCAGATCCCACCCCTACCATGTCTCACACTTAGCCACTCATATTGCTCTTCACATTACTTCAGTGGTGTCGTTTTAAAAAAATAGATCCTCATTTTTTAAATCTTTAAATTCACTTTTATTTGGGGGGTGGGGTGTGCTTCCTCTGCTTAGATTCCTAGATAAACAGTCTTCATCTGTAATGCCAAGTATGATGAGTGTTACAAAAGGGTCACTTGGGCTTCTGAAAGAGCATTCGATAAGAGGGGTTCAATTGTTTGTTTCTTGGGGATGCCTCGTTTGCCTCCCTCCTTTCGACACTGGTTAGCTGAGACTTGAAGGGTGGGTCAGAGTTACCCAGGTGCAGGGACATGGACGAGGAGGATATCTCAGGCAGACTGTGCAGGGTGTGTGGAGTCTGAACTCCCAGAAGATGGTAGACTCTTCCAAATGGCTGGTGTGTGGAGAGACAGGGCTCCGTTCAAAATTTTGGCCTTTATTATATGGGTAAATAGGACGCCATTGTTGGATTTTAGTCTGGGTTAAATTTATACAACTGAAAGTGACAAGAGTGATGGATGGGCAGATTTCACAGAGAAAGGAGCAGGGCATTCTCTTGAACCTGTTGATTTTGCAAGTCCCCAGAGATTCCTAAGTCAAGATGTCCAGTAGGCAGTTGGCTGTATGAGCCTATGGCTCATCAGAAATGGTTGGGCCGCAGATGAAGACTTGGAAGTTGTTGTTGTCATGTCTAGGGTCATTGAAGCCCAAGTGGGTAGTTGAGTCCACCCCTAGGAATACCAGTGGTCAGTAGGGAAGTAGCAGCTAGGGAGGAAGTAGGCAAAACAGGAGAAACAGGATTGTAGAACCCCAGGGGAATGTGTTTCTAGGATAGGAGTTGACATTGTTTTTATATAGTAGGAAGGGAAAAATATTTTGAAATAATATAGTAGTAGACAAGCATATATAGTGCTTACTATGTGCCAAGCCCTAGTCTAAGCACTTTACCCGTTTAATCCTCACAGCAAACCTGTGGTGTAGGTCCTATTATTATTCCCATTTTATGGAGGAAAACTGAGACATGGAGAAGTTAGGTCGCTTGTCCAGATGATACAGCTAAATAAGTAAACATAAACACTTAAAGGTTGGTCAAGTTGATCAACATACTGACTGAAAGTAAGACAGTGCTTTAGGTATTACAGAACACAAAAATATGAAATTATCTCACATAGTACAGTTCCCCCCGCCTTATCGCTCTCCGAGGTTTTAGTTGCCTGAGGTCAACTGAGGACCAAAAATGGGCAAGTATAGTTCAATAAGATATTTAGAGACAGAGAGGTACCGTATTCACATAACTTTTATTATAATATACTGCTAAGAGTGTTCTATTTTACTGTTATTGTTAATTTTTTACTGTGCTTAATTTGTTAATTAAACTTTATCATATATGTGTGTAGGATAAAAACAGGTTTCAATACTATCTGAGGTTTCAGGCATCCACTGGGGGTCTTGGAACATATCCCCTGTGGATAAGGCGGGGACTGCTATAGTAGAAATTTGAAACATGCTGATATTAAAGGTAATTATGATAATGTAGCAAGTGTTTAAATGTTGCATTTATTCATAGTTTTGGTAGCCATAGTTCACCCTTTCATAATCCTAAATTAAAACTAGTCCTGTGGCTTTAAATAAGTTAACGTTTGCCTGTTTTTTATATCTCCAATCTCAGTCTCTCCGTAAGTCTAGTATTGTATTTTCTTTTTCTTTCTTTTTTTTTTTGGAGACCGAGTCTTGCTCAGTCATCCAGGCTAGAGTGCAATGGAGCAATCTCATCTTGCTGCAACCTCCGCCTTCTGGGTTCAAGTAATTCTCCCGCCTCACTCTCCTGAGTAGCTGGAATTACAGGCACGCGCCACTGTGCCTGGCTAATGATTGTATTTTTAGTAGAGACGGGGTTTCGCCATGTTGACCAGGATGGTCTCAAACTCCTGACCTCAGGTGATCCGCCCGCTTCGCCCTCCCAAAGTGCTGGGATTACAGGCGTGAGTCACCACACCCGGCCTTGTATTGTATTTTCTAACTGTCTATTCGGCATAATTTCCATGTAATGTCTGGTAGATACCTGAAACTCAGCATGGCTGAAACTAAACTCCGGATCTCTTCACTGCCCCAGTGCTCCTCTTCCCACAGACACCCCAGCTCAGTAAATGGCAGGCCCTTCCTTCCTGCTACTTGGGCTGAAGCTCTTCGAGTCATGCTGGACGTCTCTTTCATACCCATGTTCAGTCATTTACCAAATACTGTCAGCTTGATTTTCAGAATTTACCCAGAATCCACCACTTTTCACTACCATAGTCTGTCACCTTTACCCAAGCCACTAGTCCTCTCTCACCTGAATTACTGCAGTCATTTCTAACTGGTTTTCCTGTCCCTACCCCTACCCCTACCCTTGCTCTATATAGTCTGTCCCACAGCAGCTAGAGTGATCCTTCTGGGACAGAAGTTCGTCCATGATTTCCGCTCCAAACTCTGCATTGGATTCCCACTCATTCAGGGTAAACCCTAAGTCCTTAGAGTGGCCCACAAGTCCCCATGTGATCTGGGACCCACCCCTCTTCCTCCAACCTCTCTGGTGTCCTCTCTTCCCACTGCCCACCTCGTTCACTCTGTTCTTGCCACACTGGCTTCCTCCCTGTTATTTATAACTGCTTCCACCTTTGGGGCATTTGCACTAGCTCTCTGTTTGGCTGGAATATCTCATCCCCTGGGTATCCTCATGCCTTATCCTTTCTTCACGTGTCAGCTCACATGCCCCTTTCCTTAGAGAGGTCTTTTCTGATTGCTATATGTAAGGAACAATACCCACCTCCTTCACTACACGATATTGTCCCCTTACCCTGTTGTATTTTTTTCCATAGCGCTTACCTGACAGATACTTGTATTTCTCATTCTGTTAGAATATAAGCTTTGTGAGGGCAGGAATTTTTATCTCTTTCGTTAACTGCTGCATCCCCAATGCCTAAAACAGTGCTTGGCATGAAGTCGGCATTCAGGCCTTCTTGTTGAATGAATAACTGAATAAAAAGTACACCGGATTTTTAATCAGTCAATATAAGAGCTAGAATTTGGGCCCATGGAATTGAACACTCTCTTTCGATAATGAAATCTTGCCAGTTTTTCTCTGTGTTATATATATGGGAGCTATACTACTCGTTTCTTTAGTTTGTAGAGACATTTTTAACTTGGGGTCCTTGGACAGGACATAAAATGTGTCTGGCAAGATTATCTATAATTATTTTCCTTTATTAGGAAATCTGCACGCTGCCAGCTCCCCAAGTGGGGCTTTGAGAGCCCCATCACCAGCGTCATTTGTTCCAACTCCTCCCCCATCCTCGCATGGAATCTCAATAGGACCAGGGGCCAGTTTTGCTAGTCCACATGGTGAGTCCATACATGGAAATCGATATAGCATAAGAGCTTGATGTGAAAATAATTTTTGTTGAGTAAATTTTTTCACTGCAAAATTAATACTTGTTTATTGAGGAAGTAGCAAAAATATTGCTCAAGCAAAAAGAATCAAATTTATCTAATTCCACCACACAGAGGTAATGACCAGTGAGTCTGTCTCTGACTTGGACTCTCCCTTGCTGTCTCTGTTGCTCTGCCTTGCCCTTCCTGTCACATACCCTGCTTGCCTGCCCTCTCACATTTCGGTTATTCTCGCTTGCTCCACCCAGCTGCTTGTCTCCCCCTTCAAATACCTGCCCTTGCCCCCCTACAGTGGGTACCGTAACATAGGAATTGTTTTGAGACTTGAATTTTTTAACTTTTTAACTAAAAAATTTTATTTTGAATTGATTCAACTAGATAAAAAATAGAACCAGAACCAGGAGTCAGTGAAATGTTTCCTTTTTATTCCACCAACCACCTAGTTCCTCTTCCCAGAAACATGTAGATATTCTTGCAGAGCTGTTTCATGCATACACAAGCAAATACATGCAAGTGTTCTTTCCCCTCTCCTTTACACACACGACAGCATACTTTACAGTGTTCAGTGCCTTTTTTCACTTAATATATCATGAGTATGATACCATAGAACATAAACAGGTTCCTCAGTTTTTAAGCTGTATAGTACCTGGAAATTTAGTTTTTACTATTATTATTTGTGGGAACATTTCTGTCACATCATCATACCATATGGCGTAATAATATCCCCTTGTCAGGGTGTACCATGACTTAACTGCTCTCCTATTGTTATATGTTTAGAATGTTGCCATTTTTTTCACAATTAAAAATGGTGCCATCTGTGCTCATATCCATGATTGTTTCCTTAAGTTCCAGAAATGGAATTGTTGTATCAAGGGGTTTGAGAAATTCTAAAGCTTTCGAAACATATTGCTAACTGCTCATCTGAAAAGCTGTACCAGTTTCCCATACCATCTTACAAGAATGTCTGTTATCCTGCATCATTGCCAGCAGGGAGTATTACATATTTTAAAGACCTTGGCCATTTTGATAGGTGAAAAATGGTCTTATTGTTTAATGTGTTTCTTTTTTTTTTTTTTTTTTTTTTGAGACAGGGTCTCTCTCTGTGTACCCAGGCTGGAGTGCAGTGGTGCAATCTCAGCACACTGCAACCTCGGCTTCTTAAGTTCAAGTGATCCTCCTGCCTCAATCCCCTCCCCAGCAAAGTAGCTGGGACTACAGATGTGCACCACCACGCCTGGCTAGTTTTTGTGTTGTTTTTTTTTTTTTTTTTTTTGTAGAGATGGGGTTTTGCCGTGTTGCCCGGGCTGGTCTCGAACTCCTGGACTCAAGCAATCCACCCACCTCAGCCTTCCAAAGTGCTGGGATTACAAGTGTGAGCCACCATGCCTGGCCGGTCTTTGGTGTTTCTTATTTTATACCTCCCAGTTATATATGCTTTACTTAAACTATGTTCTTGTGTTTTTTCTTACCCATTTGTAAGACTTAAGTAAAGACCATTTAGTCTCTGACATATACATGGTAAAAGTATTTTTCAGTTTGTCATTTGGTTACAGAGGGATATAAATAATATGTTGAAGGTATCTGGAGGATGAATTTATTTATTTTTTATTTTTGAATATCTTCGTGGATACCAATGGAGGATGAAATTTAAATATCAGATTGTTCAGGAAGTCACTGCTTTCAAAACTTGAGTCTTGGTTCATTTCTTAGTCAACGTAGCCTAAATAAAGAATATGGAAAATTTCCTTCTCATTCTACTTTGAGTAGAATGAAAATATAGTTTGTCGAAGTTGGTTTAAAAATATATTTCTGCCTTTAAAGGAACTCTGAGATTGTTTGCTTAATATTTTCATGCATATAGTAGCATACATTGTTATATATTACATACATTGAAGCTTGTGTGAAGGTAAATTTTATCCTCTCTCTATCTTTATATTTTTCTAATTTTTGTATCATGTTAAAAAGTACCTTACACAAAATAGAGATTCAGTCATGACATGTTAACACACATCAAGCTTCAGTGAAACATCTTATTGGAAGAAAAAATAAAATTATTACTATGTAAAAGATTTGAATGCTGCCAAGTAATTTTCAGTTATTAAAATATAGGTTTTGAGAATCATTTGTTTACCTTTTTTATAGGAACTCTTGACCCTAGTTCCCCATACACTATGGTGTCACCAAGTGGACGAGCCGGAACTGGCCAGGATCTCCTCAAGTGTCCGGCCCCTCACCAGCAGCACGCATGCCTGGAATGTCACCAGCCAACCCCTCACTACATTCTCCGGTTCCAGATGCTTCTCATTCCCCTCGAGCTGGAACAAGTGAGTATCATCAACATTTTATGTTCTTTTTTAGTATAACTCAAAGTGACGTATTTTGTTGCATCCTCACATTTGAAAGTCATGACCTACTTTTTGAGAGAGGATACTTAAAGGATATTACAAAGGATCATGATGAAGAGATGCATAAGGGGAGTGGAGTTTCCATGCCCTCTGTGAGCCTCCACATGTTTGGCTATCTGGAAGTTCTCCAAACTCTGTCGTTTTGGGTTTTTATGGAAGTTTCATCACGTAGGCATTATTGATTAAATCACTGGCCACTGGTGATCAACTTTGGGGATGGGGCTGAAACTACCAACCCTCTAATCGTGCCTTGTCTTTCCTATGATCAGCCCCTTCCTGAAGCTACCTAGGGGCTGCCAGCCATCAGCCATCTCATTAGCATACAAAAGGACACTTAACCACTTTGAAGATTCCAAAAATTTTAAGATTTGTATGCCAGGAGCTAGGACAAAGACCAAATATATATTTCACAATATCACACATATTAACACAGAAGAGAATTATATACATTTATTGGTTAGCTTTTGCTACATAACATTTAGTGGCTTAAAACAATACATGATTGTTATATATTGGTTCACAATTCTGCAGGTTGGCAGTTTAGGCTGAGCACAGCTGAGTGAATCTTTCAGGCTCTGCTGGGCAGCTCACTCATGTGTCTGTAGTCAGCTGCTGGGTTCGTTTGGGACTAGCTGATCTGAGATGGCCTCAGATGGCAAGGTTTCGCTCTGCTTTGTGTGGTTTCACACTTGATCTGAGGCTTGTTCACATGGTGGCTCAACAAGATTTTAAGGCAGGGAGTAGAAGCTGAGGCCTACAACTAGCCCAGTGTCACTTCCACCACATTCTGTTGGTCAGAAGCAAGTCACTAGGCCAGCCAGGTTTCAGGTGGAGAAATAGAGTTCACCCCTTAAAGGAGTTGCTGCAAAGTCACATTGCAAGGGGCCTGGATACAAGAAGGAGAAAAATAGTGGCCATTTTTGCTAACAGGTTGTTAATATACAATTGTTACACCACAAGGAATAACTGCAACAGTACAGAATGATTTAGAACATCAAAGATTTGTGATGAAGGCAAAACAGGAAGCAGTGAGATAGTATGTATTTATAAATGACATAACATGTTTTCCTTCCCAAAAGGTTCTCAAACAATGCCAACAAACATGCCTCCACCTCGTAAACTACCTCAGCGCTCTTGGGCGGCATCCATACCTACCATCCTCACTCACAGTGCCTTGAACATTTTACTGCTGCCCTCTCCAACACCAGGCCTTGTGCCTGGTCTGGCAGGTAGTTACCTTTGTTCTCCACTTGAGAGATTCCTTGGATCAGTCATCATGAGACGACATCTTCAAAGAATTATTCAACAAGAAACGGTATGGGTACCTAGTGACCTTCTAAGTGGTGATTGTTAAGGGTAAAATGCTCAGTTGTCCTGCAGGATAGGATCTGAACTAACGTGACATTCCTTCACCTTCCCTCCTTTAACAAGCTTGTTAGAATTATGCTTTTCACCCTAAACTGGCATTAAAAATGGACTCCATTATTTTCTTTTCCATTCTTACGTTAACATATTTCTGTATTATACAGTTTGCTGTGCTGTGGCTTCTATGTTATGTGGCTAACATGAACCTGGAGATAGGTCTCTGCAGCACACAGGACCAGTGCGCACAGGATCTGGCCTTGCAGAGAATAGCATACCAGTAATTATTTGCCTTCTGGAGTGCCCGTGCAGGCAGACTGATTTTGAATCTGAGTCTTTATGGAAATAAAATAATTGGCTGGATGTGGTGGCTTAGACCTATAATCCCAGCACTTTGGAATGCTGAGGCAGGAGGATCACTGAGCCCAAGCTTTCCAGACCACCCTAGGCGATATAGCAAGACCCTCTTTCTACAAAAAATTTAAAAAATTATCAGGCATGCACCTGTAGTCCTAGCTACTTGGGAAGTTGAGGCAGGAGGATTGCTTGAGACCAGGAGTTCCAGGTTACAGTGAGCTGTGATCATGCTGCTGCACTGTATCCTAGGTGATCAAGTAAGACCCTGTCTCTAAAAAAATAAAAATAGAAAAAAAATTTAAAGAAAATTATTTATGGTTACAAGGACAAAAGCTTCTTTTAAAATACATGAACAGGACAGGCATGGTGGCTCATGCCTGTAATCCCAGCACTTTGAGAGGCTGAGGTAGGCAGATCTCTTGAGGTCAGGAGTTCAAGACCAGCCTGGGCAACATGATGAAACCCCGTCTCTTCTAAAAAATACAAAAATTCGCCATGCATGGTGGTGTGCACCTGTAATCCCAGCTATATGGGAGGCTGAGGCAGAATTGCTTGAACCCGGGAGGCGGAGGTTGCAGTGAGCCGAGATCGCGCCAGTGCACTCCAGCCTGGGCAACAGAGCGAGACTCTGTCTCATAAATAAACAAATAAATAAATAAATAAACAATTGAATTTTTAAAAACTCTTGTAGAAAAAAGACTTCTAAAAAAAAAAAAAAAAAGAAGACTTCTAACTTATCCTATGGTGATAAAGCCTTAGGAGATAATTTATAATTGAGAGCACCAGTTCTAGAGTCAGGCTGCCTGGGTTTGTAGCCAGCCATACTACCTGCTAATGTGTGTTTGGGCAAATTACTTCATATAATAGTATTTACCTAACTGATAACAGTTGTGGGAATTTGAGATATTTCATGTAAAGCCCTTAATATAATGTCTTGGCATTTTCATTATTTATAATTACTGTTATTATTGGTAGATGCATGTATTAATGAGGTAGTCAAAATGGTGAATGTTTAGGCTGGGCACCGTGGCTCATGCCTGTAATCCCAGCACTTTGGGAGACCAAGGCGGGTAGATCACTTGAGGTCAGGAGTTTGAGACCAGCCTGGCTAACATGGCGACACCCCACCTCTACTGAAAATAAAAGACCAGGCACGGTGACTGATGCCTGTAATCCCAGCACTTTGGGAGGCCGAGGCAGGCAGATCACTTGAGCCCAGGAGTTCGAGACCAGCCTGGCCAACATGGTGAAACCCCATCTCCACTAGAAATACAAAAATTAGCCGGGTGTGGTGGCACACGCCTGTAATCCCAGCTACTTGGGTGGCTGAGTCATAAGAATCATTTGAACCCGGGAAGCAGAGGTTGCAGTGAGCTGAGATTGTGCCACTGCACTCCAACCTGAGCAGACAGAGAGAGACTCTCTCTCAAAACAAACAAAAACAAAAATTATCTGGGCGTGGTGGCACATGCCTGTAATTGCAGCTACTTGGGAGACTGAGGCAGGAGAATCGCTTGAACCTGGGAGGCAGAGGTTGCAGTGAGCCGAGATCGTGACACTGCACTCCAGCCTGGGCAACAGAGCAAGACTCCGTCTCGAATAAAAAAAGAATTAAAAATGATGAATGTTTAAAATATATGTGAAGCCACTTTGCAACCTTCATACTAAGATTTGGTACGGAAACATTTTTGAATAAATTAGCATTCAAAAGAAAAAGGAGAAAAATAATAAACTAAAATTAGCACGCAAAATGGTTATCATCAGATCTGGGATCTAGCGTCAGCTATGCCACTTACTATCTATGTAAGCTTTCAGCTCTTTGACCTCATTTTGCTCAGCTACATAATCAACATACTCTGCTAAAACAGGGGTCAGTAAACTATGGTCCCTGGTTGCTATGTCCTTCTCACCAACTGTTTTTGTAAATAAAGTTTTATTGGAACACAGCCACACCTGTTCATTTATGTATTGTCTATAGCTGCTTTCAGCTGTTATGACAACATTGCATAGTTGTGACAGAGACCATATAGTGCATAAAACCTGCAACTTTTTCTATATAACACTTTACAGAAAAAGTTTGTCAACCCCTGGGCTAAAATAAGAGCCTAATCCAGATCTAACCTTTTGTAATTGTACTCTGTATTCTTTTTTTCTAATATGCCACTTAAAAATATATATATATATATAGTGGAAAATGTTCAGCATATACAGAAGTAGAATAGTATAATGAACTTCTGTACTCTCATCACCCACCTCCAACAGTTAACTAATATCAGTATTGTTTCATCTAGAACTCCTCCCCCCAGATTTTCACAGCAAATCTCAGACATAATTTCTTCCATAAAAATTTTTGCATGTGTCTCTAAAAGGTATGGACTCTTAAAACAAAAAAAAGTGCACCATTCTCATACCTAAAAAAAAAATTTCTTTATCACCACATATCTAGTTAATACCCAGATTTCCCAGGTTGTCTCATTTTTACACTTTGAATCAGAACTCAAATAAGTTTTTCTAAGTCCCGTTCAAAGTTTTGGTTCCCCCCTCTAGTTCTCCTTCTTCATCCTTATACAATTTGGAATCATTGAATATTTTTTTGATCCCTATGTTTTCTATCACTTGGTCAGTCCTCTGGATCAAGCTACTGAATGAATTCAGGCTCAAGTTTTTTGATGTTGTTTTGCAAGAATACTTCATAGGTAGAATTGTGTTCTTCCTTCAAGAGGCACATAATGTCTGATTGCATTTCTTTTTGCAATGTTGCCAGCAGTTGATGCTGAATGCTGTAGGTGCCTTTGTTTTGGAATAGGTATCAACTTAGTGGTTTTGCTTTTGGAACAGTTCTCTCAGTAACATCTTCATTTTCTCTTTGATTTACATGTTAATTTGATGTGTCCTTATTTTGCAGCTGCAGCTGATAAATTCCAATGAACCCGGAGTGATCATGTTTAAGACTGATGCACTGAAATGCAGAGTTGCCCTTAGTCCCAAAACCAACCAAACGCTTCAGCTAAAAGTGACACCTGAAAATGCAGGACAGTGGAAACCTGATGAACTTCAGGTTTTAGAGAAATTCTTTGAAACAAGAGTATGTGTTTAATAATGCATAATTTGAATATAATTAATGAAACAGAAGCATTAATGTAGAATGAATAATAACTTGCTTTATTTATCCCTGTAGGTTGCAGGACCACCATTTAAAGCTAATACGTTAATAGCCTTCACCAAGCTATTAGGAGCTCCTACACACATCCTGAGGGATTGTGTGCACATTATGAAGCTGGAGCTGGTAAGTTACAGAGATATACATTTCCAACAAGGTTTGTTTGAGGAGGTTAGACTTGGTGGGAGCAGTGTTTATTGGTTTTCACCCATCTATATAGTTTCTTCTATTTTTCTCTAAAATTCTTAAATATTTTTAACTTAAATTTTATTTATCTTTGAATAGGTAACACGTTTCTGTTTTATCTTTTGAATTTAAAACAAGATAATATAGTGAGAAATTTCCCATCAGTTCCTGTCTAGCTATCCCTGTCCCCTCCATCCCTGTCCACCTGTCTTCTGGCCAACCAGAGTTACCATGGCTTGCCTCTCCTTCCAGAGATGGTCCATTCATAAAAGCAAATAGCATTGCTCTCATAAACTTTTGATTGATTGAGACAGGGTCTCATTCCGATGCCCAGGCTGGAGTGCAGTGATGCGATCTCGGCTTACTGCAGCCTCAACCTCTGGGGCTCAGGTGATTCTCCCACCTCAGCCTCCTGAATAGCTGGGACTACAGATGCACGCCACCATGCCTGGCTTTTTTTGTTGTTGTTTTTGTTTTTGTAGAGACGGGGTTTCACCATGTTGCTCAGGCTGGTCTTAGACTTCAGGTCTCATGTGATCCACCCACTTTGGCCTCCCAAAGTGCTGGGATTACAGGTGTAAGCCACTGTGCATGGCCTTCTTGTAAATATTTTAAATGAAATGATATTTACACATCCTGTTTTGTACTTTTTTCCATTTTTATTATGAGCTGGTTTATATATAAATTTATAACATATATTTAAAAAAATCTGACTCCTCACCTTTGTTGGTCCTAGACTTTATGTCCTGAATAGCTGTTAAAACTGAAGTACAGGCCGGACGCAGTGGCTCACACCTATAATCCTAGCACTTTGGGAGGCTGACGCAGGCAGATTGCCTGAGGTCAGGAGCTCGAGACCAGCCTGGGCAATGTGAAACCCTGTCTCTACTAAAAATACAAAAAAATTAGCTAGGCATGGTGGCATGGCCTGTAGTCCCAGCTACTCAGGAGGCTGAGGCAGAAAAATCGCTTGAACCTGGGAGGCGGAGGTTGCAGTGAGCTGAGATCTTGCCACTGCATTCCAGCTTGGGTGATGGAATGAGACTGTCTCAAAAAAAAAAAAAAAAAAGACCGGGCACGTGGCTCATGCCTGTAATCCTAGCAGTTTGGGAGGCCGGAGCGGGCTGATTGCCTGAGCTCAGGAGTTCCAGACCAGCTTGGGCAACATGGTGAAACCTCATCTCTACTAAATTTATAACATATAATTTAAAAAAATCTGACTCCTCACCTTTGTTGGTCCTAGACTTTATGTCCTGAATAGCTGTTAAAACTGAAGTACAGGCCGGATGCAAAAAAATTAGTCAGGCATGCTGGCACATGCCTGTAGTCCCAGCTACTTGGGAGGCTGAGGCGAGAGAATCGCTTGAACCCAGGAGGCAGAGGTTGCAGTGAGCTGAGATCATGCCACTGCACTACAACCTCGATGACCGAGTGAGACTCCGTCTCCAAAAAAATCAATCAATCAGTCAATCTGAAGTGCAAAGTAAGAGACAGCAGGATGCTCCATGGCCAGCAGCTGCCTTCAGAGCATGGAATATCTGTTCTTGGTTTGTTGGCCCTTTGGGGATTTCCCTTAGTTTCTGCATAGCTCAGTCTGCATTCGTGTTAGTTTTCTAGGGCTGCCACAACAAATTACCACGAGCTGAGTGGCTTAAAACAATAGGAATTTATTATCTCACAGTTCTGGAGGCCATAAATCCTAAATCAAGGGGTCAGCGGGGCCATGCTCTCTGAAGACTCTAGGGTTGAATCTATTCCATGCGTTTCTCTTAGCTTCAGGTGGTTCCAGCGGTCTTTGGTATTCCTTAGCTATAGACTCATCACTGCAACCTCTGCCTCTGTCATCACATGGTGTTCTCTCTGTGTGTGTCTCTGCCTGTGTCTCTTCTGTTCTTGTAAAGGACAACAGTCATATTGAATTAAGGACCATTCTAATGACCTCGTCTTAATTTGATTACATCTACAAAGGCCCGGTTTTCAGATAAGATCATATTCGTGGGTGCTGGGGGTTAGGAATTCATGTCTTTTTCAGGTGTGCAATTCAATGCATAACAGCATTTAAAAACATGCCTTTTGGCTGGGTGTGGTGGCTCATGTCTGTAATCCCAGCACTTTGGGAGGCCAAGGTGGGTGGATCATCTGAGGTCAGGAGTTCGAGACCAGCCTGGCCAACATGGTGAACCTCCATCTCTACTAAAAGTACAAGGAATTAGCCAGGCATGGTGATGGGCACCTGTAATCCCAGCTACTCAGGAGGCTGAGGCAGGAGAATCGCTTGAACCCAGAAGGTAGAGGCTGCAGTGAGTCGAGATCACACCATTGCACTCCAGCCCGGGTGACAGAGCAAGACTCTGTCTCAAAAAATAAAAAATAAAATAAAAAGATGCCTTTCCACCCTCAATATTTTTAGTGTTTGTGGTGGATGTGATGTCCAGGATATCAAACCTGGCGTATTGCTTGAAATGGAGGGGCGTATTGCTTGAAATGGAGGGGCGTATTGCTTGAAATGGAGGAGCATCTTGCTTTATTCACTGAACAAATCTTGGAGATCTTTCCATATCAGTATATAAAGGATGTCTTTGTTTTGTGTTGTTTAACAAAGCTTAGTATTTCATTAGGTGAATGTATTAAAATTTCTAAGTACTCCCAACTTGTTGGCCATTTTGGTTTCTTCTGATATTTTGCTGTTACAAACAGTGCCACAATAAAGAGCCTTTTTATGGATGTGCCAGTATACCTGTAGAATTGCTGGGTCGAAGGATATGTATAATTGTAAGTTTGGTAGATTTTGCCAAATTGTTCTCCATAGAGGTTATGCCAGTTTATATTCCCACCACCAGTGAGAGTATTGGCTTTTTCCCACATCCTTGTCAACAGTTTTATCAGTCTTTAGACTTTGGGTCTTTCTGATTTGTAGATTTTTAGGTCTTTTGATTTGTAGGAATTGGGTATGTACATTAGTGAAGTTAGCCCCTTGGGATATTCATTGTAAATATTTTTTCCTCGTTTTTCATTTGTGTTTTGACTTGACTTTTGGTAGGTTTAGCTATGCAAAATTTTCTTTTAAACAGTGTAAATGTATCAATATTGGTTTTTAAGTTTTCCTGATTTTGTATCATTGTTAGATTCTTCTCACTCCCAGATTTTGAAATAATCCTCCCAAAGTTTTTTTCTAATACCATTTGGATTCATTTTTTTAATTATTTAAATTTTTTAATCTATTTTTATTTATTTGTTTTGAACAGGGTCTCACTTTGTTTTGTGTCAAATGTGAGGAGGTATGGATCCAACTTTTTCAGATGCTAATTTATCATATAATCAATCTTCTCTGTATGGGGAGATTTTGAATTCTTTCCTGTGAAAGTATGTAGTTACATAGATGGAATCCAGATGGCAGCTGATAGATTTTTTCAATCTTACAGTGGTCTTTTCATTTTAATGTTTCTAGTGTTGATTTGAGTAACTTCAATTACCTCACTGGTTTTTTAGTTAGCGTTTTACTATACATATTGGGGCAATAGTATTCTTTTGCTAGTAGTCTCAACATTTGGCTTCTGATCTAATAGGCTGTAGGAAACATTATTTATGTCAAAAGAAATCCATTTGAATTTTTTTTTTTTTTTTTTTAAGGAAGAGAAATATATTTATTCTTCATTAAGTGAAAGGGGATTATTCCTACAGGTCTTCATCCTTGTCATCTTCGCATTGAGTAGGCTGAAGAGGAGAAATCTGAGGGTTGGTTTTGCTGTCTCATGGATGGCAATATGGAGAAGGCAGAAGCACAGGCAAGAAAAAGGAGTAAATATTTATGTGGCTAAAAAAGCACCAATGGATATAATTTAAAAATCTTTCACACAGTTTGACTAGTTTGTTTAGGGTAAGAGTTGGAAACAGGACTGGGAAGTCTAGATTGGCACAGTTAAGAAGGGCCTCGAGGCCGGGCGCGGTGGCTCAAGCCTGTAATCCCAGCACTTTGGGAGGCCGAGACGGGCGAATCACGAGGTCAGGAGATCGAGACCATCCTGGCTAATACGGTGAAACCCCGTCTCTACTTAAAAATACAAAAAACTAGCCGGGCGACGAGGCGGGCACCTGTAGTCCCAGCTACTCGGGAGGCTGAGGCAGGAGAATGGCGTAAACCCGGGAGGTGGAGCTTGCAGTGAGCTGAGATCCGCCACTGCACTCTAGTCTGGGTGGCAGAGCAAGACTCCGTCTCAAAAAAAAAAAAAAAAAAAGAAGGGCCTCGAATGCTAGGTGTTGGTCCTCAGTTGTGGGTGGTAGGGGGACAGCATATGTCACTAAATGTCACTGAGCATTTGTGAGCTTGAGTAGAACCATGTTGTAGGCCCTATGTCTGATGGTGGTATAAGATGGACTGGAAGACGCAGCTACTGGAAAGAGCTGTTAGGGGAGCACAGGAGAAGTAATAAAGCCCTGCACATGGTGGCCTCAATGAATATAGAGAGGAGGGAACAGATGTCAGAGACACTGCAGAAGCCAAATCCATAGGCCTTAGGAATTAACGAAGTGGGAGGGAAGGAAGGGGGAAATCTTACGTAAATCCACACTTGACTTTTCAGTTAGCAACTTCATGTATATATTTGTTTTGAAAAAGTGTAGGTTATCAACTTTATGTTCTGTTAATAATTGGGTATGAAACAAAATTCTGACCTCTCTGACTTTCCTAGTAGAATATGATTTTAAATGTTTATATGCCTTTATCTTGATTTTTTTCCCCCTCCAAACAGTTCCCTGACCAGGCAACACAGCTGAAATGGAATGTTCAGTTTTGCTTGACGATCCCTCCCAGCGCACCACCAATTGCACCTCCTGGGACGCCTGCTGTGGTGCTGAAATCCAAAATGCTATTTTTTGTAAGTACCACCCAGCATCTGTGCATGTACAGAGCTTCTGAGGAGAAAGCCACGTGATAATAGAGCAACTTTTGGATAACTGCATAAATTATCTTTTGTTGCCAAATAGAGCCCAGGATTCCTTAATTGTCAGCGTAGATGTCATGACATCCTGGTTCCTTTAGTAATAAACAGAAATTTATTGAACCAGGTAATTGTGTAGCACAGTTGCATATTAACCATAATATTCAGTTGTTTGTCACTTTTCTTGTCATGTGTAATTTTCTTTTGCTTGCTTATCTTAATCTGAAAGTATAGTAAATGATAGTACCTTTGATACATTTAGACAGATGTTTTATGATGTTTTTATTCTCTTTGTGTGTGTTGTGTGTATACAGCTTCAACTAACTCAGAAAACATCGGTCCCTCCCCAAGAACCTGTTAGTATTATAGTTCCAATCATTTATGACATGGCTTCAGGTACAACCCAGCAGGCAGACATTCCCAGACAGCAGAACTCTTCTGTTGCTGCTCCCATGATGGTCAGCAACATTCTGAAGAGGTTTGCAGAGATGAATCCACCACGACAAGGTACATGACCAGTAGAAAATATTTTATTGCATAGATGTTACAAAAGTTCTTTTGAGAGACACCCCTTTCTCCTCTTCTCTTCTCCCTCCTTACCTACTCTACCACCCAGTCATTGCAGTAGAGGTCTGGTTACTGTGGCCCTCTTAATGTCTGCCTGTCGCTTTCTTCCTTTCTCACTGGTTCTTCATTTTTGTCCATTTCTCTGCTGCCTGGACTTTTTGTTAGTGATTTACTTACTATTGGGACTGACCCAGTTGCTAATGCCAGAAGCTTGTATTTATAGCACACATTGCCACAAAGACCTAGGTTAGGATGATAGAACTTTCCATGGCTGTGAATTCCTGCCCTACCATCAATACCTGCCACTCTGTACATCACAAAGTTGAAATGCATGTTGGTTTCTCATATTTCATGGTTCAATCATGAATAGAAGAATATTATTAAAAGTTCTGTATCTTCTAAATGTTTTGTGAAGAATAAAAGCTGATACAAATGGCATTACTGCTTTTTTGGGCTTCTTATATAAGTGTCAGGTGGGTGCAAGTGAAGCTTTTCACCATGTGCACAATGAAGCTCTCAAACTGAACATTTCCGAGGAAACCAGAATGTTTCTAGAAAGATAAACAAGGTCCCTGCAATACTGGAGTAGCCTTCACTTAACACGTAACTCCTGGCAGTGCTAAATTTGGGGTTGCGAAATACAAAGCTCAGCCAAGAGAACTTTTCTTCCATTTTGCTCATTTCTAATATTAAGGAAATTTAAATTTAAAATTTGCTTATTTGTAATATTAAGGAAGTTCTCTGTATCTCTCTGTTTAGAATAGTTAAATAACAATTATGTTTTTAAATGAGGGAAAGTTGTTCTCTGAAACATTTTTAGGTACTACAGTGTCCAAAGTTTTCTAGAACTAGGAATCAGGAAAGAAATGATAGATTTAACTATTTGTTTCCCCACATTGGATATGCAGGCGAGTTCTCACTTTAGTGTATAAGGAATACACTGGGCAGTAGAGAAGGGTGTGCTTCTTTTGTTGTAATACTTCTTCTACTTCTTAAAATTTTCTGCTTTCATCCTTTGACTTCTCTCTTCTTTCAGCTAAAAATAGGTCCTCAAGAATCAAAGTTTAAAGCTATCAGAATTCTCAAAGTAACAGTCCAGTAGAACCTTGATAATAAACACCATTCCTTCACAAGAAGATGGCTATCATTATCTTATGTGTTTTTATGTATTATGTCTTGTGGAATTTAAAATTAAAAGGAAAATGTTTTGATCCTATTGGGATCAAGCAAGTTTTCCTGCCTATCAATAATGAAAATGTGTTTTTTAAAAAAACAATATCACTTCTCCTTTTAAGAAATTGTTGAGATATTTTGGAAGTGTTTTCCTTTTTTATCCCCCTTAGACTGGGCAGACCTTTGGATTTCCTTTTCTTTCTGTACCTTCTCATGTGCACAGGATCACTGCACATCCTGCCCTTTGCTGAAAGGCAATGGTTCACATGAGGTCTTCAGTTCTCCCACTTTCAGCCACTGTATACAGTGTTAGACCATGTTCTAGAGGAAGGGATCCAGCTTTTGGTTTATAATATTTTAATACTTGTCATATTTACAAGAAGCAGAGTATTTGGTTTCTTTGAGCAAAGGGGAAGCTGAGGGGATGAATTGCCGGCACCCTCCCCACCCACAAATCTTGTTTTTGGATTGTTGGTGCACCATACTTCAGTCTCCCACCCCACTTCCCACACCCATCACTTCTCTTCTGATGAAGTGCTTTTAAGAAAAATCATTTTTGTATATAATTGATTTTAATGTTGAACTCTGGAAGTTGACCATTTCCTTGAATTTTGGGAGAAAACTCCAATAGATGTCAGAGACTTGCACTGTCCAGTATAACTGCCACTAGCCAGCATGTGGCTACTTAAATTTAATTAAAATTAAATAAAACTTTAAATTCAGTTCCTCAGTCACAATAGCTATATTACAAGTGCTTAGTAGTCATAGCACACTTATACAACATTTCCATCATCACAAAAAGTTCTATTGGACAGCGCTGTCATAAAAATTTTTTATCTGGCCTTTAATGCAATGTTTGAAAGATACCACCAAAGTTGTAACTAATGCATAAATATAAACTAGATGTTTTTATGATATCCAAAATGCCCGTAAGCACTCAATAGCCTTAAAGCCCAACTTCAAAGGCTTATCTAATGCTACACTGTTTCTAAACAGAAACTCTAGGCATATCTTCCTAAATTCAGACCTAACTCGGACTTGCTCGAAGTTTCCTCCTGAGAAAAAAAATCCAAACAAATATAATCTGATACTTAACACCACAGCTTAATCCCCAATAATCTGGGCAGTTAAAATTGTCTTTTATTTTGATCTTTAAAGTTCTTACTAATTTTAGATTTAATTACCCCTTCCCCCACCGGTGTGTTAACATCATCTTACCTGTATTGCGAATAGCTAATGACCATTTTTCTCTGTTGCAGGTGAATGCACAATATTTGCAGCTGTTCGTGATTTAATGGCTAATCTTACACTGCCCCCTGGTGGGCGTCCATAGACACTATTGTTTTTAAACCAGGAAGGCTGACAGATGAGACAACAAAAAAAATCTGAATTCAGCCTTCAATTTTAAAAAGGAAAAGGACTTTTTTAAAAAACTTTAAGAGCTAAATATTCTAAACTGGCAAAAATTTTCAGGGTGCACTTATTTCATCAAAATGATCATCAATCTTTTGTATAATGAACTTGTATAGTGTGTTTAAATGGGACACATTTCAAAGGAAATAAATCAGTGTCCGTTTGCCAGTAATAAATTTAATATTGTTTTATACTATAAAGTTATGAAAATGCCAAACTTGTTTATTTAATTGTTTTCTTATGTTTTGGGTGTAATAGTCCTTTTTTGGTTTTTGTTTTGTTTTTTAAGGCAGGTCTGTCATTTTTGAATACTGTAAAACTGTGATAAACTTTATATTGAAGCTGTATTTTAATATGACCGCTTTGAATCCTTACATGAAATGTTCTGGGAGTTGTTATAAACACACTCCAAGGAAGCAATATTTAATAAAACTAGGTCAAAAACAAAACAAAACAGTGACACTCACTTGTGTGTATATAAACTCTAGAGACATCTTCGGCCCTCCTTCATCTTTAACCTGGTGGATGGAGCCAGTTATTAATTTATAATAATACATGTCTGAAATTTGACCGAAAACATCATCTTTATGTCAAGGTCAATATATTTTCTTCAGACATTCCTAACTTGACTAGTGGTTAACATTTAGCACCTCAGTTGTCTTTCAATATATAGGATTTGGGTGAAAAATAAGGAACTTAGTCTTTGAGAAGGGACAGTACGTGGTTCATATTGATCAAGGATCCCAAATAATGCAATCATTCTCATTTGTTGAGGATGTGGGAACTTTTCTATCAGGAAAATTTAGTTTACAGAATACTTCTGCATACAACATTAATTAGGAAACAAAGAACTTTAATGCTGTACCCCTGCATGAAGTTTCTGTGAGCTTTCTTTATCTTGCTTAACTTATCTTCCTTGCCTTCCCCACCAAAATTGGGATTGTTCTAAACAATTTCAATTTAATTCATTGTCAACAAAACGATAGAATGTTTTGCTTGGAAGAAACCTGGTCCATTCCCCTCATTTTGAAGAATCCTGAATCCTGGGCCTGTCCAGGGTCAAATGGAGTTTTTGGTGTTGATACATCTCTACAGGGTTTCTTTTTGGAGCACTGTGCTGTCTTTCCTAGTCAGTCAGGGACTTTTTTCAGCTTCAAAGAACATGATCTGATGCAAAGGTCTTCTACCGACTTCATGGTATTTAGGAAAAATTTTTAAATGACAATACCATGCCGAGTTATCTGGTCACTGTAATACTGGTTCTCCATTAAAATGTAGATGCTTTGTCTAATTCTACTTTTAAGATGATTTAATTGAGCTTCTATAACTATCAACTACCAAATTCTAGTTTCAAGTGTTTCACTGCACCTATATCATATCTGTTCTCAACTTTGCTTGATTCTCCACTCATTTTCAATCAGAGTTGAGGCCTTCTTTGCCTTTCTTCTTTGTCTTATTTCTGCCTTCATCTCCCACTTCTCACACAACTCTGCCACTGTTCAGGAGCAGTTGACTAAACTTTTATCCTTCCTTTAACTTAACCTTTTTATCCTTCTGTTTTTAGTTCTTACAGTGGTAATCACATCAGTTTGGCAATCTAAGATGTCTTTGTCAAGGGTCAGCCCTTTTCTATTTGGAGCTGAATCTTTTCTTTCATGTAGAAATCTACATGTATATACAAGAAATGTATTTTTATCTGCAGGATAATATTGTTTCAAATAATTTTATTAGAGTTAACTTTTTAGGTATTTTCCCTTTTAATGTGGTTTTGAAATGTTAATTGCATTTTTACACATGATGCATTCAGTGTACGCTCTTTTTTCCTAATTATAACTCATCTCTGAATGCATTGTGCCAATCAAAAGATAGGATTCAGTGAACAGAATTTGCTTTTGATGCTTATTAAGAGTAAACCCATGAATTTGAATTTTTATATTATGCTTGGTACTTGGAATTGATATATACCTTATTAAAGCTTGAAAACATTTAGCATTTGAATAGTAAGTTTCATCACAAATCATGTCTTTTGCCTCTTTTGTTACCCAGGTTCAATCAAAGGGACTGGATGCCCAAGTGATTTTCTCTAATAATCGGGTTGGGACTTAACTTTAAGGTGTTTTCAATGTGATTTTAGTATTTTCCAGTAATAAATAAAATTTATACCAAGTTTCAGAGAACTACCAACTCTCTCTAGTTAATTTTGATGAAGATGTTTTCGTTAATAGTCTGGTTTAGTATTAATTTAACCTTGAAATAAGAAATTGGTCCTGATTTGCCACCTTCATTTTTCCATCTGCTGAAATGCCATTTCAGAATGTATAAAAGTACTTTCGGAATTAGAAGAAAAGTGAGAGCTTCAACAGAACATGTCAAGTTGTTAATAACAGGAGCTGAACCTTATATTTGAAAATTAACTGAGTGAGTTAAGTGCAAGCATAAACTAAAATATATATGACTTTGAATTTAAGAGCCACTAATAACTATGTTCTAATTAACACAGTAATCTGTTCAGCCAAAGATACTAACAGCCATTCTTTCGGCTGTGGTTAATTTGATAACTTGAAGAAGTTATAACTTTGCTACCCTGGATTCTGATCCAATTTCAGTATAAAAAGTTGTTCCTTTCATAGTTTTTTCCCCCCAAAAGAAATATCTGTTACATTTTACCTTAATATTTATCATCCAAGTGTTCTTGATATAAAATCAGTATACAGAAAATTTTAAGAGAACTTACATTCAAGGGACATAGAGGGAAAATGTTAATGTATATTTCATTGTTTCTTGTGGAATTTTTTTTTTCATTTGGTTTGAGAATGGACACTGTGTCTAAGGATGTGATTTAAATTTACTTAGGATGGATTTAGCATTGAGATTATTAAGACAAAGTTAGCAGAGGCCAACCAGCACTGTGCTGCACAACTCCAGGAACTCCATGGTATGCTCACAATTTTCTGTAAGTTGCCTCCACTTCCAAGTGACCAGTGATTTGTTAAAATACCTTGCCCAAGAATATAACTGATTGGTGAAAGGGCATATTTAGGTCAACATAAAATAATAGCGAGTATTTATTGAGAGCTTACTATTTGCTAGGCATTTTCTTAATATTTCAATGTGTATTAATCCTCACAACAACCCAATGTGGTAGGTTATTGATATCCTCCTCTTAAAAATGACTAAATGGAGGCCCAGAGAAATGTAATTTGCCTGAGATCAAATTAAGGTTGCTTAAGATCGAACTGCTAAGAAGGGGCAGTTTGAGTCTGAGCTAGTGCTTCTAAACACTGGGCATTTTTGCTGTGAACCACAGTCAGGGGAAAGTTTAATGTTTTGGACTCTTTCCTCAGAGGCTTGTAACTACACACAATATTGACATGTTTTCCAAGCTCAGAAAGCTCACTAAAAACAACTAAAACTGACCTGACTTGTCACTTGGAGTTGACAATCCCAATGCCTTCTGACCTTTGTGGCACTTCTTTGGAACTTAAATCAGACTTCCATGTGCAAGGAGCACTAATTATCATATAACCAAGAATACTAGATAGTTAATCGTCTAACCTTTGCTAGGTGCTTCAGGATGTCCTTATCTGGCTCAGATGTGCAGCCTTCTAGAATCCAAATGATGTGTTGCCCTAAACAGGCAAATGCCCCCTTCTAGGTGGTCCAGTGGCGGGGGATTTTGAGTTTTGAGTCAGCTTGGCACACCGCCGGCAGCCAGCGGTCACGGTTCACTAATACTTCAATTTGCTACAGCTGGTGTGTGGGCTTAGGAACCAGTAACTCTAGAATTGTATAATGCAAAAAACATACACGATTCAAGTAATGTGCCCTGAGCATCTTGTACATCTGTACAATAAAAAAAGTTAAAACAGAAGTGCCCTACATTAGGAGAGGAAGTCGAATTGGATGCTGACAGGCTCTCTGGGGGACGAAGAAGGCCTAAGGGTTTCAAATAGCGGCTGCTTCCCCAAGCACCAAAGTTCTTAGACATCAGACGTCACCCAAGTGGGGTGGAGCCGACGTGTCCCGGAAGTCAAGACGCCCCGCCCCGGGATCGGTGGCCCCCGCGCCGCGCAGGCGCAGGCGTAGGCGCCGCTGCCTCGGGCACCTCCCAGGCTCCGCGCCTGCGCACTGCCGTCCGCCGCGCCTGCGCACTGCCGTCCGCCACGCCCCGCAGTCTCCTGGGTACAAGCGGGGAGACATGGTGCTGTCTGAGCTAGCGGCGCGCCTCAACTGCGCTGAGTACAACTGGGTGAAGGCGGGCCACTGCCTGCTGCTGCTGCGCAGCTGCCTGCAGGGTTTCGTCGGCCGTGAGGTGCTCTCCTTCCACCACGGCCTACTCGCCGCAGCCCCCGGCCTGGGGCCTCGCGCCGTCTGCCGCGGCGGCTCACGGTGCAGCCCGCGCGCCCGTCAGGTGAGCACCTGGCTCGGGGCCTTGACCACCGCGCCCACCCCACCCCTCCTCATCCCCGTTCCTGTCCCAGACCCAGAGCGCAAGTGTCCTGTTCCCTCCGCGAGGCGGGGCCAACCGCGACGCCCCTCCCTCTTGGGCCCCTCCTCACCGCCGCCTCCTGTAGTTTCAGCCTCAGTGTCAGGTGTGCGCTGAATGGAAACAGGAGATTTTGAGACATCACATCAACAGAAATGGAGACGTGCACTGGGGAAACTGCCGGCCGGGCCGCTGGCCCGTGGACGCCTGGGAGGTGGCCAAGGTAAGCGCTTGAGGCCGGGACGGAAGGAGGAGGCGGCGGGTCACCCAGCACTTGGGGTGGCTATCTGGTCCTGTGGTCGCCGGGGCCTCATAAACAGATGCGGAGAGAGAGATTGATCAAGGATCTAGGCGGTTCAGGGGTGGTATGGGGGACCCAACCCAGCTTAGTGAAGTAGAAGCTTTCTTCTACCCGTCTGCTTCCTGAGGGCATTTGAGTTTGTTACCACTGCTTGGAAAGTTAAGGAAATATTTCTACAAGAGATGTAGGGGCAAGATGTAGAGCGAGCATCATGAGCACAGGCAGGGAGGGAGGGAGACTCATGTGTGGCCTGTTTGAGGGTAGACTCACTGAACAGCTCATCAGCTCTTTTTGGCTATAGGATGCTATAAGGATGACAGAGTAAGCCAAGGGAAGTTAGGGCTAAAATAGAAAGCACCTTAAGTGCCCAGCTAAAGGCACTTTGCGGAGCTGGGGATGCGGTAGGCAGCCGGATTTGTCTTCAGATCTTGGCAATGTCACTTACTAAGTAGACAGAGTGGGAAATTTTTTTGCCCAGTAAGGGACGGAGAGGGACAGCCAGAAGTGGCTTCCTAACACAAATTGACTTTAGCAGTCAGTCTACATGCCAGTAGTTATCAGCAGGCACAGAGTGGGCACTGGAAAGGAGCAGTGCCTGGGAAGCAGGTGATCTGAGTCCTGGCTCAGCTGCTGTGGTGTGACACTGGGCCAGCTTGTGCTCCCCAATCTCAAAAATGAAAGGAATTGGGGCCGGGCACGGTGGCTCATGCCTGTAATCCCAGCACTTTGGGAGGCCAAGGTGGGAGGATGGCTTGAGCTCAGGAGTTCAAGATCACCCTGGATAACATGGCAAAACCCCGTCTCTACAAAAAATACAAAAATTAGCTCGGTGTGGTAGTGCGTGCCTGTAGTCCCAGCTACTCAGGAGGCTGAGGTAAGAGGATCGCTGGAGCCCGGGAAGTCTAGGCTGCAGGGAGCCGTGATCACACCACTGCATTCCAGCCTGAGTGACAAAGCAAGACCCTGTCTTAAAAAATTGAACTGTATCGGGGTCCCCAGACTTTTGGGTATCACAAGCCGGCAAACCCACCACATCTACATATTCTTCCCCATTTTTTTCCCACTGCAGCCATAGAGTTGCTGACTTCTACTTTTACCTAGAAAAGAGAAAAAAACGGAAGAAAGAAAACTCTGCCCTTTGCAATGCCTGTCCCTCATCTGTTTGGGCTCCGTTGCTGCTTTCACACCGTTGGAATCCTCTTGTAGCCTGTGCTACCTCCTTATACCCCTCTTTGCTCCTCTTGGTTGCTGTCATTTACAGACCTTCTAGTCCAACCCCATCCTCTCAGTTTCTGGGCTCCTGATTCTAGCATCCTCTGCTGCACTCCCCCTCAGCCTCCTGCTTGCATGCCCACACCCTGGACCTTGGCACAGGAAGTCTCAGTGTCTAACATCCTGCTGGCCTTTGGCACACTTATTCACACACCCCTGCCCCCAACCCTGTGCCCCATACTACTTCCGCTTCTTTGAGGCTTCCACTGCTTCCTGAATACCCAGCACCCTCTGCTCTCCTGCCTGCCTTTGTTACCTCAGCTAGCCCAGATTCCATGGCCCATCGTTATAATCAGTCCCTTGCTGTTATCTCCGCTTTTTTTTTTTTTTTCTCCTTTCTCTGAACTTGCCTGGCCCAACTCTAGTCCTGATGACAACATTTTCTGCTTCTGATTAGTGGGAAAGAATCTCACAAGGGAGCTGACTGGTTTCACTTTCATTCTTGATCATGAGCCCCAGTGGTCTGGCCACATCTCTCTCTAGGCTTCTGTTTCTGGAGACTACTACTTTTCCTCAGCAAATCCCCACTCCCGTTTCCGCCCTTGCTCATGCTTCACGAATTGATGGAGGCCCCTGGACATATATAGTGTCTCTCCTTATCCGGGGGGTATTGCTTCCAGGACCCCCAAGGATACCAAAATCCACAGATGCTCAAGTCCCTGATACAAAATGATGTATGTGGCATTTGCATATTACTTACATACATCTCCTATATACTTTAAATCATCTCTAGATTATTATAATAACTGAT
This sequence comes from Trachypithecus francoisi, assembly GCF_009764315.1. Taxonomy (NCBI): domain Eukaryota; kingdom Metazoa; phylum Chordata; class Mammalia; order Primates; family Cercopithecidae; genus Trachypithecus; species Trachypithecus francoisi. The sequence continues at coordinate 97,564,362 of NW_022681471.1, forward strand.
ACAATGTAAGTGCTGTGTAAATAGTTAATGCTATATTTTTTAAAAATTTCTATTACTTTTTACTATTGTATTATTTTATTTTTCTGAGAATTTTTCATCCACAGTTGGTTGATCCTATGAATGTGGAACCCATAGATATGGAGGGCTGATTATACTTCCTCTTCTTTTTGCCAACACCAACTAATCTCCATGTGCACCATCTATTTCTTTCTGCTACAGAGGAGGAAGGGTGTCTCTCCTCTTACTGCCTCATACCTCCACTCGTGTGTTGGATCTTATCCCTTTTCTCTTGCTCAAGGCCTTTGAGGTTTCAGTTGTCCACTCTCTCTCTTGCAGCTCATTCCCATCTCCATAGAAAAAGCTTTAATATAGCCATGGTTTATTTAAATTTTTTAAAAGAAAGAATTAAACAGTTACCACATGACCCAGCAATTCCCTACCTAGGTATATTCCCAAGAGAAATGAAAACATACATTCATACAAAAAAGTGTACACAGATGTTTATAGCAGCTCCATTCACTATAGCCAAAAGGTAGAAACAACCCAAATACCCATCAGCTGATGAATGGAATTTTTAAAATGCAGTATCTCTGTACAATGGAATATTGTTTTGCTGTAACAATGTAACAAAGCAATGAAGTACTGATACATGTTACAATGTGGATAAATCTTGAAAACAGTATGCTGAGTGAAAGAAGCCAGTCACATATTTATATGAAATGTCCATTTTATATAAATTCCATTTAGACTCCATTTATAAGAAATGTCCAGGCCGGGCACGGTGGCTCACACCTGTAATCCCAGCACTTTGGGAGGCTGAGGCGGGCGTATCACCTGAGGTCAGGAGTTGAGACCAGCCTGACCAACAGGGAGAAACCCTGTCTCTACTAAAAATACAAAAAATTAGCGGGCGTGTTGGCGCATGCCTGTAATCCCAGCTACTCAGAGACTGAGGCAGGAGAATCGCTTGAACCTGGGAGGTGGAGGTTGCCGTGAGCCGAGATCGTGCTATTGCACTCCAGCCTGGGCAACAAGAGCCAAACTCCGTCTCAAAAAAGAAAAGAAATGTCCAGAATAGGCAAATCCACAGAAGCAGAAGTAGATTAGTGGTTGCCAGGGCTTTGGGGAATGAGGGATGATAGCTAATGGGTATGGGGTTTCTTTTCGTGGCAATGAAAATGTTCTAAAATTGACTGTAGTGATGGTTGCACACCTCTTTAAATATGCTGGAAACCACTGAATTGTAATGTGTAGATGGGTGAATTATATCTCAAGAAAGCTGTTTTTTTTAAAAAACAGTTGAATAAATACTTGGAAAATAAAATTTCAAGAGGCTAGATGTGGTGGCTCATTCCTGTTATCACAGCACTTTGAGAGGCAGAGGTGAGAAGATTGATTGAGCTCAGGAGTTCGAGACCAGCCTGGGCAACATGGCGAAACCCTGTAACTGTCTCCACAAAAAAATACAAAAATTAGCCGGGCGTGGCTGGGCGCGGTGGTTCACGCCTGTAATCCCAGCACTTTGGGAGGCCGAGGCGAGTGGATCACTTGAGGTCAGGAGTTCAAGACCAGCCTGGCCAGCATGAAACCCCGTCTCTACCAAAAAATACAAAAAAAATTAGCCAGCTGTGGTGGTGTGTGCCTGTAATCCCAGCTACTTGGGAGGCTGGGATGGGTGGATTGCTTGAGCTCAGGAGGTCAAGGCTGCAGTGAACTGTGGTGGCACCACTGTACTCCAGCCTGGGCGACAGTAAGACCCTGTCGCAGAAAAAAAAAGAGAAAAAGAAAAATGTCCCTTGATCCATTCTCTCCTTCTGCCTCCCATACACGTATCCAGCAGAGCATCTCAAAAAAGAGGTTTCATGCCTGTTCTCTTCTTCTCTGCTCTCACTTCCTCTTCAACCCACTCTGCCTCGGCTTCTGCCTCTGTCACTCCACTGCATCCGTGACCTCGTCTCTCTTACCTCCCAGAGCCATTTGGCACTACTGGCTGCTCTTGAAACCCTCTTGGCTTTCCTTCCATCTCCCTGGCTCTTCCTGCTCAGCCGCCTTCTGAATGTCTTTTGGCCTTCCCTAGGACTCGAGGTCGGGCCTCTTCTGTTCCCTTCTTCTCTGGTGACATTGCCCAGGCCTGTGGTGTTAAATGCTAACTGGCTCCCAAATTGGTGGCTCTAGTCCTGCCCTCTCTTCTGAGTTCTAGACGCACACATCCAACTGCTTACTTGCCCCCTCCACTCCATCGCCTATGGAGCACATTTTATTTAGTTCGAAAGTAGAGCAGTTTGTCTTTGCCCCCTACCCTATGCCCATTCCCCATTACCAACTTTCTAGAATCACTCTTGTTTCACCTCTTTCCCTCTCAGTACCCCCCTCTCCTTGTTTGTAACTGCAAAATACTTTTGGAATCCTCTTTTCCATCTCCACGTCACAACTCTCACCCTCTCCTACCAGGCCTCTGCTGCTCTGAGCATCTGTGGTCAGTCCTTCACACAGCAGCATGTACAGTCTTCAAATGGGAATCAGATCATCCTAAAACCCTTTGATGGCTTCCTGATGGCCTTAGAATAAACCCCACACCTTTCCAGAGCCAATAAGGCCCGGCACGGTGGGCCAATTTTTTTTAGATTGGGCCTCTGTTTATTTTCCAGCCCCATCTCCTACTCAGCAAAGAGACAGTGGAGGATAGAGGCCATAACATGTTTCTCACTGCTGTGCGTTTGGCATGTGGAACACGGTGGTATGCAATACAATTTTAAGACACTGCTTTCACCTCAAGGATGCCACAGAGCCTCCCTGTTGGCTTCCAGTTCTGAAGAAAGGGAATAATTACTAAAACAAAATTTTAACAAGGCCAGGCACGGTGGCTCACGCCTGTAATCCCAGCACTTTGGGAGGCCGAAGCAGGCGGATCACTTGACTCCAGGAGTTTAAGACCAGCCTGGGCAACATGGCGAAACCCCATGTCTACAAAAAATACAAAAAATTAGCCAAGCATGGTGGTGCATGCCTGTAGTCCTCCCAGGTACTTGGGAGGTTGAGTTGGGAGGATCGCTTGAGCTTGGGAGTTTGAGGCTGCAGTGGGCTGTGATTGTGCCAGTGTACTCCAGTCTGGGCAACAGAGCAAGACCCTGTCTCTAAAAAACAAAACAAAACAAAAACTTTAACATGGAAGAGATTGGCTTATATTGATGAGAAAATGCCAGACAGGACCTACCTTATAATGGAAAAGAAAAACTACTACACCTGATTTGGAGGTGACTAAGACCCCACTAACTTTGCATTTTCTTCCCAGCAACAGCTGAATTCAGCAGTTTCTTTTTTTTTCCTTTTTGAGACAAGGTCTTGTGCTGTCACCCAGGCTTGAGTGCAGTTGCACAGTCTCAATTCACTGCAAACTCCACCTCCTGGGCTCAAGTCATCTTCCCATTTCAGCCTCTGAAGTAGCTGGTACTACAGGTGTATGCCACTATGCCTATTTTTTTTTTTTTTTATTTTTCAGAGCTTCTTTTCCTCAGTTTCATGGCATTAGTTTGCCTGTGGTAAGTTAGTTAGCTTCTTTGTTAACCTTTGTAGCATCCATAATAGACTTCTTTTTTTTTTTTTTTTTTTTTTTTTTGAGACAGAGTCTCACTCTGTTGCCCAGGCTGGAGAGTAGTGGAGCAATCTTGGTTCACTGCAGCCTCTGCCTCCTGGGTTCAAGCGATTCTCCTGCCTTAGCTTCCCAAGTAGCTGGGATTACAGGCACGTGCCACCACACCCGGCTGGTTTTTGTATTTTTAGTAGAGATGGGGTTTCACCTTGTTGGCCAGGCTGGTCTTGAACTCCTGACCTCAGGTGATCCACCCGCCTTGGCCTCCCAAAGTGCTGGGATTACAGGTGTGCACCTGGCCCATAATAGACTTCTTTCAGAGGGTCAGCATGTCTGTGGCTATTAAGGCACAGAAAGATAGTGATGGTACCGGCTACTGTACCGGTTGATAGGGGCCAGCCAGGGTTTATAAAATTCTGAATTATGTGGGACTCAGGTGTATGATTTCACCACCATCAGGAACGTAGCGCTGACTCTCCTTGGCATACATGAGCACTTACCCCAGCCTTTTCAGAATGCTTTCATGAGCAGCCCTGTAGGAGGCATTGTAGTTGCTTGCCTATTGAGATGTGTTTTCAATAGAACAGGTCTCTTAAATAAAAGAGGTTTTTTTTGTTGTTTTTTGTTTTTGTTTCTGTTTTGAAACAGGGTCTTGGTCTCTTGTCCAGGCTGGAGTACAGTGGTGTAATCAGAGCTTATTGCAACCTTGAACTCCCGGGCTCAAGCAATCCTCTTGCCTCAGCCTCTTGAGTACCTGGGACTATAGCACACACCACCATGCATGGCTAATTTTTTTTTTTTTTTTTAATAGAGATGGGAGTCTTGCTTTGTTGCCCAGGCTGGCCTCAAACTCCTGGGCTCAAGTGATCCTCCCGCTTTTGCCTCCCAAAGTACTGGGATTACAGGAATGAGCCACTGTACCCAGCCTATTTAGAGTTCTTATTGTGAGTAACTTTTTGTTACTCCCTTGGCAGGAGAGAACCCTTGTGATTCTTAGCTTAGTAAAGTTGTTGCATCCCGACATAAGTTGAGAAATATTTCAGGAAAGAAATACGCCCAAGCTTTCCTGTAACACCATTTTGGGAGTCTGTGCCATAAAATCCTACTAAAGGCAAGATCCTGCTAGCTTGAGGCCCTTCTGGTATATCTAGTATCTCTCATCCCCGGATTCTATCTGTAACTCCTATGTGGGTCCTACTCGCCTTGCACCATCTACACAATAATTGCCAGCATTGATGTCCTGGTTACTGGCATGTGGCGAGCACTGTGCTAGTGCTATACCTGCATTCTCTTATTTCATTCTCACAATATACTTTGAAGTAGATAAGGACAGTTATCCCCCATTTACTGATAAGGAATCTGAGGGTGACTTGACCAAGGTCACAGCTGGCAAATGGCAGAGCTGGCATTTGAACCCAGTTTTCACTCCAAAGCCCAGACTCTTAATGTATTACTTCCATACCGAACTTCCTCAAGTCATTTAGAATCTGTCCACTTTTATTTTATTTTTACATCTTTTTATTTAACAACTCAACCACTGAAATTTCAGTAAGGAAAAGAAAAAAGGTGCCTTCTACTCATGCTTTCTGTTTATATGCCATTAAGACAGGATGGAAAGCCAGTTATATCATATGTATCTAATAGCAGGGATAGTACAGCCCTTCAGTTATTGCCCTTGACCAAGGTTTAGCTGTGACACTGTTTCCCTACTTGCATTTTGGGCCCATGAGGCTCTAAGTTGAAACCTCAGTGCGTAAGAGAATTTCAGTCATAATTTGGAAAACAGACAAGTAACCATCGCCTTTCCATCTCCTAGAGTTGGAAGAGGCTCAGGTCCCCCTCCTCCCTCCCTTACCATAGGCCTTCATGCCCCGAGGACTAGCAGACAAACGAGGACCTGAGGAATGTGATGCGGTTGCTCTTTTAAGTCTCATCAACTCCTGCGATCACTTCGTGGTTGATCGAAAGAAAGTCACAGAGGTAAGAGCTTTCAGATTCAAAAGCATACCCTGAGTCTGTTGGGTCTATGCTGTGAGAGCCAGTCATGAGATACACCTGTGATGCTAAGCCAGCCATGCAGGTATAGCACCTAGTAGTTCCCTGGAACAGTGGTGTACAAAGAAAGTTAGACTTGGGTTCAAAGTTGGCATCACTAAGCAAGCTAGTGTGACTCATATCATGTCTTCTGTAATGTCCAAGAACCCCAGTGCAAATGCAGTCAAGAGTAGTTCTCCTGAATTAGTTTCCTAACAACTCATTGTGCCGTTTGCCACTGAAATAGATGAACCTAAAAGTCTCTTCCCTGTTCTGCCATAAACAGAACCAAAATAATTTTCCTTATTAAAAAAAATACAAAACATTGCATCATTCTGCCTGTTGTATGCCAGCATTGGAATCCTACCCTTCTTAATCTCATTGGCTAAGCAGCTGCAAGACCAAATGATATGGAACTGAAGAAAACTTGAATACTGATGGATAACAGTGTCAGAATAGATCACTGTGCTTGTTAGATTTCCTCTGGGAAATTTAGATTTTTCTCTAGTTCACCAGAGAACAGCTCATACATTTATTACCCTGAAGGTCATTGGAAAGAGTATATAGCTATACCTGGATTATTTATAATAGGTAGAGAAAATGCATGTATCTTTTGTCTGCATACCAGCAACTATCAGGATTGAGACTCCTTTATGATATCAGCAGAAACAAAGAACTATCATAGTAGTTGAACCCTTTAATATCTTTTAACCAAACTGTGGAAAACTCTATATGAATTATATATTAATACATGATTAGACAAGACCATTTTTCTAAAGATAGAGGCCAAAGTTTATTTTCTTTTCATCATGATTTCCACATCAGGAAACTCCCTAGACCCAGCTTCCTGGTGCTCCAACAGTATTTAAAAGACTTTTGTGTTGGCTGCTTCATCCTGTGGGTATACCCAGAGCCGATGAACTTGTTCTTTGGCAGGTTGTTTTAAGTTAAGGGATTTTGGGAGAATGTGGAATATCCAGCTGGCCACAAGACTTCAAGGGCTAAGGATAGTTGTAGGCTTATTTGTATTTCTTACACTGACTAATGTATTATTTGTGTGGCTGAGGATTAAACAACCCCTCGAGCCTCAACGGCACCAACAGGTACCTACAGGTTATGTTAGGAATTTCGGGATTGCTTGGAAATCAGCTCCAGAGACTCAAGGAGGGAGAAAAGGCTGAACTGTTACCCAGGAGCCATCTTTTTATTCCTAGAATCCTGTGGCCATAATCTGACTTATTGTCATGTCTTATGTGTCCTGCATGATTTTTTAAAATTTCAAATTAGTTGTCCTAAAAATCTAAATTTCCAGTTTCTCATGAAAAATCAGAAGATCTGAGAACACAGGCTCATATGACTCCCATGGCAACAAGCCACATGTTAAGTAGAGGCTGCCCCTTCAGATAGGGCCTCTGCTGTCCAGTTAGCTCTGAACCAGTCTTTGAGTAGGGAGATGACTCCTTACCATTACACATGGCCAGCTTCCCTCAGGCTACCTGCCTGACCCTTGAAGGCAGAAGGAGAACTTCACTTCTTGGTGTCTGCCCTCTAGACAGGATGGAACTAAATATGGATCTGAGTTGCGGGGCTGGAGGGCTGAAGTGTCCTCCACTCTGATACAGGTACGTGCCAGATTATGCCCATGATCCCATGAAAGTTCCAGGCCTTCTCTTCTGACGACTGCTTTTGTTGATTTTGTAATTAACAAAGCCTTTCTATGATTTTTCTTTGGGGTCAAAGATCTCAGTCTACCCCATTGTTTGATTTGGAAGCCTTTTATCTTTTTGTCTTTCTGCAGGTAATTAAATGTCGTAATGAGATCATGCACTCTTCAGAGATGAAAGTATCTTCTACGTGGCTTCGAGATTTTCAGATGAAGATCCAAAATTTTCTGAATGAATTCAGGAACATCCCAGAGATTGTGGCAGTATACTCCAGAATAGAACAGGTAAAAATCATGTTTAATAGTTCTGGCATACAGAATGAAGGGAGAGAAAACAACAACAGCCACACATTTAGAATTTGAAGTTTATTAGATTTAACCTAAATGTTAGAATGTAAGCAGGGGAAAGAATGCTGTTATGAAATCTGCAATTATGCTGGGCTGAGAAACTTTTCTGTGGTCACAGTGCACTATTAATATGGATCCAGTTTATTATGTTTAATTACAAATTATTTGAGTAATTCAGTGGAATGCATTTTTCATGAAATCAGTTCATATATTTGTGTGGCAATCCCTCAGCTGTTGACATCTGACTGGGCTGTTCACATCCCTGAGGAAGATCAGCGAGATGGGTGTGAATGTGAAACGGGAACTTACCTGAGTGAGAGCCAAGTCAATGAAATAGAAATGCAGTTACTAAAGGAGAAACTTCAAGAGATATATCTTCAAGCAGAAGAACAAGAGGTGTTGCCTGAAGAGGTAAAAGAAAAGTGTTATAGGTTCTGTATGAGTAAACAACACAAAGAAAGATTCTGGGGAGGAAGAGTAGCTCATCTTAACAAATAATTAATGGTGGTTTTGATTTATAAGTCAAATAATTTCCAGAAGTGTGAATATGCTTTTGGCACAGATTAATATTACCTCTTAACAAATATTTTCACTTTCACATCAGTAAACATTTGAGTGCCACAAAGTGGAAAAATCTGGTAAGGGCTACAGTAGAATTCTGAAAAAAATGCTCCAGACATTCTCTGCTGGTCAGGGGGATTGCCAAAAAAAAGATTTTGCTAAGAAGATGCTGTTGAGCTGTGACTCACAGAATCAAATAAGAGTCTGACAAATTGGCAAGAGAAAAAGATGATTCTTGACAGAGAGCACAGTACTTGCAAAAGCAGGGAAGGATAGTCTGAGCCTGGGCAAGGACAAGTGAGCACAGGAGCCATGGCCAGGTTTGAGGATGGTAAAGTGGGCTGGAGCCACATGCCGAAAGGTTTTCTAGGCCATGCCACGAGGTTTGGGCTTCATTCCCAAAAAGCAGTCAAGAAAGGGTGATAGGATCAGATACAGCTTTTAGAAAGTTAACTCTTGTGGTAGTTGGAGGTTGGATGAGTGGCTAGCAACTACCCAGAAGGCTCTTGCAGTCGTGTGAAGGTGAGCGAGAACAGAAACTAGGGGCTGTAGAGGAACTGGATTCTGGAGGCAGCGCCTGGGCAGAACTGATGGATCTTGGTGGCCAGGGAGATTGCTTGGAGCATGGCATGGGGCTGGAAAAGGGTGGAGAAGGTGGGGAGGGGAGTGTGTAAAGAATCATCAGTGTTTCTAGTTTAGGACCTGCAGGCTAATGATGGTCTAAACTCCCAGGTACAGGAGGAACAAATCTCCTTTGTCACATACAAGGTATAAAATAAATTAACAGTAGTAGAATTATATTCCAGTAAGGTTCAGAAATATTCCAGCACTGGCTGGATTAGACTTCTAGATCACCAGGAGATCTTGGAAAAATCATTTCATCTCTCCATTCCTCCTTGTCTAAGGAAAGTAGTTTTGCTGGTTACCTCATTAAACCTAGGGAGAGTTTATTAAATGCAAATTCACGAAGTCGTGATCCTTGCAGGTAACTATGCCTGTATTAACCATTCCAGCTTTGATCCAGGTGCTTCATTCAGCATGGTGAGCCCCTTTAGCACAAGGACTTGGTACCCCTGGTTTTTTGGGTGTGCCTACCATGGTACACCATAGGTATTTAAAATGATGTATTAGCATGTTTAATCTTCTCTTTTCTAAATCCGTGTGTTTCAGTTCCTCTGTCTTTATTTTATAATGCCATTAGAGCCCCAGTTTTCTTTCTGCTGCTGTTTTCAGAAGCTAGAGCCAGGAGTTTGTGTCAGTTGAGAGCTGGAAGGGAAGCTGGCAGTCATCTTATATCCCCTGCTTTGCATGTGAGGCAAGGGCCCCAAAGAGCTTGCACTGGGGCTGAGGGCTGACCCGCAGGTCTCCCCCTTCTGATCCTGTGGCTTCCCGCCTGCTGTGCTGCAGATCTTATATACTGAGGAGCTGGCAGCTCCTCATTATCTCTGTTTTAACCCCCATTATCTCTGTTTTACAGAAAGGAAATAGGGATTAATTGGCTTGTCCTCTGGGTGGAGTCTCTAGGTGGAGTTAATAAATTCTCATTTTTCATGCTTTCTCTTCAGCAGACCATGGCATTTCTCATAATATTTCAATTGATCAAAATGTGAGGATTGATTGGCATGTTATCTCAAAAAAGTTGGAAGTCAGGTTTCTGTGTATATTAAATTTGACGTCTTCTGAAAGTTCAGTACCCTATATGATTATCCATGTTCTTTAGGGTTAGTTGCCAAAGTCAGAGGATTTGTTAAGACCAGATTTCAGTGAATCTAAAATGCTGTCAATTGTAAAACATACCATTATTTCAGTTACTTCTAAGAAAGAAAAAACAATGCTGCCAGTTTATTACAAGATACTATCAATGGTAAGATGCATTCTCATTTGAGATGTTAGAATAGGAAAAAATGTGCATCCTGGGATCAGGAAATACAGTGATTGTATTATGACCCCAGGGCTTTTGTTATAAATGTTATCAAGACCCGTTTCTTGTTTTTGTTAAAACAGTAGGGGTAAAGGCGAGGTGCGATGGCTCTGGCCTGTAATCCCGGCACTTTTGGAGGCCAAGGTGAAAGGATCACTTGAGCCCAGGAGTTTGGGACCAGCCTGGGCAACATAGGGAGACCCCATCTCTTAAAACAAACTAACAAACAAACCAAAAAAAGTAGGGGTAGGGTTAGAAAGCTAAGTTGAGAAAAATGATTGATGGTAGTAATTCAGCGTGACACCTCCTGCAAACACATCATGGAGTGCCACAGAGAGCTCACCATCTCCACAATTTTCTGTTAGTTTGGTGAACCTTAAAGGTATAGAACAGTAGAAAAGGTGGGCTCACATTAAAATACACTGTGCATGTATTGCTGTGATTGTGAGATTTTACTCTGCTTCGGAGCCAAATGGCAGTAGCAGCTGCTCAACCCCTTGTAACATGGAGTTTGTGTCGGCCATGGGCTCATCTGCCCCAGAATTCGGCTGCCACCTAAGTGCCCTTCACATAGTCCTGCCAGCCCTCATTGCTCTGTTAGGATCTGGGAGTTAAAAAAAAAAAAAATCCATGGCCAGGCACGGTGGCTCAAGCCTGTAATCCCAGCACTTTGGGAGGCCGAGACGGGCGGATCACGAGGTCAGGAGATCGAGACCATTCTGGTTAATACAGTGAAACCGCGTCTCTACTAAAAAATACAAAAACTAGCCGGGCGAGGTGGCGGGCGCCTGTAGTCCCAGCTACTTGGGAGGCTGAGGCAGGAGAATGGCGTAAACCCGGGAGGCGGAGCTTGCAGTGAGCTGAGATCTGGCCACTGCACTCCAGCCTGGGCGACAGAGCGAGACTCCGTCTCAAAAAAAAAAAATCCGACTAAAGTACATTGAGCACAGTTAGTGACTAAAAAACATGAAAATAATTTTCACAGACTTTAAAATCAAGACTGATTTCTGAAACCCTGGTGAGGGAGCCACCTTCACCAAGACCTGCGGGGAAGCTTAGGGGTAAGAGACAATGACAGCATGTACACAAGGTCACTGGGGAAAGGATAGAAAATGGCACTTCATTCATTATATTCTAGAAATTTTTATTGAGCACCTACTGTGTGCCAGGCACAGTTCTAGAAGCTTGGTATGCATCAGTGAGTGAAACAGACAAACATCTCCAGAGTGGGAGACAGATACTAAACAGTAAACATAATGAGGTCATGATGTGGGGCAGTAGGAGAAATCCAGTGTAGAGCAGAGGGAGGGTGATCAGGATTGGCAGAGTGGGGACGAATGTCAGGTTGCAGTAGAGTAGTTAGGGTGGCCTCTTTGAGAAGGTGAGACTTAGCAGTACCTTGAAGGAGGTGAGGATTAACCATGCGTGTATCTGGGGGAAGAGGATTTGAAAGAATAATGGGTGAAGAGGTCAGAGAAGTGAAGGGAGAAGAAGCAGGTCCTACTGGACCTTGTGAGCCATTGGGATGACAAAAGGAGCCCCTGACTGCAGTGGTGAGGGTACCCTGGGGTACTGGAGGGGAGGGGCCAAGATAGAAGCAGGGTGACTGGTAGGAGGCTACTGCAGTGGACCAGGTAAAGGATGGTGGTAGCCAGGCTGAGGGTAGAAGTGTAGAGGTGATGTGAAGGTGTGCCAATGTGGCATGTGAGAGAAAGAGATCAAGGCCAAGAGTTTTCGCTTAGGTGACTGGAAGAGTGAAGTTGCTGAGCATCTTTTGCCTCCAACAGTAGACCAGCACGTAGTAGACTGTCAGTAAATTGGACATTTATTAAATGAATGTAGTTAGGGAGGAGGGAATGGACCAGAGCTGCTAGGTGCTTTTAGTAGTTTATTTCTGATCCTCATAAGAATCCTAGGTGTTGTTAGTATCATCCTTAATTTGTGTACCTAGAAGTAAGCTCAGAGAGGTCAAATGTCTTGGCCAAAGTCACACAGCTAATTAAGTGACAAAGCTGCACTTCAGTATCCAAGTCTGAATATTCTACATTCCAAATTTTTCTAGTACTTTCAGTTTTTCCATCTCTACTTTCTCTTCCCCCTTTACATATAAACATGCAAAGCCTTCCCTGATCTTAATACTTTTTTTAAAGCCTCCTTTTGATTCATCCTCCCAACCCCAAGCTAAAATAATCACCCCATCCAGAACACCTCTTAAGCACATTTCAAGAGTAAATGCATTTGTTGCATTTCACAAAGGAGAAAACAAGTTCCAAGAAATGTCAGCTATGGGACACTCAGGTTGAAGATAATGGGAAAGAAAGGCAATTTGGGATGGAAAAAGAGAACTGAAACCTTGAACAAAAGAAAAGAAACTAAGTAGAACAGAACACATCAGTCCTGAGAGTCTGCGGGGGGTGTCAGGAGGTGGCAGCACAAGGACCACCATTCCTAGGTTATCATGTGAGAAAGTCTCCGCACAAGTGGAGGGGCACCCCACTGAGGGCAAAAGTCTATCTGGGAGTATGCGTGTGGTGCCCAGGCCCTGCTGGTGCCATCATGGACATCTGATTAGAGCCTCAGGAGGACCCTGGGGTGTGTCTAGGACACCGGGCACGGTCACTGAGAGCTAACGATGCAGTGCCCACAGTTCCTAACGCATGCTGTGAACCATGTCATCCGTGTGATCTTCATTTCACATGTCTGTGGCTTTCAGATTTCTTATTTAAAGCCCAAGCATCTTGCAGGAGCTCTAGGCTAGTTTCCAGCTGTGTATTAACCAGCTCCTGAAGGGCACATTCCCGGTCTACTTACTGACCAATCTGAAACCCTCTGGTCATCTGCAGCTCCTCCCTGTCCCTCCCCGCTCCCTGTGCATCCTGGCCACAGCCTTAGCCAGTCATTCACCTCCCTCCCATCCCCAGCGTCCATCATCTGGCATCCGGCTCTTTCATTTGCTTACTTCACAATAACGTGAGTATTTGCTGGGGTTCCACACCAGACCTACTGCATGGGAATCAGTGACGTACACTCTGCAGTTTAAGAACTACTGCTGTCTTAGGGCAGAGTGCTCCGTTACTTTTCTTCATTAGATTTATATAACCCTGACTTGACTTGTAGTTGAGGGTTCCCCATTTAAAAGCATTCATCGCTGGGCACGGTGGCTCACGCCTGTAATCCCAGCACTTTGGGAGGCCAAGGTGGGCAAATCACCTGAGGTCAGGAGTTGGAGACCAGCCTGGCCAACATGGCGAAACCCCGTCTCTACTAAAAACAAAAATTAGCCGGGTGTGGTGGCAGACGCCTGTAATCCCAGTTAGGAGGCTGAGGCAAGAGAATCACTTGATCCCAGGAGGCGGAGGTTGCAGTGAGCCAAGATCGCACCATTGCACTCCAGCCTGGGCGACAGTGAGATACTGCCTCAAAAAAACAAAAAATACACACACACACACACACATATATATACACACATACACACACATGTATATATCCATATGTATAATAATTCAGGTACAGAATTCAAAAGAAAAGGGCATTTTATTTATTTGTATACCTACACGTGTGTGTATGTATAAAATGACGCCCTTTCATGTAAAGGCAGGAAGTTTTAAAGCAAAAAAATGGAAGGAGACAAGCAAATACTCCCTTGTGTACCCCCAGAACCACTTATTCTGGGCCACTATTTTTTGAGTGGAGGATGCTTTGTTTTAAAGGGTTTGTTTTGTTTTTGTTTTTCAAACTTTAACCTGTCTGTGGACAGATGCCTGTAGCCAAGATTTCTGTCTCTTGGGCACATGAGTAGGAGCCAGTCTGGAAGCTAGTGGGTTTTTCATTTGAATTACAAATCTGCTGTAAAATCGTCTAAGCTGTACATTGCATGGTTTCCTCTTGCAGCTCTCAAATCGACTAGAAGTGGTGAAGGAATTTCTGAGAAACAATGAGGATCTTAGAAATGGCCTGACAGAAGATATGGAGAAGCTAGACAGCCTCCGTCTACATCAGAAACTGGATTCACAGGAACCTGGGAGACAGACACCTGACAGGAAGGCCTGAGGTGAGTTCAGGCAGATGATGGTGTTAAAGGAGGACAGAATCGCCTCATCTCTTTCATGTCTGTTCTCTCATGTGAGGCCATCATGAACACACAACAGTCTAATCTGAAGTTTGTCCTTATTGTTTCAAAGAGAGGGCACTGAAGTTTGTGTTCTTTCTCTACTTAATGCTTCTTAAGTCTGTGAAGTAATTCAGCATCAACTCCCTGTTTAGCCAAATATACCTGAAGTCATTGGTCTTGAATTAAATGAATCAGCTTTATAACATAATCAAAAAGCATTTCTGCCTTAAAATGACACCACTGATGCCTAGCTCTTACCATGGCATTAATAGCAATTGATTGGTTTCCATAAGGAGAACTTCTTAGAATGAGTAACTGTCTTAAGCATTTTACTTTTTTCCCCTCAAATAAAAAAAGAATCAAAACATTGTCTTTCATTTTAGGTTGCCTGTCAACAAAAATCAGGCATGTTCTGTGAAAGTCAGCATGGCTTCCGTCTCAGACATCCTTTTCTGTGCAAAAGGAAAAAGTTACCAGACTATTGTACCCAAACAAAAAGGAATTTTTGTTGTTTTGTCCTGGACTTTCCTCTCTTTGGAACTATTTTAATATTTATAAACTTGGGGTTGTATAATCTATTGCAATAAAAATATTACTCTTTGCCAAAACTTGCTACCAGGCCAGGCATGATGGCTCACACCTGTAATCCCCAGCACTTTGGGAGGCCCAGGCGGGTGGATCACCTGAGGCAAGGAGTTCGAGACCTGCCTGGCCAACATAGCGAAACCCCGTCTCTACTAAAAAAAAAAAAAATACAAAAATTAGCCGGGCGTGGTGACATGTGCCTATAATCCCAGCTACTCAGGAGGCTGAGGCAGGAGAATCGCTTGAACCTGGGAGGCAGAGGTTGCAGTGAGCTGAGACCATGCCACTGTACTCCAGCCTGGGCAATAGAGCGAGATTCTGTCTCCCAAAAAAACAAAAAACAACAACAAAACTTACTACCATCCAGGGATTTTTTTGCTATTTAAAAGGTGAATTTCTTTTCTGGTCCTAAACTGTAACTGCTTAACTTAGTAAAGGCTGTGTTTGGCCAGGCCTGTGCCAGAGGCTTACCTGGAGTGCTCCACCCACTGGCAGGCAAGTCCTATTCCTATTCACCCAGGATGCCCAAGGCTGGGCTGGGATATAAATGCTGGAATAGGAAAGAAATATTTCCTTTTTAGAGGAAAGCAAGAAGAAACATTGCCTGAAAGGCGATTTTCTAGTTGTTTCCAATTAGTACAGAAATGTTACTGCCTCTGGGTGCAGTGGCTCATGCCTGTAATCCTAGCACTGTGGGCAGATCACTTGAGCCCAGGAGTTTAGTACCAACCTGGGCAAGTTGGCGAGACCCCATCTCTACAAAAAAGTTAAAAATTACCTGGACATGGTGGCACACACCTTTAGTCTCAGCTACTCAGGTGGCTGAGGTGGGAGGATCCCTTGAGCCCAGGTGGTCAAGGCTGTGGTGAGCTATGATCATGCCACTGCACTCCAGCCTGGGTAACAGAACAAGACCCTGTCTCAAGAAAACCCCCAAAAACTGTCACTACTAGGTTGGAGTAGCCTAAGGCAGTAGGGCAAGGAGGTGGGCCCAGGCTGGTCTTTGGGGAGCTGGAGAATGGTGACTCGAGTGACCAGTGGACAGACAGGACCCAGGCCAGCATCACAAGCAGGGATGTCAGGCAGGAGCAGGGGAACTTCTCGCTTGGCAGCTGGTTTATGGTACACATTTGAAAAGTAAGCTCCTGGGGCCTGGCCTCACATGCTCAGTGAATATTTGACTGAAGGGCTCCTCTTAGCTTGGGAGTATTCCCAGGCCTAAATGTTAGTTATGCTGTTAACTAAGCCTGGTCCTTCATTACAAAATTTAAAAATGAAATTGCAACATTCTTGTGGAAATTCAAAGACATCATTTTCTTTCAACAAATTCACACATTCGTTCATGCTTCTTCTATACCTTTTACCCCTAAAGTCATCCACTCCTGACTTCCTCCTGCTGGTTTCCCAAACTGCGCAATGACTGCCCCATCGTAGGCAGTGGTCTGTGGAGTCGACCTCACTTTCACCTTTCCCCGCATCTACTTGTTTCCAAGGCCAGCGGTACTTAACTGGGTCAAGTTGCCTGTGGACCTTCAGGAACAGAATTGCCATGTTCCTCGCTGCCTGCAGGAAAGGCTCCATTCCAAGCCCAGTGAAGATGTGTGCCTATCCAGCCGCCTACCAAGGATGTCATCTGTAGAATGGGTGGAGGGCAGGGGTTTATTTGGTGTACATTTTTATGTTAAAATGCACTTATTATCACTCTGTAAAGCCCAGATGAGTGCAGATGTGCCTGTAACTTCCTCCTTTAATCTGTCCAGGTAGTATTTAATCTTTAGTCTTACATTTTCTTTCTCCCTTCATTTCATGGAATTCCTTGAGAAAACTTCAACAGTAAAGAAAGAAATTTCATTCATCTCACAACTCTTCCAAATGAAGAAACTTAGCGAAATATTTCCAAGCTTCTAGATGTGCAGTACAAAACTTGGGATCAAATGGAATCTTGATTCATTAACCAATTTAAGATCTGACTTCTAATTTTAGGAACTTTGGGTTATGAACGCTTCCATTTTATACCTGTGTCTAGTTAGTTTGCCCACAAGCTTTTATCAAGGGTCCACCATGTGCCAGTCCCTGAAGTAGATATAAATACAAGGATGTGTAAGGTATGGATGATGGTATACGAGCTGTCATCTTACTGGATTTGTCCAGTCTGATAAAGATACGGTTCCAAAAACTTTTTAAAGCCCCAGAGAGGACTTTAAGGCAATGTAGCATCATATATAGAGATATCAATCTGTTGATATCTTTCTATTTAACGGAACTGTGCACCTGGGCACAAGGGTGTGCACAACAGGATGTGTACAGCAGCACTGTTAAAGTGTAGCACATTATACTACAGGATCTTATGCAACTGTTGGAAAGAATGAAGCGATGCTGCACTGTGGTCATGCAGTGGTCTCTAAGACATATTAACTAGAAAAGCAAAAGGCTTAACAATGCATAGCAGTCGGGCGCGGTGCCTCACGCCTGTAATCCTAGCACTTTGGGAGGCTGAGTGGGGTGGATCACCTGAGGTCAGGAGTTTGAGACCAACCTGGCCAACATGGCGAAACCCTGTCTCTACTAAAAACACAAAAAAGCCGGGCATGGTGGCACGTGCCTGTAATCCCAGCTACTCTGCAGGCTGAGGCAGGAGAATCGCTTGAACTGGGGAGGTGGAGGTTGCAGTGAGCCGAGATCACACCACTGCACTCCAGCCTGGGTGACAGAGGGAGACTCCGTCTCTAAAAAACAACCAAAGAAACAAACACAAGAAAACAATGCATAGCAAGCTGTAATGTTGTTTGTGTTTTAGAATAGTAGAGGTCTGGAAAGTTGTTTGCTTTTCCCCAGTTTTTTTTGCTGTGTTACCTCTGAAGGAAATTGAGGTAGAGGGGAGAGTTAGAAGGAATATTTGGCTTTTCTGTTTTATATCCTCCTGGGTGAAATTTTTATAACAAACACGTACTGGTGTATTTTGAATGTTTTTAAAATTTTATATTTCAGAATAATAAAATATAAATTCAAACTGCAAGCTGGCTGTGTCGCATTTCCTGGGCTATGTTGTAGCCTCCATTCCTCCATTTTGTAGCTCCACCTCCAGGGTCACCTGCAAATTGTCAGGGCAGTGGGAAGAAGCCCAGCAAATGGGTCACTTTCTGCATAGGGCTGTCTGTTTCATTGTGAAGCGCCTTGTCTTCTTCGTCCAGCAATATGATTTGTTGTCAGCCTCTCCCTGGGACACAATATGTGGCTCATAGTTTTGAAAGAATTAGAGGGAAAAAATGGTATTAGCATTATAGTTGCAAAGATAAAGCAGTTCTTTGGATTTATCCTGTTCTTCACCAGGGAGTTCAGAGTACCTAAGGAGGAAGACATTACATATTCAACTCAGAGTAGAACACCTGATTCTGGGAAATGACTAAAGTGTGTTGGTGACAAAAACTGGAAAACTAGCTCTGCCAATTCAGAAAATGTTACTGGCTTTATAAAGTTGTGGTGGAGATCTGTAGACAGTTTAAATTGCCAAGGTTAGAAAGGATTACGTTTGAGAGTTTGGGAAGATGATGAAATGATTGTTACCCTAATGATTTAAAAGGTTCATTTTTATTAAAGTATGAATTACCTATTTGGCTTTAAACACTAATATCCTAGGCAACAAAGGGTTAGCTCACTTAGTTGGGTGGGCATATTATGAGTTAGATGCAGTAAGTGGAGCATTGCATTATTGTGGAGGTGTTGCAGTCTTTTGGACATTTCCTTGAATTGTTTTGATCTCTAAATTGTAAGTATAGAGTAATAGGAAATTAGCAGCAGAGATTACCTCCTTTTCCCTCACCAGGTTAATTAGAAACCTACCTGCTCTGAAATGTCTTCAACAGACAGTGGCCTTTTATTGAAATAGACTCAAATTACAAAATGCATATTGTAAGACAACCAAAAAATATATTAATTTCTACTTATGAAATTGTTAGTGAAGTGGATATAAAGTTACTCATTTCATAACTTTAAGAACTGGTTTTTAATACTGCATTGTAGTCTGAATTATCTAAAACATTAAGACCTACGGTTATCTTCCAGAGATTTCTGCTTCTCAAACCCATGCTTTATGATACGTGCATGTTAGTAATGACCACAAAACCGTAAACTGAGCATTTTGTGACCTCTCTTTGGGAAGGTAGGCAACAAATGTACATGCTTTACTTTCCTACTGACTACCAGAAAGGCATGAGAATTATTTTAGCACCACGTGTGGTAGCCAGCATCCAGGATGGCCCCTAACAATGCCTGCTTCCCATCCTCATATTGTCCTCCCACAGTGTACCAGAGTTGTTTTGTGTGAACACAGCAGAAGTGATGGTATGTAACTTCCAAGAAGAAGCTGTAAAAGGCTAGAACTTCCATCTTGGGCTGTCTCTTGGAACACCACTCTGGGGGAAGCCATGTCACAAGCAGCCGTATGGTGAGGCCCAGATGACGGGGAACTGAGGCCTCCTGCAAACAACTATGCTCCAGTCAAATCTTCAGAGACTGCAGCCCCAGCTGACAGCTGAGAGTCCCTGAGCCAGAAGTCCCCCACTAAATCACTCCGATTCCTGACCTTCAGAAATTAAGTCAGATAACTGTTTTAAACTAAGTGTTGGGGGTGATTACACGGCCATAGATAATTAATTCACTACTTCCCCATAGTTCGTTTCCCACCCCCCCACACCCCCATCCCCACATGCAGAATTTCGTGAAACACAGAGACTGCCTACAAAGAGGACTACTGCTTTAATGCCAGAGAAGATAAAGGGGAATCTTCTAGAATTCCACAAATGTGCCCGTTTTGTCCAAGAACTGACGTCTTCAGAATCTTTGATAGTGCTTTTAAATTTCTTTGCATTTGAAAACTCTATCTAAAGCAGGGTCGAATACTTCTAAACACCTACTTTGGGGTTCACCAGTAAACACTCTGGAACTTTCTGCATCCTTCAGAGGCAGGGACAGGGAAAATTTTGGAGTCAAATCGTAGAGGGCAGCCTCTGCTATGTAGGTAATGGCCTTAGCCTACTGCCCCACTACCCCACCCTTCTCGTTTCCCTTTTCTCGGCTCTGTGGTTTAAGAGTCCGTAGGAACCCCCCAAGATTCCTAGGGGAATACTCCGAGCTGCCGCTGTTGACCACTGACCCCTCACCCCCAGCTCTAGCTAGCATTCGACAGAGTGATAGGTAACCAGTTCTGCGAACTGCCATTTCCCCCGTTTTTTAAGGATAAGAAAAGGAGGAAAGAATGATTTTGTCGTTTTACCTATTTACCTAGAATCCCAGGGTTGATGGCAATTGTCCCCAGAATTGTTTATCCTGGCTCCATGGCTAATTCTATAATTGCTCTCCGTCACCAAGAGATCCTACGTTCTCTTGAGGACTCCTAAAGGCTACACTGTACCTCACGACATTCATTTAAAACCCACTTCGAAACATTTCCCTCAGTAGAAAGAGCCCCCAGACTTTTTTTGATGTACAGATTTGTGACTGCACCAAGTTGTGAGTCATGTGTGATACTAAGCAACCCTGTTTGCCCTGGACATCCAAAACAAGTAACAAAAATATGTTCCCAAGAGAGCTTTAAGAAAAAACAAAAAAGCTGTGAAGTGCTTTACATTCAAAGTCTTCCTCCCCCATATGAAACTATCTTGAGTTGCAGGTCCTGTGAAGAGAAAGACCAGCTAATCCATCCTCCCCTTCTAAAACCATTTCCAGTTTACAAAAGAGGCAACATTCAACTTCAGTTTCAATGTTACTTTGTATTTCTTTATTGATCCAACTGCAGGTTTAAGTCAGATTCGCACTGTTTGAGAGTCAAAACCGAGGTCTTCATTGGCCTTGTTTCAGGAGGAATGACAGTTCAGTGCTTGTGACCTGCAGAGATGAGATCAGGCCCTCTCAGTTCTTAAAAAGCATGTTTCGGGGGCTGGGAAGCCGGGCTGGTGGCGGCCGCGACGGCGGCGGCGGCGGTAACCGGAGGGTCGCGGGCTTTAGCCTCGGCGTCGCCGCCGTAGTATAGTAGGTAGCGACTGGCCTGCACACTCTGCGCCATCACGTTGGTACAGTGGCACGTCATCAGCAGGTTTCGAGGCTGTACGCGGTAGGCGAAGCGCATGAAGATCGCCGAGTACAAGATGAACGCTGTCGTCATGTGGCCACTGATGATCTCCAGCGACGCCTTCATGTCTTTAAAGGCAGCCAGCGGAAGGCCCCAGTCGAACACCGGACCCCAGAAGTGAGTGCTGCTCACGTATCCCCGGAACTCCTTGCTCTGGAAGTGATCGCTCATCGTCCACCACGGTACCGCCACCCTCGAAATGATGGAATAGCCGTAGGTGTGCCTACGGACCGACAGCCAGACCACAACGAAATAGAGCGCAAAGCCCAGTATCTGCAGCCGACCCTGACTGGGCGCACGCTCGCGACCTCGAGCCTTCGCGTGGCTGCCATAAAGTGCACCGACAGCACATGCCGCTGTTCTGTCGGAATGAAAGGGCATGGTTTCACCCTGGCGCCTTCGCGTTGACTGCCGTAAAGTGCGCCGGACCGCAGGTGCCGCTGTTCTGTTGGGGCGAAAGGGAGTGGCCTCACCCACGCGCCTTTGCCTGGATGCCGTTAAAGTGCCGCGGACAGCACGTGCTCCTGTTCTGCGGGGGTGCAAGGCCGTGGCTTTGCCCTCGCACCTTCAAGTAACCGCTGTAAAGTGCTCCAGACTACATGCCGCTGTTCTGTGGGGATGAAAGGGCGTAGCTTTGCCCTCGCGCCTCGGCATGACTGCTGTAAAGTGCTCCACAAGCACGTGCAGCGGTTCTGCCAGGGTGAAGGGGCCTGGCCTCATCCTCGCACCTTTGCCTGACTGCCGTAAAGTGCTCCAGACAGCACCTGCCGCTGTTCTGTGGGGGTGAAAGGGCGTGGTTTCGCCCTCGGGCAGACATGACTGCTGTAAAGTGCTCTAGACAGCCTGTGCTACTGTCGTATGTTCCTGTGGGTGTTAGGGGAGGGGCGCAGGCTCACCCTTGCACTTTTGCGCCTTCCATGGACTGCCATAAAGTGCATACAGCATGCGTGCATGTGTGTGTCCTCTGGCAGAAGTGGAACCACAGCCTCAGCCTTCGTTCCCCACAGGGCTGCAGCTGCTTTTAAGTGCTGAGGGTTACTCGTGCCATCCGGAGAGGAGAGGGTCAGGCTACCTGCTTCTCAGCCATGCGAAGGGAAGCTTTTTGTTCTGACTAGTCCCTGGACAGTGTTGACTAGATGTTGATACAAAATTCCTCAACCAGGTTCAGAATTTTAGCCCTTACACAATTTGCCTGAGTGTTACTTGCAGACACGGTGACATTTCACCTTAAGATTTTAGCATCTGTCTCTTAAAAACAAGGATGGACCCCTACTTAACCACAATGCAGTAATCCACACTATAATATGCAGAGCATATTTAAATGTTATAGCTTTACGGCTTTTTTTTTTTTTTCCTTCTTGTTGGAGGGGGAAATCAGGATTCAATCAAAATTCAAGTTTAGTTAACTCCTTTGATTAATATTTAATCTAGAAGAGTTCCCTGGCTTTTTGTGTTTCATGACATGGACATTTTTGGAGTCCAAGCTTGTCGCTTTTCAGAATGTCTTTAAGTTGGATTTGTCTGTTTTCTTATTAGATTTAGATTAAACATTTTTTGGTAAAACAACTTCACAAGAGATGTTGTATTCTTAGTGCATCACAATGCGAGGCACATGACGTCACTTTCTTCCAGCATTGGTGGTACTAAGTTCGGCCACTTGGTTAAGAAGTTATCCGCGGAGAAGCTGCGAAGATGGCGGAGTGAGGCGTGCGGCTGTAAACTGGACTCTGGGCTGGGGCCCCCGGAGGCTGAGTGCATCTGTTGTACAGTGCGAGGAGAAGAAAAAAAGAGATCGGCCAGAGGAAAGGAACTAACCGAACATTCTTCCTCCCTACCTTACAGAGGGGAGTGGTCATCTACACTAAAGCAAAGGTTCCTTACCACAGGAAGAAAAGTTTTTTTTTTTGTTTTTGTTTTTTTTTTTTTGAGACGGAGTCTCACTGTGTCGCCCAGGCTGGAGTGCAGTGGCCGGATCTCAGCTCACTGCAAGCTCCGCCTCCCGGGTTTACGCCATTCTCCTGCCTCAGCCTCCCGAGTAGCTGGGACTACAGGCGCCCGCCATCTCGCCCGGCTAGTTTTTTGTATTTTTTAGTAGAGACGGGGTTTCACCATGTTAGCCAGGATGGTCTCGATTTCCTGACCTCGTGATCCACCCGTCTCGGCCTCCCAAAGTGCTGGGATTACAGGCTTGAGCCACCGCGCCCGGCCAGGTGCTTTTATAGTCATCTCAAAAACAAAATTCTGAACTCAGGACTTGGCAAATTCAATACAGAGGAGCTCCTAGGATTCCAGTTATCCTGCCAACTTCTCCAGGAAGAAAAAAACAACTGGCGTGGGTCTTCCGCTGTTTGCTTAATTATAAAGAGATCATTTTGCAAGCTGAAGGCTGAGTTTCATTTGAAACGGGTGCTTAGGTGGTGGTATTGGTGAATACTTTTCATTCCAAGCAAGAAGACTAAATAAGTAGCAAGTATGGATGACTTCAGGGTTAAAAAAAAAAAAAGTCTTCCAGTTTCAACCATTACCATGATAAACACAGTAGAGACTGCAGCAGTAAATTCCAAATACGTGTTTCTAATTTGACGTGAAAGATACTAAAAAATTACATTTATATATTTAACTCCTGGCTCATCCTGTGACATAGATTTACTGAATAAGAACAAAGGCCCAATTTTGAACAAAAACCTAGGTCGGATGCGATGGCTCACGCCTGTAATTCCAGCACTTTGGGAGGCTGAGGTGGGTGGATCACCTGAGGTTGGGAGTTTGAGACCAGCCTGACCAACATGGAGAAACCCTGTGTCTACTAAAAATACAAAATTAGCCAGGTGTGGTGGTGTGTGCCTGTAATCCCAGCTACTCGGGAGGCTGAGGGAGGAGAATCGCTTGAATGCCCAGGGGGCAGCGGTTGCAGTGAACTGAGATTGCACCACTGTACTCCAGCCTGGGCAACAGAGTGAGACTCTCTCTCGCAGGGAGGGGAGGGAGGAAAAAACCTTTGGACGTAGAGGAGTCGGTGGCGGAGAGAGGAGGAAGAGAGAATTTTCCACAGAACTCCTTTTCCCTAAGAAAAAGAAGCAAAAATGCCTTGTGCAGTGCCATCTGACTTTATGGTGTTTCACATTATATAGTTACATTTTGTAAACGCATAATATTAACTATTTTCCTGCAACCCAAGGTGGATACTTGGATGTTTTATTTTATTTTATTTATTTATTTATTTTTTGAGGTGGAGTCTCACTGTGTTGCCCAGGCTGGAGTGACTGGTGCAATCTCTGCTCACTGCAATCTCTGCCACCTGGGTTCAGGCGATTCTCCTGCCTCAGCCTCCCAAGTGTCTGGGATTACAGGCGCCCGCCACCACACTTAGTCTGATTTCTTACTCTAGATATTAGGTGTAATGTTAGGCTGAAAAGGCTGGGACTCAGGTACTTTCCCCAGGTGGGACTGAACTTTCTAATGAGAGAATGGGCCTCAGAAGCAATGTTCCCAAACTTGTGGTTGGGTCATTGTAGATTCAGGGTGTGGAAAAGAAACCTCAAACAAGAAAAATAATTACAATAAGAAATAGATTTTCTTTTTTTTCCGCAACAGTTATAGGTTATAAAGAACAGACTATCGTAGAAAACTGTCCTTGCTTCCGCATCGGCAGAGGATCAGTATGTTTTGTCAGGTCTTCACCTAAGAGTGAAACCTTTATTTATGCTTCTTTGTGAGTAGAGAATAAATTTTAAAACTAATTAGATGAAATTAAGAACAGAGAGTAGGCCGGGCGCGGTGGCTCAAGCCTGTCATCCCAGCACTCTGGGAGGCCGAGACGGGTGGATCACGAGGTCAGGAGATCGAGACCATCCTGGCTAACACGGTGAAACCCCGTCTCTACTAAAAAAATACAAAAAACTAGCCGGGCGAGGTGGCGGGCGCCTGTAGTCCCAGCTACTCAGGAGGCTGAGGCAGGAGAATGGCGTGAACCGGGAGGCGGAGCTTGCAGTGAGCTGAGATCCGGCCACTGCACTCCAGCCTGGGCGACAGAGCGGGACTCCGTCTCAAAAAAAAAAAAAAAGAACAGAGAGTATTGGAACATCTCTGTGTTGTCTGGAATGTTTACTCAGATCCACAAATGCTGTGATGCTGGGAACTTAGAGCAGATTCACCAAAATTTGAGAGTGATAGAAATGGCCCAAAATGGGAAATGTTGAGCACTCTTACTATTAGTGAGACTGGTCAATCAACCCATTTGAGATGGGTAAAAAATACTTTTAGTAAAATACATATTATATATAAAATATTTCTTTGTTTTGAGAGCAGCTACTGAGTAAGTGATAAAGCATAGTAGAAATAACTTTGGTTAGAAGTAACTCAAATTTTTCTCTAAGTAATCTACCTACTTCCTGATGTTTTTCTTTAATATTTTGGAATTGTTCAAGGCAGAATGGAGCCTACATATATGGGTTCCACTGGTATGTTGAAAATGTCATATCATGGAGAATTTGTACCTTCCAAGTGTCTGTTAACCATCTTCTCTGTGTACTTCTGGCATCTTTTTTGGTAGGATCATTTGGCAGGAGGTAGAGTACCTGTACTTTTGGCACCATTGAAACCAGCTCTGGCCCACTTGTTTGAACAGCTATCAGACTCAGCGTCTCCATATGCTTTATATTTTTTCAGTCCACAGTTGAGAGAACCAGTGTTTAATGCTCTTTGAAATTGTTTCTGTATCTTCCATGGTTCAGACAAGATGCATTTAACAAAATGGATATATTCCCTCCCAAAAAAAGAAGTTATCTGCCTGGTTTCTCCATTGTGAAGTTACCTTTTCCCTTCAAATAATCCAGGGGGAGCTGCCTTGAGAGTGTATGGATATTCTATTCTCCAACAATTTTTTTTTTTTTTTTTTTGAGACAGAGTCTTGCTCTTTTGCCCAGGCTGGAGTGCAGTGGCATGATCTTGGCTCACTGCAACCTCCACCTCCCAGGTTCAAGCAATTCTCCTGCCTCAGCTTC
Source organism: Trachypithecus francoisi (assembly GCF_009764315.1). Taxonomy (NCBI): domain Eukaryota; kingdom Metazoa; phylum Chordata; class Mammalia; order Primates; family Cercopithecidae; genus Trachypithecus; species Trachypithecus francoisi. Next base: position 97,590,304 of record NW_022681471.1, read on the forward strand.
CCTAGTAGCTGGGATAACAGGTGTGTGCCACTATTCCCAGCTAATTTTTGTATTTTTCATAGAGATGGGGTTTTGCCATGTTGGCCAGGCTGGTCTTGAACTCTTGACCTCAGATGATCTGCCTGCCTCGGCCTCCCAAAGTGCTGGAATTATAGGCATGAGCCATCACTCCTGGCCTCTCCAACAGTTTTTCACCTAATAGTTTTGATATCTGTGGATGAAAAATCTTTAATGACAAAACTGGTGATTATTTTTCCAGTGCTTTCTGTTGTTTCCAATAAAAACAGCAACTGTTGGCCAGGTGCAGTGGCTCATGCCTGTAATCCCAGCAGTTTGGGAGGCCGAGGTGGGAGGATCACCTGAGGTCAGGAGTTCAAGACCAGTCTGGCCAATATGGTAAAACCCCATCTCTACTAAAAATATAAAAATTAGCCAGGTGTGGTGGCACGTGCCTGTAGTCCCAGCTACTCGGGAGGCTGAGGCAGAAGAATCGCTTGAACCCCAGAGGTGGAGGTTGCAGTGAGCCGAGATTGCACCACTGCCCTCCAGCCTGGGAGACACAGCAAGATTCCGTCTAATAAATAAATAAATAAATAACAACAACAACAAAATAAAAACAGCAACTGTAGAAAAGCGATTGAATATGCATTGAAATACTAATGCCTTATGTAGTGATTTACACACAAGCCCATTGTACCTTTAAAATTAATATTCATTATCTGTGTTCATTTACACCCCAAACATTTTACAAATATGGCTTAAAAATATATAGTATAGCCATTCCTCCAAAGGAAAGTGGCATAATTTTTAGATAACCATTTTACAATGAGGAGCTTCCAAATATGGATGAATGGTATACTGTTGTAAATCAGGTCAGTATAAGTTTGAACTAATAAATCAGCAAGCATATGTTGAATGACATTTTAGGCCTACACTGCCAGATGCTCCAATGTCCTAAAGAAATAGAAGCTACCGCTCCTTGTCCACAGAAGCTTTCAGTACTTACAGACTGTCTCACGTAAGTTACTTGGTTTTGATCACCTATTGCTGTATAACAAATCACCCCAAAACTTAGTGGCTTAGAACAACAATCTTTTATTTTACTCCCAAATTTACCATTTGGGCAGGACTTAATAGGGACAGCTCATCTGTCCCATGCATCACCTTCAGCCTGCGGCTTGGAGGATCCACTTTGAAAATGGCTCACTCACATAGCATGCTGATGCTGGTTACTGGCTGGGAGCTCAGCTGGGGCTGTCAACTGGGGCCAGTTTCTTTCCATGTGGACCATTCCACAGGGTGCTTAGGCTTCCTCACAGTATGGTGGCTGAGTTCCAGGAGTAAATGTAACAAGAGAATCAAGTAGAAGCTATCGCGTAGGCAGAATTCTAAGATGGCCCCAGTGACCCTCACACTTGTATAATCTGCACTTGAGTGTGAGCGGAACCTATGAATATCATTAGATATTATTCCCATGATTACATGACAAAAGAGATTTGGCAGATGTAATTGAGGTTTTGAATCAGTTGATCTTAAGACAGAAAGATTCCCCAAGTGAGCCTCCCCTAACCACAGGAACCATTTAAATCTGGGTCTAGAGGTCAGAGACCAGAATTCAGAGATTCAAAACATGAGAGGGATTTGACATGAAGGATATTCTCCATAGCCGGCTCTGAAGGTGGAGGTGACCACATGGCGAAAAATGCACGCAGCTCCCAGCTGACCAAAGAAACAGAGATCTCAGTCTTATAACCATAAAGAACTGAATTCAACTAACAATGTAGTGAGCTTGGAAGCGGGTCCCCACCTCAACTCTGATCCTCCATGAACTCAGCCCAGCTAATGCCTTCATTTCAGCTGTGTGACACCCTGAGCAGAGAACCAAGTCATGCTGTGCCCGGAATTCTGACCTACAAAACCATGAGCTAATAAACAGGTATTGTTTTCAGCCACTAAGTTTTGGATAATTTGTTGCATAGCAATAGAAAACTAACTTACACTATATTGGTTTTTATGGACTTAGCCTCAGAAGTCAACATGACATCACTTTTTTCATAGCCACAAGGCCACCCAAATTCAATGGAGGGTAGATAGACCCACTTCTCAAAGTTATACTTCAAGAATAGCATAGGAGCTGGGTGCAGTGGCACACACCTATAGTTCCAGCTACTCAGGAGGCTGAGGTAAGAGGATTGCCTGAGCCCAGGAGTTTGAGACCAGCCTGAGCAACAGAGCAAGATCCCATCTCTAAAAATACTTTATTGATTGATTGATTGATTGATTCAGATCTGCTCTCACTCTGTCACCCAGGCTGGAGTGCAGTGGCACAATCACAGCTCACTGCAACCTCGACTTCCCAGGTTCAAGTGATCCTCCCACCTCAGCCACCCAAAGCATTGGGATTACAGGTGTGAGCCACTGTGCCCAGCCAAAAAAAAAAAAAGCATATATGTATATATGTGTGTATACATATGTGTATATACATATATGTATGTGTGTATATACATATATGTATATGTGTGTGTATACATATATGTATATATACATATAAGTATGTGTGTGTATACATATATGTATATATACATATAAGTATGTGTGTATACATGTGTGTACATATATGTGTACATATATGTATGTGTGTACATTATATGTGTGTAATGTGTGTATATTATATATGTATATGTGTATATATGTGTATATATGTATATGTCTGTATATATGTATACATATATGTATATACATGCATGTATGTGTATAAGCATGTATAGATATGTATGTACATATATGTATTTATGTATATATGTGTATATGTGTATATTATATATGTGTATATATGTATATGTATGCATATGTATATGTGTGTATACATATGTGTATATACATATATGTATGTGTGTATATACATATGTATATGTGTGTATACATATATGTATATATACATATAAGTATGTGTGTATACATATATGTATATATACATATAAGTATATGTGTGTATACATGTGTGTACATATATGTGTACATATATCTGTATATGTGTACATATATGTATGTGTGTACATTATATGTGTGTAATGTGTGTATATTATATGTATATGTGTATATATGTATATATGTGTATATGTATATGTCTGTATATATGTATACATATATGTATATACATGCATGTATGTGTATAAGCATGTATAGATAGTATGTACATATATGTATTATGTATATATGTGTATATGTATATTATATATGTGTATATGTGTATATTATATATGTGTATATATGTATATGTATGCATATACATATATGTATATGTGTATATTATATATGTACATGTGTGTATATATTATATATGTACGTGTGTATATACTATATGTACATATGTGTATATACTATATATGTACATATGTGTATATAATATATACATATATACACATATATGTGTGTGTATATATATATAGAGAGAGCGAGCATATAAGATAGGAAATATTGTGTCCACCTCTGGAAAATGCAATCTACCATATTACTTAACTTGAAGTCACATATTATAGAAATTTGGAGTTGAAAGGATCTCATGGATTATCTGTAAAATGAGGATGATAGTGGTACTCACCTCACAGCAGTGTTGCAAAGTTTCAGCATGTTAATCCACAGTGAATGCTTACTATAGGGCTTGATATATAGTAAGTGCTCAGTGTATTTTAGCTGTTGTCATTATTATCATCCAGTCCATCCATCTCATTTTACAAAGGGGGCATGAGGCCTTGAGATCATGTCATCTGTCATGGTGACAGCGAATTCATGGGAAACCAGGATTCAGGTTTCCTATTTCTCACCTCACTCCTCTACACAAATTACTGTAACTTGTGATGTGTTTATGTCTTTACAACTATGTCGTTAAATTCCTTTAGGCCAGGGAAGAAATCACCAAATGAAATATTCCTTCTCCCTCCAAACCTTTCTAACATGTTGACTGGATGTGGCCCAAATTTAACAAGACAAGGCCTGCCCACCCAGAGGAGCACTTTAACAGAAATTTTAGAGAAATGGAGGTACAGACGATGTGTATGTAACTTTCCTGGTAGACGCTTGGCTGTGCCTTTGTATAACATATGTGTCTACTAGACATTTGTTGATTGTTATAATCATGACAAATGGACCAGACTTACACTAGAAATAGAAGATAAGATATTATCTTGGAACTTGGCCAGCAGTTGAAGGGCTACAAGGGTCTCCAGGGTGGATTGAGAAGATTCAGGGCTAGGATTGAGCAAAACTGTAGAGAATTTTACGTGTCTGAAGCAAAGGTAGTGACGAAACAGCTTTAGGATTAGAGAACATCAGTAATGTTGTCCAGTGATTACCTCTCCTCACAGCTAAATTAGTTCTGCTGTACAGTTCGCTGTGCTTAATAGATGAGACTGAACAGCTAAAGATTTTTCATTATTTCAAATAATATTTATCTGCTGTTAATGCTTTTGGCATCTCTACTCTTAGCGCTGACTCACAAACGTGAAGCTGTCAGGTCCTATGTGACTCAATCACAAGACATGGCTGGCAAGTTTACTGTTATCTTTCAAAGGAAAATGCCAGGAGAAGACAAGCAAATACAACGATAGATTCATCCCTTTACCCAGTTGTGAAAAATGTGCATCGCACTCTTTCTTCTAACCAAGGTTCTCGGTCACAGCTCCTACGAAATCCTGCTTGATGGGAACGACCCTGGACCTACACAAATCTTCAGTGAGGTCCAGTGCAGCAGACCATAGAGGTGGCATGACTTAATTTTAATTGTTCTTTTTAACTTTTCATTTTGAAATAATTTCAAGCTGAGAAAACTTAGAAAAGTCTAAAACAGGTATAACAGAGAAACAAATGCTCAAAAAAGCTCCCATATACCCTTTACCTAGATGTACCAACTGTTAACATTTTGCAATATTTGCTTTACTCTTCTCTCTAGCGTAAGGGTATTGGTTTTTTGTTTTTGTTTTTGTTTTCTTCGAGACAGGGTCTCTCTGTGTCACCCAAGCTGGAGTACAGTGATGCAATCATGGCTTACAGCAGATTCAACTTCCTAGGCACAAGTGATCCTCCCATCTCAGCCTCCCAAGTAGCTGGGACTACACGTGTGCCACCATGCCCGGCGAATTTTTGTATTTTTTGTAGAGATGGGTTTTGCCATGTTGCTCAGGCTGGTCTTGAACTTCTGGGCTCAAGCCATCTGCCTGCTTTGGCAAAGTGCCGGGATTACAGGTGTGAACCACCACACCTGGCACTTAACAGTATTTCTTAAGAGCATCAGTGTGTATTTTCTCTTTTCTTTCTTTTCTTTTTTTTTTTTTTTTGAGATGGAGTCTCTCTATGTCACCCAGGCTGGGGTGCAATGGCACAATCTTGGCTCACTGCAACCTCCACCTCCCAGGTTCAAGGCGATTCTCCTGCCTCAGCCTCCCAAATCTCCAGCTGGGATTACAGGTGCCTGCCACCATGCCCAGCTAATTTTTGTATTTTTAGTAGAGATGGGGTTTCACCATGTTGGCGAGGCTGGTCTCGAACTCCTGACTTCAGGTAATCCGCCCGCCTCAGCCTCCCAAAGTACTGGGATTACAGGCATGAGCCACCGCGCCCGGCCTCAGTATGTATTTTCTAAGCATATAGACTTTTGTAAACTTTCTTTTATATTATCACAATACACCCATCAAAATCAAGACATTCAACATTGATATAATACTATAATCTACAATCAGTATTCTTATTTGGCTAATTGTCTCAATAATATCCAATATAACAATTTTGTTTTTCTAGTCTAGGATCCAGACCAGGATTACACATGGCACTTAATTGTAATGTCACTTTAGTCTCCTTTAATCTAGACCAGGTCCTCTGCCTTTCTTTGGTATTCATGACCTTGACATTTGTTTTATTTTTATTTATTTATTTATTTTTTTTTGAGACGGAGTCTTGCTCTGCCACCCAGGCTGGAGTGCAGTGGCCGGATCTCAGCTCACTGCAAGCTCCGCCTCCCGGGTTTAAGCCATTCTCCTGCCTCAGCCTCCCGAGTAGCTGGGACTACAGGCGCCCGCCTCGTCGCCCGGCTAGTTTTTTGTATTTTTAAGTAGAGACAGGGTTTCACCGTATTAGCCAGGATGGTCTCGATCTCCTGACCTCGTGATCCGCCCGTCTCGGCCTCCCAAAGTGCTGGGATTACAGGCTTGAGCCACCGCGCCCGGCCTGTTTTATTTTTTTGACAGTCTCGCTCTGTTGCCAAGGTTGGAATGCAGTGATGCGATGTCGGCTCACTGCAACCTCCACCTCCCAGATTCAAGTGATTCTCCTGAGTAGCTGGGATTACGGGTGTGTGCCACCAAGCCCAGCTAATTTTCATATTTTTAGTAGAGATGGGGTTTCACCATGTTGGCCAGGCCGGTCTCTAACTCCTGACTTCAGGTGATCCGCCCGCCTTAGCCTCCCAAAGTGCTAGGATTACAGGCCTGAGCCACGGCGCCTGGCCGACCTTGACATTTTAGAAGAGTTCAAGCCTGCAATTTGGTAAATGCCCCTCAATTGGAGTTCATTCAATGTTTCCTCATGGCTGCTTCTATGATCTGAGTGTGTATGCCTTCCCCCAAAATTCGTAGGTTGGAACTTAACCAACCATCAAGGTGATATTAAGAAGTGGGGCCTTTGGGGAAGTGATTAAGTCATGAGGGCACCACCCTCATGGATGGAATTAGTGCGCTTATAAAAGAGCCCGAAGGAGCTTGTTCATCCCTTCTGCCATGTGACGCAGAAAGAAGGAACCATCTATGAAGCAGACAATGAGCCCTCACCAGACACTAAAAAATCTGCCGGCACCCTGATCTTGGACTTCCTGGCCTCTGGAACTATGAGTAGTACATTTCTGTTGTTTATAAATTTACCCAGTCTAAGGTATTTTGTAATTGCAGCCCAAATGGACTAAGACAGCTACCTTCAGGGTGTTCATTTTTGGCACAAACACCACAGCAATGACATGTCCCCAGGGCCTCACACTGGGAGGCATGTGATATCTGGTTATTAGTGATGTTAAGGTAGCGTTCACCAGGTTTCTCTGCTGCTAAGTTAGTATTTTTCCCTTTATAATTAATAAGTAATTTGTGCAGAGATACTTTGAGACTATGTAAATATCTATTTCCTCATTAAATATTTAACCTGCTAGTTTTAGCATACATCGATGATTCTTGTCTGAGTCAGTATCACTCTGATTGCAACATTATACTTTTTAAGTGATTTTCTGTGATTTAAAACAATAAAAATCAGAAATGAATTTCATTAAATTTGCCATGGAATGCTGGCCAACATTTACAAAAACATACCTGCTCTTGAATTATGGCTGTGAAACAAAACACTTAGGATTTGAGTATTTTATGACTTTTTTTTTTTTTTTTTGCCATATCCTGTACTGACTTCCTGGAATATTTGCTGTTAAATTCTACCAAAGGGAATAAATAGCATTGTGCCTCAAGAGAAGCTGAATGAATAAAACAATAGGCAGATACATTGGCTCGCTATTTTCAGATACTGCTGAAAGTAATTTTAGAGCCATCTGTGGCCCTGATTCTAATCTTTTGCCTTTTTCATTGTTTTTCTCATGTGAATACAATGGCTGAAGGCTGTATGGTTATCCAGCATCTTCCAGTAGCTACAAGAATGTTAGATTAAGTGTATTGTGTACCTCAGTTTCTCTAGCTATAAAATGCCCCTTGTCGTTGTAGTCTGGTCTTGGTCCCCCAGTACAATGAACTGATAGGAGGGAATGGGTTTTGTTCAGCCCCCATTGAACCACAGTTTCCTCCAATCTTTTGTTTCTCTGTCTTATTCCAGATTAAAGGGGACTACTGGCTGGGCGTGGTGGCCCAGGCCTGTAATCCCAGCATTCTGGGAGGCTGAGTGGGGAGGATTGGTTGAGCCCAGGGTGTCAAGACCAGCTTGGGTAACAAAGCGTGACCCCATCTCTACAAAAAATACAAAAATTAGGGCCAGGCATGGTGCCTCACTCCTGTAATCTCAGTACTTTGGGAGGCTGAGGCAAGGATTACTTGAGCTCAGGAGTTTGAGACCAGCCTGGGCAACATGGTGAAAACCCTGTCTCTACCAAAAATACAAAAAAATTAGCTGGGCATGGTGGCATGGGCCTGTGGTCCCAGCTACTGGGAGGCTGAGGTTGGAGGATCACTTGAGCCTGGGAGGCAGAGGTCACAGTAAGCTGAGATCATGCTACTGCACTCCAGCCTGGGTGACAGAGCAAGAACCTGTTTCAAAAGAACAAAATAAAATAATAAATAAAAAGATTTTTAAAAAAACAACAAAAATTAGCTGGGCATGGTGGCACATGCCTGTAGTCCCAGGTACCTGGGAGGCTGAGGTGGGAGGATCACTTGAGCCTGGGAGGTGGAGGCTGCAGTGAGCCATGATTGTGTCACTGCACTCCAGCCTGTGGCATATATGTATATGTGTGATATATACATATATGTGCATATGTATACATATGTGTATATGGATATATACATATACATACATCAGTCAGCATTCTAATATAAGGAATACCCTTCCTTCTCTCCCCATTTATTTACTTATCTACTTATTATCAATATGGTCTCATGGATTTCATTTTATTTAGTGGGTTATAATCTATTCATTTCATTTTATTCAGTGGGTTATAATCTATTACTGTCCTCTTAATTTTGATGCTGAAATTGGCCCAACTTTGGACAGTAGGAGCCCCTTGAAGCTGCCTCCTTTGACCTTCTGGCATTAAAACTATGCAAAAAGGTCTACTCTTTGTAGTTGTGCTGTTTCCTCCCTTATTTGTTCCATTCTGTCTACTCCTACATCTTATAATTAACTTTATTGTTTTCTGGCTTATATTTTGCATGTTTCTCTTTACAAAAGTAAGAAGATACAGGTTGAGCCTCCCAAATCTAAAGGCTGAAATCCAAAATGCTCCAAAATCCAAAACTTCTTGAGACATGACACATGAAGGAAATGCTTATTGAAGCAGTTCTGATTGTGGAATTTTAGATTGGGGATGCTCAACCAGATTCCAAAGTCCGAGAAAATCTGAAATATGGAACACATCTGGTCCTGAGCATTTCAGATAAGGGGTAGTCAACCTGTATATGCACGTTTCCTTATTTCCCATCTTACACAAACAGTAAGAACAGAATACTACTACTTTTTTTTTTTCTTTCTTTCTTTTCTTTTTTTTGAGACAGAGTCTCACTCCAGACAGGGTTGCCCAGGCTGGAGTGCAGTGGCATGATCTTGGCTCACTGCAGCCTCAACCTCCCGGGATCAAGTGATCCTCCCACCTCAGTCTCCTGGGTAGCTGGGACCACAGGCATGCACCATCACGCCCGGCTAATTTTTGTAGAGACAGGGTCTCCCAATGTTGTTCAGGCTGGTCTTGAACTCCTGGACTCAAGTGATCCTCCTGCCTCAGCCTCCCAAAGTGCTGAGATTACAGGCTTGAGCCACCACGCCCAGCCAGTGGTATTCTTTCTAAAAATACATAACCTGAATTTAATCATGAGCAAACATCAAACAAACCAAAACTGAGGGACGTCCTATAAAATAACTGGCCAATACTTTTCAAAGGTGGACTGTGTCAGATGAAAGGAGACTAAGGAAACATGATATCACAATGCGTGCTCCTGGACTGGACCCTGGTCTAGTAAAAGGGCATTAGCAGGACAACTAGCAAAATTTAACCAAAGTTTGTTCCTGTTGCTTGCAAGAAACTGGCTAGCACATATCAATGGCGCAATGCTGGGTCCAAGCAGAGTTCCTTGAGTTTAGTACTAAGATTGTAGTTTATATTTATTAAGCATTCACAAACTTTATTGTGTTCTCCTACTGAATGCTAATTTTTATAGACCTGGGTATTACTACCCCCATTATATAGATTAAAAATGCTTATTCAGAGAGATTAAGGGATTTGCCCTAGATTGTTCAACTTGTAAGTGGTAAAGCAGTGAACTGAATTCACCTGTATGACTCTTGATGCATTTTACTCACAATGCTTTTTACTGATGGCCTTCCCCAACGACTGTATTTTCTGAAGAAACCACAGAATAGTCAGTCATTCTGTCATGAAAAGGCTAGAAAAAAACCACCTGTGCCCAAAAGTTAGCAGGCTTGATGCCACTGTATGACTCAGTTGGCATGATCATTGACCCTGGTTCCTACATGCAAAATTGTTGGTTTGATTGTCCATTAAAAAGTTAAATTTAGGCCAGGCGTGGTGGCTTATGCCTGTAATCCCAGCACTTTGGGAGGCTGAGGCAGGCAGATCACTTGAGGTCAGGAGTTCGAGACCAGCCTGGCCAATATGGTGAAACCCTGTCTCTACTAAAAATGCAAAAATTAGCCAGGCATCGTGGCAGGTGCCTGTAATCCCAGCTACTTGGGAGGCTGAGGCAGAGAACTGCTTGAACCCAGGAGGCGGAGGGTGCAGTAAGCCGAGATCGCGCCACTGCACTCCAGCCTGGGTGACAGAGTGAGACTCTATCCCCCTAACAAAGTTAAGTTTAGGCTGGGTGCGCAGTGGCTCATGCCTGTAATCCCAACACTTTGGGAGGCTGAGGCTGGAGGATTGCTTGAGCCTAGGAGTTCAAGACTAGCCTGGGTAACATAGAGACCCCATCTCCACAAGAAATAAGCCAGTTGTGGTGGTACATGCCTGTGGTCCCATCTACTTGGGAGGCTGAGGTGGGAGGGTAGTTGGAGCCCAGGAGGTTGATGCTGTAGAGCTGTGATTGCGTCACTGCACTCCAGCCAGGGCAACAGAGTGAGATTACAGTCTCAAAAAAAAAAAAAAAAAAAAAGGTACATTTACAGTTTCCATATTACTTGGTATCAGTGAAAATGGATTCAGATTATTCCTTCAAAAAAACACATAACTAAAGAAAATAAAAATCAATAGTATATATTCCTAATAGAATTAGGCCATAAGCAATATCTGCATATGTAGAATCTCAGATATTTTATAAACCCGTAACAGTCCACCAATGAGATGTAAAGTGATTGGGTTTTCTCTTTGTCAGTGGAATCATCTGCCATGAGTCTGCCTTTTCTGCCTCTCACACAAATTGACACTGTGATTTATGTTCCTGAACAAATTAGACTTAATTTAAGAGCAAATCATCAGCAACAGGTATAATAATCTTGGCAGAACATTTATTTTAACGAATTGCTCTCTGCCTAACATAGATAGAAGGATGCTGATGCCATTTACCCTATACGGATTAGTGCTGTCATGTAATTAATTTTTTTTCTTCCCTTAGAACTTAAAAGTCTCATCAGTTTTAAATTACAAAGGCATTGGTTTATTTCATAATCATAACAATCTAACATCTCTGGCAATGTTTATATAAGAATGTTGTGAAAGACAAGTGGATTCTAATCACCCTGCAGCATGATAGGTTCCTGCTCCCTACACTTAGGCCATGTTGCATTCCATGGGGTTAGAGTGGGAACTGTTTTGGTGATAAACAGCTGAAAAACCCTCACCCCCATCACTCTGGTAGGAAGTAGGGATGGAAGAGTGATTTTAGAACAATGCAGTTTTTCTTCCCTGTGAAGCTGAGTATCAGTTTCCCTACAATTATTTATACTTCAATGAGAGGCAAAAAGAAAACCAACATTTCCTCCACTCTATGGAGGTTTGAAAGTGTAATTGTCAAGGGCATTTTGCAGTAAGTGACAACTAAATATACCCTACCTTCTCAAACCTACCAAACTCAATGCTATTTATAAATAATTTGATGATCTTTGCAAAGAAGATGCAGAAACAGCTAATACTAAATACAAGGAAGGATCCCAGGGTCAGGGCTACAATGCTCGTACTAAAATAATCTTGCTATATAATTATGAAGTTAAAGATTCTGTTTTTTGAAAAAGAAAACAAATTGTTACCTTAAACCTTTACCTGAAACAGTCCTTCATATTCTAACCAATTAGTTGCTTATTCATCTTTAAAAACGCTACAGAGCTGGGTGCAGTGGTGCACACCTGTAATCCCAGCTACTGAGGAGGCTGAGGTGGGAGGATCACTGGAGGCCAGGATTTCGGCCTGGCAACATAGCAAGACTGGTCTCTAAAATGTTTTTAATTAAAAAAAAAAAAAAAGCTATAGAAAAATGTAACCCTTTCCTACAAAAAGTATGAACTCATATATTTTATATAAATTCAGTAACAAGAATGGTAATTAAAATGCCTTCCTTACATTAGTACTAAATCTCAAGAGGCAGTGAGAATAAACAAGTGTAAAAGAAACAGCCTGAAATCATCTGTACAACAAAACAGCCAATCCTGATGAAAGAAAAGCCTGTTTTGTTAGGTTTTTACAATATAAAATAGATATAGTACTGCAATGACACAAATTTGGAATCATTAACAACTTTATTTGTCACTCTTGATAGACATTGGTCCACTCCAACATAAAAAGTAGAATTCACCCACTTCCACTTAATATTCTATAGAATGAAGTTGTACCACAAACCACAGTAACTTACATAGGGGGAAAAGTTACTGAAATAAAAATGTTTTATATTCATGCCTCAAAATGCCCCTAGGGGATTTTTGTGTGTATAATGAAAAGCATCTGTATACTCCACAAGGCTAGTTTCTTCTTAGATCAATGTAGTATTTTTAGTATCCATACTAGACCATGTAGGTCAACAAACTTGCAGAAGAGGGTTAAAAAACAGCTGTCCTCTGTCACTCAGATACAGTTCCAAAACTAAGTGATTATATAAGCACATCCATATTTTAGGGCCACTCTAAGTTAAAAACCTTTTCTCTTGTTTCAGAGTTATTTACATCAAATTAAGACATTTACAAATCGTTCATAGCATACAATAGCCCAAATATGATTTTCACCTATGCTATGTAAAGAAGTTAAGCATTCATAAGTTTGTCTAATAAATTCAGTGCACTTTTTTCCATAATAACATGAGCTATTTTAAATGTTTTACATTTCTTTCAGTGCATATTTCCAAATTCATTAAACATAATGAAATCATGTTATTAAATAGCTATATCATAGTATTCAAGCATATTATGGAATCTATACCACAGTGGGACTCACGTCAATACTATAATTCACTCTAGAAAAACATTACAGGCACACACAAAATAGAGAACAAAATTTGATTTTTTTTTGTAAGCGTAAAGTATACTATCTACTTTAAAGCACACCAAAAGATATATTTTAACAAAACAGCCAATTTCCAACCCCCTTTTCTAATTCTGGCACAGGGAACGTTCAATCCATTCGAATCTTCTGGTTTGTCATCCTATAAATGATGCTATCATATCCAGGATCCATGTTCCAAATATTGTAAGAGGTGATAATCACAGCCAAGGCCAAGGCGATCATAATCCAAAGTACCATGTTGAAAACCACAGAATATTCAAAATTATACTTATATGCAAGGTTATAGGGACTTGCTGGGTTCTTCTACAATATAGAAAAGAAAGAAAAATCAAGAGGGAAGAATTTTAAGATAGGAAATTATCCCAGTCTAGTGGCTGTGATTCATTTGTCTAACAAACATTTCTTCATAAGTGGCATAACAGCTACTTATACTAAGAGGAAGCAAGAAGGAGCGCCTTCGTGGAGAAGACACTTGCACTGATGGTGGAAGTATAAACCAGTCCAAATGCTTGGGAAATTTTGACAATACCTAATAAAGTTGAAGGTGTGCATATCCTGTGATCCAGTAAGTCCATACGCTAGGAAAAATTTCTATATGTGTACCAAGAGACATGTATAAGAATATCATCAAAAAGGCCGGGCACAGTGGCTCACGCCTGTAATCTCAGTACTTCGGGAGGCCAAGGCGGGCAGATCACCTGAGGTCAGGAGTTCCAGACCAGCCTGGCCAACATGGTAAAAACCCGTCTCTACTAAAAATATGAAATTAGCCAGGCATGGCAGGTGCCTGTAATCCCAGCTACTCAGGAGGCTGAGGCAGGAGAATTGCTTGAACTCGGCAGGTGGAGGTTGCAGTGAGCCAAGACCGTGCCATTGCACTCCAGCCTGGGCGACAAGAACAAAACTCTGTCTCAAAAAAAAAAAAAAAAAAAAAAAAAAAAATCATCAATGGATAATTGTGGTATATCCCTACAGCAGAATATGTAACAGTAAAATGACTGAACTACAGCTACATTTGTCCACGTGAGTGAATCTTAAAAAGAATACTGAACAAAGAACACAGAAAAATACATGTAGTATGATTCCATTTATATAAAATTAAAATACAGGCAAAACCAAACAACACTGTTTAAGGACAAATACATATGCAGTCAATCTGTAAAGAAAAGCAAGGGATTAACATGATATCCAGGACAGCAGTTACCTCTGGATGAGGGAGGGTAGAGGGAGAAAATAGGGAGCTTCAAAGGAGCAAGCATTCTCTTAAGCTATTGATATGGTTTGGTTCCGTGTCCCCACCCAAATCTCATCTTGATTTGTAATCCCCACGTGTCAAGAGAAGGACCTGGTGGGAGGTGACTGGATCATGGGGGCAGTTTCTCCATACTGTTCTCATAATAGTGAGTTCTCATGAGATCTGATGGTTTAAAAGTGTGGCACTTTCTCTTTTGCCACCTTGTGAAAAGGGTGCCTGCCTCCCCTTCCCCTTCTGCCATGATTGCAAGTTTCCTGAGGCCTCCCCAGCCATGTGGAACTGTGAGTCAAGTAAACCTCTTTCCTTTATAAATTACCAAGTGTCAGGTAGTTCTTTATAGCCATGTGAAAATGGAGCTATAAAGTGTTATTATTTTTATTATTTAAATAGTATTAAATATATTATATACTTATGTATGTATGATCTACTTAACACTTTTTTTAAAATACAGAGCTGTGTAAAAACATTGTTTGGGAAACTGAATTCATTCTGACAAAGGCACAGTTTGGGAAATATTCATTCTGGCTAGAGAATTTTAAAAGTAGGAACACAGCAGGAGATGAAGCTAGAAGCAGGGAAGCTACAGAAAATCTGACATAAGCCTCTGGGCAATAAGGAGTCATTGACAAGCTTTAGGCAGAAAGTGAGTGACATGATCAGGTTTATCTTAAAAAGATAACATTAAAATAAAAAATTAGCTGAGTGTGGTGGCTCAAGCCTATAGAACTGGCTACTCAGGCGGCTGAGGCAGGTGGATCACCTGAGCCCAGGAGTTTGAGGCTACAATGAGCTATGATTGCGCCACTGCACTCCGGCCGGGGACAGGGCGAGACCCTGTCTCAAAAAAAGAAAAGAAAAAAAGATAACTTTGATAACAATGTGTTGGATGTATTTGGGAGGAGCCAGCTGGGACGCAGAGAGACAGATGAGTCCAGACAAGTTAGGAGGCAGCAGCCAAATGAGGCGGGAGAAATGGGGGCAGGGTGCCTGGCAGTGAGGATGAAAAAGAAAATGTAACTGAGATCTATTTGTTCCTACAGCCCCAGCACCTGGCACGCTGTGAGTACTCAGTAAATGTTCCTTTAACTCCCAACTGTCTCCTTAAACTAATGGAAGAGAGTGATTTCAACTGTAGGAGAGAATGGGTACACAGACATGCATATTTACCTGTGGGGAGCTCAGAGCTAAGGCAAACATTAAAGGATTTCATGCCCATGAAGACCTCTTTGTTTCTTTCCTTTTTTTTTTTTTTGATAAACAGGTTCTTATTCCTACCCATTTTAAGTGTACAAGTCAAGGAATTTTAGTGGTTTCATAGTCATCACCACAATCTAATTCTAGAACATTTCTATCACCCTAAAAAGAAATCTCATAGGCTGGGCAAGGTAACACACCTGTAATCCCAGCACTTTGGAGGCTGAGGTGAGCAGATCACTTGAGGCCAGGAGTTCAAGACCAGCCTGGCCAACATGGTGAAACCCCATTTTTACTAAAAGTACAAAATTTAGCCAGGCATGGTGGTGCACGCCTGTGATTCCAGCTACTCGGGAGGCTGAGGCAGGAGAATCACTTGAACCTGGGAGGTGGAGGTTGTGGTAAACTGAGATTGTGCGCACTCCAGTCTAGGTGACAGAGTAAGATCCTATCTCCAAAAAAGAAAAAAAAAAAGAATTATCTAGGAGGCATCCCCACTCTCAACACATGTGCTCACCACCCAGAGCCCAGGTGCCTTTCTGCTTCCGTTTGCTGGTGGGCAAAAATTTCCAGTCTACCCTCTCACTGAGGGCACAGCTCTTTCAGGGTCCCCAGCTTTATCTGGAGGTGTCCGTTCCCAGCCCCAACACACAAGGCACCAAAGGACTCTTGGTGACCCAGCTGGCAAATATCCTTAGGGCAGCCTGCTTACCACATTCAGGTTCCTCTTCTTTTTTTTTTTTTTTTTTTGAGACAGAGTCTCACTCTGTCACCCAGGCTGGAGTACAGTGGCACAATCTCGGCTCACTGCAACCTCCACCTCCCGGGTTCAAGTGATTTGTCTGCCTCAGACTCCTAAGTAGCTGGGACTACAGGCATGCGCCACCACGCCTGGCTAATTTTGTGTATTTTAAGTAGAGACGGGGTTTCACCATGTTGGCCAGGCTGGTCTCGAACTCCTAACCTCATGATCTGCCCGCCTCAGCCTCCCAAAGTGCTGGGATTACAGACGGGAGCCACTGCGCCCAGCCTCCTCTTCTTTATTTACTCTGTAAGAGAATTTCCCTTTCTTGTGAGCTGAACTACGTACTTTTTATTTTTATAATTTCTTTTTTTTTTTTTTTTTTAATTTCAGATGGAGTCTCGCTATGTCTCCCAGGCTAGAGTGCAGTGGTGCAATCTCGGCTCACTGCAACCTCCGCCTGCTGGGTACAAGCGATTCTCCTGCCTCAGTGTTCCAACTAGCTGGGATTACAGGTGCCCACCACCACACCCGGGTAATTTTTGCATTTTTAGTAGAGACAGGGTTTGTTTCACCATGTTGCCCAGGCTGGTCTACAACTCCTGACCTCAGGTGTTCCACCTGCCTCAGCCCCCCAAAGTGCTGGGATAACAGGCGTGAGCCACCGTACCCGGCCCAAACTATGTACTTTTTAAAAGGTCTTTTATTTCTAGATGTTGTATGGTGGAAAATTTTGGGTGGTTGTCTAGATTGACATGCTGTCTGAAACAGAGGTCCTTCCATCCCCAATTTAATTTAGAAAGAAACAATCTCAAACCAGTAATCACTAGACTATCTCAAACAGGCACTGGCTTTGACCTTCTGACTCCAAGTCCCACACTGAGGTCAGTAAAACTGAGCAGGGTGGGGGCTGCAAATGGTTCTGAAGTGGAGGTGTATGTGACTGACTGGATATCTATCTGCTGCAAGTGATGCAGCCAGCCCTAAGCAATGTTCTCGACCGTAGGATGTTATGGAGTATCTACACTACTCTTTCTCATCACCCTCCCTAGGTTCTGCTGCAGCTGTAAGTATATATGTATGTATGTAAATGTGCACATACATACACACACACAGGTATGTGTTGTACCATGGCCAGCAACCATGGTAATGCTTAATCCTGACCCTCTAAATGCTTAAAATCAAAGCAAGATCCATACCCAAAAAACTGTTGAAGTAAATCAAAATCATAAAGAGGTATACACAGAGGATCTCAGCAAGTAAGAGACTATGCCACAAAGACAATGTGCCTGCTAGAAAAGCAGAGCCCATAGGATGTGGGCACCACACCACTCCCGCACACATTCACTTCTTTTTTTTTTTCAAAACAGGGTCTTGCTATGTTTGCTCAGACTGGCCTCAAACTCCTCCCAAGCTAAAGCAATCCTTCCACCTCGGCCTCCTGAGGAGCTGCAATTACAGGTGTGCGCCACTGCACCTGGCGCCACATTAACTTCTGATGTCTTCTTGTGTGTACTGATATTTGAATTATAATCTTGGACAGATTTACTTTGATCCCTAACTAAAATTCTTGCATTATCTGATTATAACCCCAAAGAATTGATTATCACTGGCAAAACACACATACGTATGTGAACAAGAAGCTTATGTTTTAACTGAAATTGTTTTTCAGATTTACTGACTGCTCATTCATGTCACCCATAGGTGATATAGGACTTTGTATTTTTTTGTTTTTATAAAAAGTTAATTTTACAGTTTTAAAGCAGGATTTCAAAATATACTCACCGCTTGTTTTGCCTCAAGGATAGTCCTTGTCTTCCTAACAAGGGAGGTGTCAAATGACTTGACAGTGACTAACTCTACCACTGCATTCCCACCATAAAGATTGTACATGTCATCTGCAAACTGAAAGTTAGTTATTAACATTATTGGGAATCTCAAATATGTACTTTTTTCATTTTTAATTAACAAATTAAAATCATATATATTTATCACATCAACACATTGTTTTGAAATATGTACACATTGTGGAATGGCTTAAGTACACATTGGCTAATTAACATATGCATTACCTCACTACTTATCATTTTATGCAATGAGTCAAACACATACTTATTAAAATGATTTTTAAAGCTTTTGTGCAGCTACAAGAACAATGTACACTTACCTCCTGGCTCATGAAATATACTACATCTTAAAATAAGCAAGTATTAAAGGTTTTGATTATGCTCAACTATACAGAAAAGTGTTAAGCTTTAACATATATTCAAATGTTAAGAATAAAATTACTTTAAGAAGATACTGAATTTGTCAGCATATAAATTGGAGGAAGGAAAGTTGGAAAGAGAAATGAAGAAATCTTCCTAAGTGGTCTCTGGTTATCACAAACATCTATTAAAATTAAAATATGAAGCCTCACTGAAAGGATGCAGGTGAAGAACTTCAAGGGCAGAGGGGAACTAGCATTTATTATGCATCTACTAAGTGTCTGGTACTGTGCTGGGTGTTCTACTTCAGTTATCTCATAGTGTTTAAGGGGTACAGAGTTTCAGTTGGGGAAGATGAAAAAGTTCTAGAAATAAAAGACATGATGGTTGTACAACATGTGAATGTACTAGTACGTAATAACACTGAACTGTACAATTAAAATGGTTAAAATGGTAATTTTATGTTATATATATTTTACCACAAAAATTTTGTAAAGCTTTGTGTGAGATAACTTTTCCTAATGCTGTTCTTTCTAGCATTAGGAAGAAATACATCAATATACATTTTTGACCCTACTCCATCCTTGGCCAATATAATTAGAGGAACCCCAAAAAAGGCAAGTAAGAGCTCAATCAACAGTGTTTGAAACAGCAGATTTTTCTATTAAGAGGCTAAAAGTGAAATGGTCATACTCCAGCCTCTCATGTCTCATTGATATTTACCTTTTGCAAAGCGTCAACAAGGATATTAGAAGCATCTCTGAATTGTTCAGAGTCTTCCCCGTAACGCTTCCCAATTTCATCCAAACCTGCCAGCTCCAGTGAATATAAATCAGGAGAATGATCCTTGGCTAGATGCTTATGACGAGACAGCTTAGGAGAACAAACAAACAAAAAAGGTAGTGGATAAAGTAAGATGAAAGATGTCAAACACAGCCAGTTAAAGTTTTATGCCTAAACTAGGCTAAACTAAACCATACCAGTGTACTACAACATGCAAATAGTCTAAAATGGTGGCAAAAGAAACTGGTTTGAATAAGTGTTTCTGATAAATCCAACACGAATCTCATGTTTAGGAGCAGTACAAGACTCCTTGGATATTTAATAAAAGCTTTCAACAAAATTCCTCAGTTTTAAAAACTCAGGTATGGGCCATGGTATGAAAGAACAGATGGCTGGACCAGTTTGATCCCAGGAATGCACTACACTTCCAGACTCCCTGAACCAGCACCTGTTGAAAAAGTTTGGAAAACAACTTCAGAAGACAACAAACAGGTAAGAATTTCTATTTCAGTAACAAGGATGATTTTTTAAAAAATCATTCACCAAAAAAATACCCTTCAGACGGATTTTGTCCCTTCTTGACTTGACTGACAGCATTATTAGTCCAAACTATTATTTCTATTTTAGGCCCAAAGATATAGATAGGAATTAAGTCTGACAAGAAATCAGCAGCCAAGTTAGGACTATGGCCAGGGTGTTCTTACACCCAGGCTTGTGTTCTTGGAAGATATGCTGTCTCTCCCTAAAAAGCAGAAATGCAAAATCATTTGACTATAACATGGATGTATTCAAAATTCCCAATACTGCCACTAATTTTTCAATTTTCATGGGATCACAAATCTAGGGCATACTTAATCAAACTTTTCAACTGCCTTTATTATCATTCAAGGATTCTCTAGAAACCAAAATAAATGGAACTGAAAAATTAGAGCAGCCTACTTACCAAGCTTGAAATATCATGTAGCACTTGCAGTTCAGAAAGAAAGAGCAGGTCAACCTTCAGAGAGTCCAAAAAAAAGAGCATTCTTTTAAATGTGCACCAGAGATCTTTATTTGCCATTTATCAAGTAAGGCACAGGATATTACAAATGATGATGATATAAGTGAATTTATATAATTATCTTCCATTTGGTATGTTTGCTTCAATTGAAAATGCATATAAAACATTATTTCCTAACAAAAAGGTGATGGCCATTCCCTAGCACAGTGACTGCCACTCAATAGCTATATTTTTGACAAAACCATGATAAAGCATTCAAGTTCTCCAGTGGTTTTCCTTCAAAGCATCGGGATATCCTGGCACTCTGCAATGAGATCCTACCATTGGCCCAGTTTGCTTACTTCCCTTGAATAGTTTCCACATCAGAGAATAAAAGATGATGGCCCTGGTCATCCACAGCAAATAAAGAGGGGAAGCCACCACAAAAGTGGCATGCCACATGGTTAAGAGGGTGCATGAGCAGATGGAGAAGCTGAAGGACAGGAGGCAAAAGTAGAGGTGGCTCCCTCCACTGCAATGTCCAGAATGAATGAGAAAAATGTGGCAACACATCAGCAGAAGCAGTGAACAATGGCTCCCAAGTTACCAGATCCACACAGCTCCACCAGTCACCAAGTAGATCTATGACCTCTGGCTTGTTTGAATTAATAGGTGGCAACCCTCATGCTAAAATGTGATGTTATTTACCACAGCTCAACTCACAAAAAGGATCAGTTTATTCATGAGAGTCATAAGAAAATTACATTAAAGAAGAATCTACCCCAGCAGTAAATGTGCACAATTTTTCATTTTCTAAAATATCAAAATTTCCAAAATTTCAAGTAGTATAAGGAATGGGAGGGCCAGACGCAGTGGCTCATGCCTGTGATCCCAGCACTTTGGGAGGAGGCCGAGACAGGATTGCTAGAGGCCAGGAGTTTGAGACCAGCCTGGACAACAGAGTGAGACCCTGTCTCTATTTTTTTAAAAAAGGGAAATTAATGATATTCATATATTCATTGAATAAGTGCACTTACTTCATTGTTCCTACTCAGAGAATTGAGGGGGAGTGAACTTAGAACAGAGTTTTCTTGAAACAGGCGATTATGCAGCTGGCGTAAGGTGACTGAAAGGTCTTCAAACACTGAGTTTGCCTTCCCTACCATATACACTCTCTGTAAGAAGAATAGAAAATTTTAAGTTGCTCACACTCTACAGATTAGTTCCAATACACAGAGGTATGACAACATTGTTCATAAATTAGTTTTAAATTTTCATAATAAAATACATTTCATAATTGCCAAATAATAAAAGCTTATTTTTTAAAATGTCTTAAATAAAAACATTATCACTTACTTCCTCACTGGGAGCCAACTGCAAAACAACAGGAGTTTCCTCAGAAAATAAGGAGTGAATGGAATTTGCAACACTGTCAAGACTAAAAGGAACTGCCTGAAATTTAAGAGTAAGAATGCGATTATTATGTGAACCAAAGTGGGAAGAAAAATCATTCATCTGAATGGTATTTAAAAAGAAGGCTTAAACTTTTTTCCAGCACTTTCTATGGAAATTTAGAAACCCAAAATCATTTCCAAACAAGCTCTTTTGAGGGCACAGAAGATTAAACAGCCCCCTGGTACGCCGAGTCTGTATCTCCCAATGTGCCTCAGAGGAAAATAACTTAACCTGATGGACACAACACTACACCTAGCACAAACCATTTTCTGGTGATCATTCATGTATTTGAAGTAGCGATACATTTGGTTTCAATATTGACTAAATGTGCCACGATTAATGCGTATTCCACAATAAAGTATTTAACTTGCATTTAAGAGAAGGTTAGAGGAATCTTAGTATTGAATTTAATTGAAATAAAAATGGAATTCATCTTTCATTTCAAAATTTTAAAAATGTTTAATGAGATTTAACATTTGTCTTCAGATAGCCTAAAGACTCTTGGTTAACGTGTTAAGTATGTCGCAAGGTTTTTGAAGCCTTTATCTTAGGACATGTTGATATTATTAGATTGAAATAACCAATTGTGATAAGACCTACTTTTTTTCTTCAATTTTTTTATTAAAGTGCAAAATACATATAATATAGTATACAAATCTTGGGGTAACAGCTCAACAAATGTTTACAAATGCATGCACTCAGGTAGCCCAGCCAGACCGACACAGAACACTATCAGTGCCCTCGAAGTGCTACCTCCACCCTCAAGGGTAATGAAAATTCTCACTTCTATTTCCATTAGATTTGTTTTGCACTACATGATTTAAAAAAATAAATTAGTTATTTTTCCCCTCAAAAAATTATTTCATTCCCAGTATTACTGTATTAAAAGAAGGAATACAGTCATGTTTTTGTTTTAATGGAGATTTCTTACGTTGATCTTTCGTTCAGTAGTTCCCTTACTACTTAAAGATTCATGTTTACAAGTACCAAAGTAACGCTAATGTGGTACAGGCAGAAATCAGTGTGATTATGTCTTACTGATAAAATCCCAGCATCACTTTTTTTAATTTATTTATTTATTTATTTTGAGACAGAGTCTTGCTCTGTTGCCCAGGCTGGAGTACAGTGGCGTGATCTTGGCTCACTGCACCCTCCGCCTCCCAGGTACAAGTGATTCTCCTGCCTCAGCCTCCTGAGTAACTGCGATTACAGGCACGCACCACCACATCTGGCTAATTTTTGTATTTTTAGTAGAGATGGGGTTTCACCAAGTTGGCCAGGCTAGTCTCAAACTCCTGGCCTCATGTGATCTGCCTGCCTTGACCTCTCAAAGTGCTGGGATTACAGGCATGAGCCACCAGGCCCGGCCCCAACATCAATATTAAGTGATCAATTTTATGATTCTGTGAAATGAAATAATTTTTTTCTCTTACTCAAGATGCTTATTAACTCTTCCCCAAATTCTCTTAAAATGAGTTAATGAGTAAGTGAAGAGGGGGAAGAGAGTTCAAAGTTGCAAAAGCATACTGTTAGCAGCCGTCCTGAATCAGCTAGAGGTGCTTTCCTTTAGCGATCATACAGTTTACCTCCTCAGGCTGTGAGGGGAATACATGAGTAAATGATGCAAACTTTCCAGCCTCACTTCACTTAGTGAAATGGCGCTTGCTTCAGGAAAGTTGAAGATTAGGTACCATGTCCATAGAGATCAAATTGAAGCAGCTCATGAATCGGATGAACACCAATGAAGGAAAATAAATAATTATATAGGCAGCTAAGCTCAAAAAGTAAAAAGCCTGGTTGCTTATAATACCGAATAATGGTTTTCTCTCACTGTATTATAAGGAGATGCATATCTCTTCTCATATTTCTGTACCTGTATGACTTGAAATTCTAACAAAAACAGCTAGCTAATCAAATGGAAGCTTTGTTAAATGGAATTCTAAGATACTCTGATTTTTATGTTTTGTGGGGTTTGCCCCTGAATCTTTTATCTCATTTACCATCTTCTGCTAGGAAAAGTATTGAGCAGCCAACCAGGGCCAAACAATAAAATGAGCTCCTTGCACAGCACAGCTTCTTCTCATGTAAAATGAGGCTAGTCTGTTGTTAAATCTTTATTTTTGGATTACATGCTAATAAAAATCTCAAAATGGCATTTTGGATTTTTATATATTTATTTTGAAGAAAATCTTCTGCAATGATTTTCACAGAAATCACATAATAAACGACTTAAATGCTCCCTGTGAAATAATCTGCGTTTTGATCTGTATTGTTCCCTTCCTTCTACTTTATGTGTATTTACTCTGAAGTTCTTCTGCTTTCTTTAGCTCATTAATTTCCATTCTTAGACAAGCTAAATTGTCTAAAACATGAATTTAAGCTATAAACTTCTCTTTTCTTACCACGTTAGCTACACCTCCCAATTTTGTAAATAAATGGTACATTCATTGTTACTCAGTTCCAAATAATTTAGAAAGTTCCAGTGATCTCCTCCTCAACCCATGAATTATTTAGGAGTGCATCTATTCCAACTATCTTTTCTTGTTGACTTTTTTTGTTTTTACCATCTCTAAATAAGACACTTAAATTAAATCTCCTGATTTTTCAATTTAGGCCTTATTTATTTACTATCCATTATAGAAAATGAGGCTTTAGCTCTCTCACATCACCAACCACACTGCCCCACCCCCTGAACCATCCATGCTCTCCACTTCTGTTTCTATCTCCCCACTCTCCCAATAGTTACATCAAAATTTTCACTGGATCAGTATCATTTCATTATTATGACAATGTAAATAATACTCAACTTAGCTCATACTACACAATCACTGCATTTTCCTTGCTTTCCTTCTACTTTCATTCCTTTGTAATGACAGTGTCTTTTTTCTCCCTGATAGCTTTTAAGATTTTCCATTTCCTTGATGACTCTTCAATTTCACTGTATCCAGTGTGGATCTGGCTTTTGCCTACTGGATGTTCCATATGCTTTAAATCTGAGGAGTCGTATCTTTTGTTTGTTACTATTTCCAAATACTTTTCATTTTATTTTTAACTGACAAACAGTAACTGTATATATTTATGGGGTACAACGTCATGTTTTGTCATAAGTTTACAAAGTGGACTGATTAAATCAGGCTAATGAACAAATCCATCACCTCACATACTTATCTTTTTTGTGGTAAAAGTATCTAAAATCTACTCCTTTAGCAGTTTTGAAATATACACCGCATTATTATTTAATACAGTCACCATTCTGTGCAACAGATCACTAAAGCATGATCCAGCAAGCCCACTTCTGGGTATATATATCCAAAGCAATTGAAGTCAGGATGCTGAAGAGATAACTGCACTCCCATGTTCACTGCAGCACTATTTACAATTTCTAAGATATGGATGAAAGCAACGTTGGTGTCCATAATCAAACAAATGGATAAAAGAAAATGTGCAACTGGATGCAGTGGCTCACGCCTGTAATTCCAGCACTTTGGGAGGCTGAGGTGGTTGGATCACCTGAACTCAGGAGTTTGAGACCAGCCTGGCCAACATGATGAAACTTCATCTCTACTAAAAATACAAAAAATTAGCTGGACGTGGTGGCGTGCACCTGTAATTCCAGCTACTCAGGAGGCTGAGGCACCAGAATCCCTTGAATCCAGGAGGCAGAAGTTGCAGTGAGATGGTATCACACCACTGCACTCCAGCCTGGGTGACAGAGCAAGATTCTGTCTCAAAAAAAAGAAAAAAGCAGAAAGAAGAAAATGTGTGTTGGGAACAAGCCCCCCAAAATCTGGCCATAAACTGGCCCCAAAACTGGCCATAAACAAAATCTCTGCAGCACTGTGACATGTTCATAATGGCCCTAACACCCAAGCTGGAAGGTTGTCGGTTTACAGGAATGAGGGCAAGGAACACCTGGCCCACCCAGGGCGGAAAACCGCTTAAAGGCATTCTTAAGCCACAAACAATAGCATGAGCGATCTGTGTCTTAAGGGCATGTTCCTGCTGCAGTTAACTAGCCCAACCTATTCCTTTAATTCGGCTCATCCTTCATTTCCCATAAGGGACACTTTTAGTTAATTTAATATCTATAGAAACAACGCTAATGACTGGTTTGCTGTTAATAAATATGTGGGTACTTATACGAAAATTAATTCAAGATGGATTAGAGACTTAAATGTTAGACCTAATACCATAAAAACCCTAGAAGAAAATCTAGGTAGTACCATTCAGGACATAGGCATGGGCAAGGACTTCATGTCTAAAACACCAAAAGCAACGGCAGCAAAAGCAAAAATTGACACATGGGATCTAATTAAACTAAAGAGCTTTTGCACAGCCAAAGAAACTACCATCAGAGTGAACAGGCAACCTACAGAATGGGAAAAAATTTTGCAACCTACTCATCTGACAAAGGGCTAATATCCAGAATCTACCAAGAACTCAAACAAATATACAAGAAAAAAGCAAACAACCCCATCAAAAAGTGGGGAAAGGATATGAACAGACATTTCTCAAAAGAAGACATCCATACAGCCAACAGACACATGAAAAAATGCTCATCATCACTGGCCATCAGAGAAATGCAAATCAAAACCACAATGAGATACCATCTCACACCAGTTAGAATGGCAATCATTAAGAAGTCAGGAAACAACAGGTGTTGGAGAGGATGTGGAGAAATAGGAACACTTTTACACTGTTGGTGGGATTGTAAACTAGTTCAACCATTATGGAAAACAGTATGGCGATTCCTCAAGGATCTAGAACTAGATGTACCATATGACCCAGCCATCCCACTACTGGGTATATACCCAAAGGATTATAAATTACTCTACTACAAAGACACATGCACACGTTTGTTTATTGCGGCACTATTCACAATAGCAAAGACTTGGAATCAACCCAAATGTCCATCTGTGACAGACTGGATTAAGAAAATGTGGCACATATACACCATGGAATACTATGCAGCCATCAAAAAGGATGAGTTTGCGTCCTTTGTAGGGACATGGATGCAGCTGGAAACCATCATTCTTAGCAAACTATCACAAGGAGAGAAAACCAAACACCGCATGTTCTCACTCATAGGTGGGAACTGAACAATGAGATCACTTGGACTCGGGAAGGGGAACATCACACACTGGGGCCTATCATGGGGAGGGGGGAGGAGGGAGGGATTGCATTGGGGAGTTATACATGATATAAACGTCATGCACATGTACCCTAGAACTTAAAGTATAATAAAAAAAAAAAAAAAAAAAAAAAAAAAAAAAAAAAAAAAAAAAAAATATGTGGGTAAATCTCTGTTTGGGGCTGTCAGCTCTGAAGGCTGTGAGATCCCTGATTTCCCACTTCACACCTCTGTATTTCTGTGTGTGTGTCTTTAATTCCTCTAGTGCCAATGGCTTAGGGTCTCCCGACTGAGCTGGTCTGGGCAAGTGGCGTCCATCTTGGGGGCTCAAATCCAGGTCGAAGGGTCGCCGGAGCGATGGTTGGAATGGAAAATGAGCTGGAGGACACCCGAATACTCTTAAAGCAATCTCTGTGGTGAGTAAGAAGGGGAGCTCGGAAGTGTCAGGGTAACAGTGGGACAGGTGTGCGGTCTGGTTCATTTCACCTTGGAACTTTTTCACACTGATGAGGAAGAATAAGAGTATAGCGAAGTAACAGAAGAGGTTACAGAGCATGTTTATTCACCAGCTAAAACTAAAGCAGCAAAGGAAGGAGATTCATCCCTACCCTTTTGCACTCCCTCCTTATTA
Organism: Trachypithecus francoisi; assembly: GCF_009764315.1. Lineage (NCBI taxonomy): Eukaryota > Metazoa > Chordata > Mammalia > Primates > Cercopithecidae > Trachypithecus > Trachypithecus francoisi. The sequence continues at coordinate 97,617,867 of NW_022681471.1, forward strand.
TTTTGAAGAAAATGACCCCCCCAGATCTTTCTTTTCCAGAGGACACTGGGCGAAAAGTAGTTGCCGCAGTGACTGTTCGAGCAGCGCCTCGAGCAACCACTCTTAGTTCTATTCAGGCAGGGATTCAGCAAGCTAGACAAGAGGGTGATTTAGACGCTTGGCAGTTCCCTGTTAGAATACACCCCCCAGATCAAGAGGGAAATACTACAGCTACATTTGAGCCTTTTCTTTTTAATTACTCAAAGAATTAAAACAAGCAATTAGTCACTATGGACCAGGTTCTCCATTTGTAATGGGACTGTTAAAGAATGTTACTATTTCCAGTCGGATGATTCCTACTGACTGGGATGCTCTTACTCGAGCTTGTCTAACTCCTGCTCAGTTCTTACAATTTAAAACTTGGTGGGCAGATGAAGCTTCCATTCAGGCTGCTCGCAATGCCCAGGCGCAACCTCAAATTAATGTAACTGCAGACCAACTTTTGGGTGTTGGCGGCTGGGCTGGTTTAGATGCACAACTGGTCATGCAGGATGATGCCACAGAACAGCTTAGAGGAGTGTGCATTAGAGCTTGGGAAAAAAAATCACTTCAGGTGGAGAACAATACCCTTCCTTTAGTGCTATAAAACAGGGACCCAGAGAACCATATGTTGATTTTATAGCTCGGTTACAGGAGTCTCTTAAAAAGATGATTGCAGATTCGGCTGCTCAGGATATAGTGTTGCAGTTATTAGCTTTCGACAATGCTAATCCCGATTGCCAGGCTGCTCTGCGACCTATCAGAGGGAAAGCACATTTAGTTGATTATATCAAGGCCTGTGATGGTATCGGAGGTAATCTGCTTAAAGCTACCTTGTTGGCACAGGCAATGGCAGGACTGAGAGTGGATAAAGGAAATACTCCATTTCCTGGAGCTTGTTTTAACTGTGGGAAGCATGGTCATCCTAAAAAAGAATGTAGAAAAAATCAGCGAGTCAGGCCGCCAGATAGGGGAAAAAAAAACTGCTGATCCTAAAATATGTCCAAAATGTAAAAAAGGAAAACATTGGGCTAGTCAGTGTCACTCTAAGTTTGATAAAGAAGGGAACCCGATTTCGGGAAACATCATGAGGGGCCCGTCCCGGGCCCCGTTCTAAACCAGGGCATTTCCAGCTCAGGACATTCCCTCACCCCTATACAATGTCTGTCCCTTGCCACAGCTGATAGTGCCGCAGTAGATTTATGCTGCACAAAAGCTGTGAGCCTTCTGCCTGGGGAACCCCTGCAAAAGGTCCCAACAGGAGTCTGTGGACCCTTGCCGGCAGGGACAATAGGATTACTTTTAGGAAGGTCTAGTTTGAGTTTAAAAGGAGTACAAATACATACAGGAGTCATTGATTCAGATTACAATGGGGAAATTCAAATTGTTGTATCTACTTCTATTCCCTGGAAAGCAGAGCCAGGAGAGCGCATAGCACAGCTCCTGATTGTGCCATATGTGGGGATGGGAAAAAGTGAAATTAAACTAACAGGAGGATTTGGAAGCACAAATAAACAAGGCAAAGCAGCTTATTGGGTAAATCAAATTACTGATAAACGTCCTACCTTTGAAATAACTATTCAAGGAAAGAAATTTGAAGGTTTGGTAGATACAGGAGCGGACATTTCAATCATTTCTCTACACCACCGGCCATCCACGTGGCCAATTCAACCCGCTCAATTTAACATAGTTGGAGTTGGTAAAGCCGCTGAAGTATATCAAAGTAGTTATATTTTGCATTGTGAGGGGCCCGATGGACAACCTGGGACTATTCAAGCAATTATAACTTCTGTACCTATAAATTTATGGGGAAGAGATTTATTACAACAACGGGGAGTACAAGTTCTAATTCCAGAACAATTATATAGCCTTCAAAATCAACATACAATGCATGAAATGGGGTATGTCCCTGGTATGGGACTAAAAAAAAAATTGCAAGGTTTGAAAGAACCGCTTTAAGCGGAAAAACAAAGTTCTTGCCAAAGATTAGGAAGTAATTTTCGATGGCGGCCACTGTTAAGCCTCCAGAACCTATACCTTTAAAATGGTTAACAGATTAGCCAATTTGGATAGAACAATGGCCGCTAAGTAAAGAAAAACTGGAGGCTTTAGAGAAATTAGTTGCTGAACAATTAGAAAATGGGCACATGCTCCAACATTTTCTCCTTGGAATTCTCCAGTTTTCGCAATTAAGAAAAAAATCAGGAAAATGGAGAATATTAACTGACTTAAGAGTCATCAATTCAGTTATACAACTAATGGGAGCATTACAGCCAGGATTGCCTTCTCCTGCTATAGTTCCAAAAAATTGGCCTTTAATAGTCATAGATTTAAAAGACTGTTTCTTTACTATCCCTTTAGCTGAGCAAGACTGTGAATGGTTTGCAGTTATAATTCCTGCAGTAAACAACCTGCAGCCTGCTAAGGGCTATCATTGGAAAGTGTTGCCACAGGGCATGTTAAACAGTCCAACTATTTGCCAGATGTATGTGGGGCAAGCAATTGAACCTACTCATAAAAAATTTTCAGTGTTACATTATTCACTATATGGATGATATACTTTGTGCTGCCCCCACTCGAGAAATATTACTCCAATGTTATGATCAGTTGCAAAATTCAATTTCTCGTGCTGGTTTAATTATAGCTCCTGACAAAATTCAGACTACTCCTCCTTACTCCCACTTGGGGACCTTAGTAAATGACACTACCATTGTGCCACAGAAAGTAAATATACGTAGGGATCAATAAAAACATTAAATGACTTTCAAAATTACTAGGGGATATTAATTAATTACTAGGGGATATGACCTGCTCTAGGCATTCCTACCTATGCCATGAGTAATCTGTTTTCTATTCTTAGAGGAAATCCTAGTCTCACCAGCCCTCGGCAATTAACAAAGGAGGTGGAGGCAGAGTTACAACTGATTGGGAAGCAAGTCCATAAAGCTCAAATAGAATAGATCCAGAGAAGACTCTAGATTTGCTAATTTTTTCAACTCAGCATTCACCTACTGGTGTTATTGTCCAAAAACAAAACTTAGTAGGGTGGCTTTTTCTTCCACATACTAATTCACGGACTCTAACTCCTTATTTAGATCAAATTGCTACTATGATAAGGATTAGGAGAACTCGGATTGTTAAATTACATGGATATGATCCTGGAAAACTTATTATCCCTCTCACAAAGGCACAAATACAGCAAGCTTTTATAAATAGTCTTACTTGGCAAACCATTTAGCTGACTTTGTGGGTATTCTCGATAATCATTTTCCTAAAACGAAGCTGTTTCAGTTTTTGAAATTAATTAATTGGATTCTCCCTAAAATAACTAAATTTAAACCAATTGAAGGTGCTGAGAATGTTTTTACAGATGGGTCTAGCAATGGTAAAGCTTCTTATTTTGGCTCAAAAAGTAAAGTTTTCCAGACGTCCTATACTTCAGCTCAAAAAGTGGAGCTTGTAGCTGTAACTGAGGTTTTGACTGCTTTTGATATGCCTATTAATGTGATTTCTGATTCTTCATATGTGGTTCATTCCACACAGTTAATTGAAAATGCTCAGTTATGATTTCATACAGATGAATAACTGATGACTTTATTTACCCAATCGCAAACAGCAGTTAGGGGTAGAATGCACCCTTTTTACATCACTCATATTGGGGCTCATACACCTTCCAGGACCTTTGACTGAAGGGAATCAAATGGCTGATCACCTAGTTGCTATTGCAATATCTAATGTTAGACACTTTCACAATTTGATCCATGTTAATGCCTCTGGTCTCAAACGCAGATACAGCATTACCTGAAAGAAGCTAAAGCTATTATCCAGCGATGCCCAACTTGCCAAATGGTACATTCCTCATCTTTTACAGGAGGCATCAATCCTCGAGGACTGGAACCTAACTCTATTTGGCAAATGGATGTCACACATGTTCCCTCGTTTGGGAGACTAGCTTATGTACATGTATGCGTGGACACCTTTTCTCACTTTGTCTGGGCTACATGCCAAACAGGAGAGTCTTCTGCCTGTGTTAAACGTCATCTTTTGAGTGTTTTGTGGTGATGGGCATTCCAGCTTCTACTAAAACAGATAATGTCCCAGGCTATACTAGCCAAACTCTAGCTACATTTTCCTCTATGTGGAATATTAAACACATTACCAGTATCCCATACAATTCTCAAGGACAAGCCATAGTGGAAAGAATGAATCTCTCCCTAAAACAGCAGTTGCAAAAGCAGAAAGGGGAAGACAGAGTATATGGAACACCACAAATGCAACTGAACCTAGCATTATTAACTTTAAATTTTTTGAGCCTGCCAAAGGCCAGATGTTACCAGCAGCTGAACAGCATCTACAGAAACCAGCTGCAAAGACAGAAACAGAACAACTGATTTGGTGGAGAGATCCGATAACAAAAAGTTGGGAAATAGGTAAAATAATAACTTGGGGTAGAGGTTATGCTTGTATTTCTCCAGGCCAAACTCAACAGCCGATTTGGATACCATCAAGACACCTGAACCTTATCATGAGCCAGATGCCGAGAAAGAGACTCCGGGAGGATCCCGAGGACCCCCTGGTTACAGCCATGTTGAGACTGATGCTGAGAAGGGCCCCAACTGTCATGAGCAACCCATCGAACACAGCCACCCACCTGGGGACAGATCAAGAAGCTGTCACAGATGGCAGAAGAAAACCTGAGAAAAGCAGGACAACTAGTCACAACGAGTAATTTAATGGTAGCTATGATAGCAGTTATCACCACCACCATGAGTATTCCTTCAATAAGGGCTGACACAGAGAACAAAGATACTTATTGGGTATTTTATCAATCTTGGCTGGTAATAATGCCTGGATGCAATCACTCTGACACAGTTACACATGTTTTCTGATTTCCGTATTTACCATAATAAATCTGCTCTTATAATTGAGGCATGCCACCCTCAAAAACCTATTTGTAAACAGGATTGGACCCAGTTAGAAAAACTGAACATACTTGTGTAGGAAGATTGCTTTGCAGAACAGGCAGAGGTGCTGCACAATGATTCCTATGGAATCACTATTAATTGGTCCCCTAAGGGGATGAATTGAATTGCACCTCTCAGTCTGCCTGCCACGGCCACACTACGTTCAGATGATCTGAACAAAATGGTCAGATGGTAGAAATGATAAGAAGTACAGCAAAAGTTCCTATTATCTGGAACCATGGAGGTATAGTGGCACCTCAACCTCAAATGATATGGCCTGCTCTAGGAGCTAAACATAAGGATTTGTGGAAACTATTAAATGCTCTTAATAAGATCAAAATTTGGAAAAGAATAAAAAAGCATCTAGAAGGACACTCTACAAACTTGTTTTTGGATATAGCGAAATTAAAAGAACAAATATTTAAAGCATCCCAGGCACACCTGACCTTAATGCCAGGAACTGGAGTGCTTAAAGGAGCTGCAGACAAATAGCAGCTAGTAACCCATTTAAATGGATAAAAACATTTGGAAGCTCTGTGATTTCAATGATGACTGTGCTTTTAATCTATGTTGTCTTTGTATGGTCTGCAGATGTGGATCCTGACTCCTGCGAGAAGTAGCTCACCGTGACAAAGCTGCCCTTGCTTTTATCTCTTTGCAAATCAAAGAAGGGAGACATGTTGGGAGCAATCCCCCTAAAATCTGGCCATAAACTGGCCCCAAAACTGGCTATAAACAAAATCTCTGCAGCACTGTGACATGTTCACAATGGCCCTAACACCTAAGCTGGAAGGTTGTGGGTTTACAGGAATGAGGGCAAGGAACACTTGGCCCGCCCAGAGCGGGAAAACCGCTTAAAGGCATTCTTAAGCCACAAACAATAGCATGAGCGATCTGTGTCTTAAGGGCATGTTCCTGCTGCAGTTAACTAGCCCAACCTAGTCCTTTAATTTGGCCCATCCCTTCGTTTCCCATAAGAGATACTTTTAGTTAATTTAATATCTATAGAAACAATGCTAATGACTGGTTGCTGTTAATAAATATGTGGATAAATCTCTGTTCGGGGCTCTCAGCTCTGAAGGCTGTGAGACCCCTGATTACCCACTTCACACCTCTATATTTCTATATATGTGTCTTTAATTCCTCTAGCACTGCTGGTCTCCCCAACCCAGCTAGTCTCAGCAGAAGAAAATGTGGTATATAAACATAACGGAATACTATACAGCCTTTAAAGCGGGGGAAACTGTCATTTGCAACATGGATAAACCTGGAGGACATTATGTTAAGTGAAATAAGCCAGGCATAGAAGGACAAATACTACATGACCTCACTTGTAAGTTGAACTCATAGAAGTAGAGAGCAGAATGATGGTTAGAAGAGGCTGGGGAAGACAGGTGGATGGGAAGGAGAAATGTTGATCCAATAGCTTTTTCTTTTTTTTTCAGATAGAGTCTCGCTCTGTCACCCAGGCTGGAGTGCAGTGGCGCAATCCCAGCTCACTGCAACCTCCACCTCCCAGGTTCAAGTAATTCTCGTGCCTTAGCCACCAAGTAGCTGGGACTACAGACGTGTGCCACCACACCTGGCTAATTTTTGTATTTTCAGTAGAGACAGGGTTTAGCCATGTTGGCCAGGTTGGTCTCGGATTACTGGCCTCAAGTGATTCACCCGCCTCGGCCTCTCAAAATGTTGGGATTACAGGCATGAGGCATGGTGTCGGGCTCCAAATACCCTTTTGAGATATCGTTTTATTATTATGTTCAGATTTAACTGCATTGTGGTCAGAGAAGGTAGTTTATATGATACTGATTCTTTATTGTTTGTTGAGATTTGCCTTGTGGACTAGTGCATAGTAATTTTTTCTAAGTATGCCATGTGTGCTTGGAAATAATCTATACTAGACCACAGGAAAGTCTGAAAAAAAAAAAAAATTCCCAAAACTTCAGCATCACATAGACCACAGTATTACAATGCAGTGAACTTAGAAATTTAAAAATTAGAAATTATGTTTTTAAAACTCATGCATTTGGAAAAAATACTTCTACATAACTCATGGGTTAAAGAATCACAATACAAATTATGAAATATTTTGAAGTATCAACTAAAGCACCATATATCAAAAATGTTTTGTAACTCCCTCATAGTTTCTGTTCCTTCCTTTTTTTCACAAATTTTTTCTCTTTCTTTCTTCTTCTTCCCCCCTGCCCCCGCAGAGATAGGGTCTTGCTATGTTGACCAAGCTGGTCTCAAACTCCTGGCCTCAAGCAATCCTCCCATCTTGGCCTCCCAAAGTGCTGGGATTACAGGTGTGAGCCACCATGTCTGGTCCCTTTTTTTTTTTTTTCACAATTTTAATGTATGTATTTTTAGGTCTCTTGGAAATTGGCCTATTCTCTGTAGTCCTAAGGAGATGAATTCTGTTTGTTGCACCTAGTTTCTCATGGCATTTTTGTTCCTTGAGGTGCTTTGTAAATTCCACTCATCTTCCATATTTGACCAAAGGAGCCCTTGGCTGTGGAGGTGTCCCTATGGGGCAGGTCATGTGAATTTGGAAAGAACCACTCTGCACAGCATAAGCCTATAATTCTAATTCTAATTTCTCTCAGGGGACTCTTTGGGTCCAACAGCCAAGGGCAGCAAGCCAGCTTTACTAGTTTTACCAGTCCTCTTTTGAAGTACAAGTTGACAGCATTTTCTAGTCCCTGAATTTCTGCAGGAAACACAGTTTCAGCATCAGCTCTTGCTCACCACTATGGCTTCTGAGTTTTCCATCCATATGTAACACCTGTGTATACCACCCCCTCTTGCATTCAAATTTACTTATGCTAGTAAAAATGTTTTTGTGACATTCTTTCAAGCACTTCTGTATGCTTATAATGGAAGCATATAGATCAGCACAGTCACCCACATTGCCTGAATGGCCAGTGAAGGAGTAAGTGAGCCAGCAATCAGCCTCCAGTGTCCTTACACACAAAAAGAGGTAAAATCCTGCAGGGAAGATGACAAGACAATGGCCAAGAAAACGGCAGTAGGATACACCCCCAACTGGTTTCTCCTTTGGTGGCTCTCTTTTTCGAGCCTCTGGCTATTCTGACTGGGGCAATTTCTCTCTCTTATCTTAAACAGTACTCTCATCCACAGAGAACAGCCAAGCCTCAATCAATTACAATCATCATGTAATTTTCTTAAAAAGAAATTGTGTTTGTAAAAGAATTTCAAAAGAAACCGTGCATCAGAAACAGATAAGAGAAGTATGTTTAGAATGCAATTCATAATGACAGCTGACAAGGGAAAATGTAAAACACATCCCTTTAATTTTTTATAATAATACTCACATTCTCCAAAGGGTACGAAATGACACTGCCTGGGGGTAGAGCCAGTTTGTCCACTCCCTTCACCATCACCATGACAGTAGCCCGAGGACGATGAAATAGGTTACCCACTGCAAGTCCTGGCCAAGAAAGGTCCTAAACATTGAAAAGCACAAAACGGAGTTTAATTATCAACTCAGGAACCCACCTCCCCAGTAACATCTAATAAGCAGAGTTAAGGGGTTCTGGGATGACACTGACAAGGAAAATTCACAGGGAAACTAAACATTTTATTTGTGGCAGTCGCTGCAATCTCCTAATTAAGAATGCTGATTTCTACCCTTTTCATTTTCTTAAAATTCTACAGATTTGAAACAAAGTCTAATAGTAAGTTATCTCACACCTTTTGTGGAAAAAAGCAAGCAAGTAAACAAAACATAGGTACCTTTCAAATAACAGATCACAAAATAATTCTTTTCTTCATGTAGCCACAGAAATTTTCTTCCCCCACATCATTTTTTGCCTTATATACAGCATCACTTTTATCTTTCACAGCAACATAGCAAGATGGTCATTAAAACATCCTCTTTAGACTAAGTCTTTATAAATAAAACAATTCCTACTAAAAGTAACTATCATTAGTTTACTAATAATTATTTCTCAAAGTTATTTTAACAGCCATCTGTAGTCAAGTTTAAGGCTGTAAAGAACTAGATGGTCGGGTGTGGTGTTCATGCCTGTAATCTCAGCACTTTCAGAAGCTGAAGCAGGTAGATTCCTTGTGCCCAGGAGTTCAAGACCAGCCTGGGCAACATGGCAAAATCCTGTCTCTACAAAAAATATAAAAATGATCTGGGCATGTGTTGTGCACCTGTGGTCCCAGCTACTGGGGAGGCTGAGGTGGGAGAATCTCTTGAACCTGGCAGGTGGAGGTTGCAGTGAGCCGAGATTAGGCCACTACACTCTAGCTTGGGTGACAGAGTGGGACCCTGTTGCAAACAAAACAAAACAAAAAAAAAGAATTAGGTACAGGCTGGGTGTGGTGGCTCGTGCCTGTAATCCCAGCACTTTAGGAGGCTGAGGCAGAAAGGATTGCTTGAGGCCAGGAGTTAAAGACCTACCAGCCTGGAAAACATAGCGAGACCCTGTCTCTACAAAAAATTAAAAAATCAGCCAGATATGATGGCACGCACCTGTAGCTAGCTACTCAGAAGGCTGAGGCAGAAGGCTGAGGCAGGAAGATCCCTTGGGCCCTGGAGTTTGAGGCTGCAGTGAGTCATGCAGACTCCAACTCAGCTTGGGCAACACAGCCAGACCCTGTCTCTAAAAAAAGAACTAGGTACAAATTTCATCCTTAAATGTAAACAACCAATCGTGTTCACTTTGGTTGCCCGAAGACTACAAAAAGCTCAGAGGCTCTGCCCTTAGGCCTGGCAGTGAAGCAGTTCCCAGGCAGAATTTCTGTTTTCAGGGGTGCTCAGGATTTGGAGAAAAGTTCCTTTCAGTGACTGATGATAATATCTAGAGACCACATCAAAAGCACCAGACTTACAAAGAGAAGGAGATGATAGCACAGAGCAAGCTGCATTTCCTTTCTTCTGAGCCCTTAGCTTCTGATCTCTCATACTGACTGGATCTAGACCCTCCCACTCCCTACAATCACATAAGCAACCAATTACAACAACAGGTCACAGCTTCATTCTAGGAAACCGAGGTCCTTGGCTGCCCCATGGCTACTGACTACACTATTTTCCTAACCTCAGGCATGATGCATATATATTTTATCATTCATAGTGAATCTATCGCCTATTCTAAAACAAAAACAAAAACAAAGTAGATATCCTATTAGCAGTAGGACAGATGCATTCTCTAATATATAAAGAATTTCACTACAATGAATAAACAATTATATAGTTAATGATTTCTAATGATTTGTTTCAGAAGCCAAGCTTGAAGCATTTATCCAAAATCTTCCCAACTACAAATGGGCTTTTTAAAAATTAATTCATTTATTTTTAATTGAGATGGGAGTCTCACTATGTTGCCCAGGCTGGTCTCAAATTCCTGGGTTCAACTGATCCTCCCACCTCGGCCTACGAAATGCCGGGATTACAGGCGTGAGCCACTGCGCCTGGTCCAGATGAGCTTTTTACTTTTGTAATCTGTACCAAATGTACCTACGTTTGTTTGATGCTTTCTTGGGCTATTAGCAGAAATCAGTAAAAATGTTCTTAGAAGCAGCTCCAAACATTTAAAAAAATATATACATACTTCTTTCACAGAGAAGCCCATGGACAATGCAGCCACGTCTGGGATCCGCTCTCCTGGTATAGGCCAATTTCCATTTCGGAAAACAACAGACCCCGGTGATCTTAATATACTAAACTCGTTCCCCAAAACACCTGAAAAGAAAACAGATTAGTAAATGAATTATCAGCACCATAAATCATTTACCTTGACAATTATTAAATATAATACATGTTTCCCCATTCACCACTGACTTAGCATATTAAATTATGACTGGTCAAAATGCTGAGTCCTAAACAATAACAAATTCTTTTTCAAAGTATCACTCTAAGGATTTAAGTCCACACATTCTGCTAGAACAAAAGTACAACTATCAGAGCCTCTCTGAACCTATTCTGGTTTAGGGACTGCCTGATAAAAACAAGAAACAAACAAAATCTCAAAAAGAGATCAACAAAGGTACGACTATAAAACAGGGTTTCCTAATGATATAGACACCTTCCTACTGATGGCTCTTAATAGAGGCATGTAGCAATTTGGCAGGAATTAGAAATCAGTGGCATATCTCCAAAATTTAAAAAACAAAGCCCAGGCCCAGACTAAAAAGGAAGAAAAGAAGCTTGAAATCTCTAAATTATTTCTACCATCAATCCTCTCTACACAATGCAAATTCATAAAGTTCCTAGTATTTCACTATAAGATTTTAGCAGGTTAGTATGTCTTAGGATAGGTAACATCTTTCCTTATGTCCCACAGGCAACCCTAGTGAAATAAGGACTCTCAAATGTTGGTGGGATGGGGCATACATGTCACAAGGAGAAACACAAAAACACTTCAGACTTTGGAAACAAAGTCCAGGAAATTGTAGTTGACATGTCAAGAGGGTAAGAAAAGGTATTCTGTAATGATAAAGTCAACTAGTCTAAGGTTTTGGGATTAAAAGATAAAGATGAGAAAGGGGCTATTTTATAAGCCCTGGACAGCTAAGGATGACGTATTTGGCCTCTTCATCCATTATCTATTAACCTAGTGATGTCTAGCTTACACAGGGACAAGTAGCTAATTTCAGTCACTGAAAGGAACTTTTCTCCAAATCCTGAGCACCCCTGAAAACAGAAATTCTGCCTGGGAACTGCTTCACTGCCAGGCCTAAGGGCAGAGCCTCTGAGCTTTTTGTAGTCTTCGGGCAACCAAGTGAACACGATTGGTTGTTTACATTTAAGGATGAAATTTGTACCTAGTTCTTTTTTTAGAGACAGGGTCTGAGTGTGTTGCCCAAGCTGAGTTTGAGTCTGCATGACTCACTGCAGCCTCAAACTCCAGGGCCCAGGGATCTTCCTGCCTCAGCTTCCTGCTTCAGCCTTCTGAGTAGCTAGGACTACAGGTGCATATGCCATCATGCCTGGCTGATTTTTAAATTTTGCATTCCTATGAAAAAAATTAGCTCCAAGTCTAGAACAAATGTTAGCCACACCTAGTATGGGAAAATCAGACTTTAGTAAAGCATCAGTGTTATTCTCTTGACCTAAGGAAAGTACCACTAACAGGGTATGGAAATAAAGTTGGAAGCAACAGTAAATGTTTTGGTGTTGCAGTATTGACAGTAAATAAAAGGCTTCAGGATGGTGCCGATACATACTGTTACAAATTTCAATTCAGCATAGCTGTCAGAACAGGAACTTCCAAACTGCTCTAGCTGAAGACAGACCAAAAAAATTTAGCAGAATGGAATGGTCTTTTGTAACTGATAGATATCTTGGTTCACTAAAGTAGTAGTACTGCAAACACTAAGAAAAATGAGTAACCAAGAGACCTATACTTCCCAAGAACCATACACATATTTTGTTTGTTTGTTTGTTTGTTTTGAGACAGAGTCTCGCAGTGTCGCCAAGGCTGGAGTGCAGTGGCACAATATTGGCTCACTGCAACCTCCGCCTCCCAGGTTCAAGCAATTCTCCTGCCTCAGCCCCGGAGTAGCTGGAATTACAGGTGTGGCCACCATGCCTGGCTAAATTTTGTATTTTAGTAGAGAGGGGTTTCACCATATCAGCCAGGCTGGTCTCAAACTCCTGACCTCAAGTGATCAGCCCGCCTCGGCCTCCCTATGTGTTGGGATTACAGGCGTGAGGCACCGCACCCAGCCCCAGGTACCATACACATTTAAAAAACCATATTTTAATTTGGAGATACCCCTGTTTTGAGACATGGCCCTACTCATTCAATTCCAGCAAACCTATACCAAATAACTTTGCCCCGACTTCATAGTTTCAACTTCCATGCTTGTACAACAGTCCTTCAGAAGCCCAGAACTTTAGAAAACCTTAGAGTCAGGGACTCCTATAAAGAGAAAGGTCATTTGTCCAAACTTCTGCTTATTGTAAGTATAAGCATGTCTCAGGGATACCTGGCAGAAAGTCACCCCTCCTCTATTTCAATACTGCCAGTGATGGGACACCACACTCAAATATGAACTATATTGCCAGCAACTGGCTTCATTTTCCCAACATTCTAATCCTTTGAAAAGTTTTTCCTTGTACTGAACTGAAATGGGCTTCCTAAATTTCAACTTCCTATGCTATCACTCCCTGACTCAGTCTCACCAGATAACCTCATCTCCAGCTTCAGAGAAAACAGAGGAATTTCTTGAGCTACCTGCTTCCTCTCCCTACCACATATTTATCTGCACAAGCCCCTATCTATATCTCCTCTCCCTCCAGACATGAGGGCAGGGATGTCCCTCCTCCAGTCTAAGACAATCCTGTGTTCAGCCTTCTTAGGGACCTTTGCTCCTTCACTGTTTATTAAGTAAGCCACTCTTCTATCAGGAGCTAGGTGGCTATATGGTAACAGCCATCAAAAGATGGCCCTATAGAATACAAGCTCCATGAAGGCGGGGATTTCAGTGCAATCTTGTTCACACACTATCCCCAGGGCTGAGAAGAGAGCCTGACACATTGGTGCTCAATAAGTACTTGTTGAGTTAATGAATGAATGAAGTCACACCTCAAACCACCAATTTTCTCCCTCTCCACTGGCCCTTTCACTTCAGCATAAAAATAAACTCAGGGCACTCCCATTCTATAACTAAACCATAAAAAAAACCTCCTTTGGTCCTACCAGTCTCCACCAGCTACCAGCCTTGCTCCCCTTCAGAGGAAGAATCCAGGAAGAGCAGTCAACCACCGTTTGCTTCTATACTTCATTTCACATTTACTACTTAACCCACACTTTTTTTAAAACTTTAATTTTTTTTTTTTTTTTTTTTGAGACAGTCTTGCTCTGTCACCCAGGTGGGAGTGCAGTGGTAAGGATCTCAGCTCACCGCAACCTCCACCTCCCAGGTTCAAGAGATTCTACTGCCTCAGAGTCCTGAGTGGCTGGGACTACAGGCACGTGCCCCCCATCTGGCTAACTTGTGTATTTTTTTGGTAGAGACAGGGTTTCACTATGTTGGCCAGACTAGTCTCGAACTCCTGACCTCAAACAATCCGCCTGTCTTGGCCTCCCAAAGTGCTGGGATTACAGACGTGAGCCACCGCACCTGGCCGCCCACACCTTCCAAGCCCACCATGCCACTGAAACAACTCCCCAAACTCAAAAGGCAATTTCCATCCCTTAATTTTATCTAACTTACCAAAGCATTTGATACTGGCAACTCCATCCTTGAAAAGCCCCTGCTTTGGTCTTCATGCAGCCACAGCCCTGGTTTTCCTTGCAATCCCTTTGACTGCTTCTCCTCTGTTTCTTTCCCTTCCTGTCCTTAAAAGCAGTGGTGGCCAAACTTTTTAGATTTCAACCCTATCAGCACAAAATTGGAAAGTAGCCTTTCTCTCTTCTGTCCCTCTCATCCTCTCCATGTAAAGTATACACTTCTACTATAGTAATAGATATGTATTTGATTTGTGCTATATTACAAAGCACAAAAAAACAAAAATTTTAAAAAGGATGAGATACCTGTGTATATTTTTCCCAATCTAATAATGAGAAAACATCAGATAAACCCAAATTGAGGGACAGTCTACAAAATACCTGACCATTATTACTCAAAAAGAGATAAGATAAAAATAGATAGGCCAGGAATGATGGCTCACAGCTGTAATCCCAGCACTTTGGGAGGCTGAGACAGGCAGATCACTTGAGGTCAAGAGTTCAAGACCAGCCTGGCCATCATGGCAAACCCCCATCTCTACTGAAAATACAAAAATTAGGCCAGATGTGGTGGCTCATGCCTGTAATCCCAGCACTTTTGGAGGCTGAGGCGGGCAGATCATTTGAGGTCAGGAGTTCGAGACCAGTCTGGCAAACATAGTGAAACTCATCTCTACCAAAAAAATACACAAGTTAGCCGGATGTGGTGGTGCATGCCTGTAGTCCCAGCTACTCAGGAGGCAGATCACCTGAGGTTGAGAGTTCAAGACCAGCCTGACCAACATGGAGAAACCCATCTCTACTAAAAAAATACAAAATTAGCCAGGCGTGGTGGCGCATGCCTGTAATCCCAGCTACTTGGGAGACTGAGGCAGGAGAATCACTTGAACCCAGGAGGTGGAGCTTGAGGTGAGCCAAGATCGTGCCATTGCACTCCAGCCTGGGAAACAAGAGTAGTCCCAGCTACTTGGGAGGCTGAGGGACAGGAATCGCTTGAACCCAGGAGGCGGAGGTTGTCGTGAGCTGAGATTGTGCCACTGCACTTCAGTCTGGTGACAGAGCAAGACTCTGTCTCAAAAAAGAAAAAAAAAAAAAGATCGCTAGATAGGCTGAGAGACAGATAGAGGCCAGGTGCGATGGCTCACACCTGCATGTAATTCCAGCACTTTGGGAGGCTGAGGAGGAGGATCACTTGGGCCCAGGAGTTCGAGACCTCATCGCTACAAAAACAAACAAAAAATTAGCTGGGTATGGTGGCATGCACCTGCGGTCCCAGCTACTAGGGAGGCTGAGGTGGGAGAATCACTTGAGCCTGGGTGGTCGAGGCTGCAGTGAGCTGTGATCACACCAGTGCACTCCAGCCTGGGTGACAGAGTGAGACCCTGTCTCAAAAACAAAAACAAAAAAGATACAAATGGAAGTTCTAGTACATTCTTCTGGCATCCAAATGGATCACCTAGCATATTCCACATTGAAGATCCGAGGGCTCCATTCTTGACTTTTATTACTTTCCTATTCTACATCTCTGAGCTGAGCCAAACTACTCCTAAGGCTGCAAACACCAAAAACACACCCAATTCACCATCTTCCACACGCTTCTCCTGTATTCTCTATCTTGATGGATGATACCACTTTCCAACCAGTGGCTGGAATCCGTTGTCTTTAAATCCTTCCTCAGCAACACAGCTAATTAGCCACTGAATTTCATCTTTCTTTCTTATCTCACAAATCCTTTCCCTCTATGTCCAGGGCACACTCTTCAGGCCCTCACCAGGTATGCTAGAATTGGTTGCCTTAAGACCTTTGTCATGCCTCTCTCCAATCCAGACTTTCCCATAACTGCTTCAAAATACAGATCTGACCATTCACCCTTCTGCTTAAATGCCTCCTCTCACTGCCCAGAGACTCTGAGGCAAAACCCAAAGCATTAACACCCAAGTAACCTCATCAACATTATTTCTGGGATCTCCCCAACTTAATCCCTGTACATTTTAGCCCACCAAACTAATTGCCCTTTGCTCTCACATCACTCTGCTTTTACACATGCTGTTCTGTTTCAATACCTTTTCCTCCACCCCAACTTTTCAACACATTAGCCCTGGGAGGCACCTCCTATGGGAAATTTTCTCACCCTCCCCCGTCTGGGATAAGTGTCCTTCCTCTAGGAACTCCACTATACTGTGCTATGATCATCTATGAATGGTGGATGGAATCAGTTAATATAAAATGGGTCCTATCTCTCTCTCTTCTACATGACATCACTTCAAATTCCATGTGTTCACCTTGGCCTTTCTTCTCCAGGCTAAATATCTGAATTTTTTCAAATACTCCTCATGATGTGGTATTCAAAACCCTAGTTCCCTTCCTCTCTCTCTAGGTCCCTAGTTCTCTCTCCTGTTTGGCAACACTGTTTTAAAGGATTTCTATTTCTGTTTCTGCCTGGAATACAGAAGTCAGATATCTTAAAGATGTTTTCCATTACATCACATTTAGTCATTGTGGAAAATAATAATTGAACCTCATCTGACAAGACTGAGCAATTCAGAAGCTGACAGGATCGGGTTCTTGTTCTGTATGAACTCGGCTATGCTAGTAAGGAAAGCATGTTCAAACCGTGTGCAGAAGCAATTATTTTATCTCAGACCCAAAACAAAAAAGCCTACATCCCACTGAATCAAAATAGTATCAGTCAAAACATTAAAACATGGAATCTCAATAGATGTTCAGTTAAACCACAGGATCAAAGGGAATATTTTTAAAATTTCAAAAACTGAATTAAAATTAATTCCCTCAAAGTATCTCAGTAGATCAGAATGACCTATCCAGAGCCAGAAACAGAAGAAACAAAAAACTTGAAAATGTTTGGGGCATGGATACAACGTAACTATCATTAACACAGAAAACCCCTGCACCTCTAGGGACAGAGGAGATCTGCAGATTTCAAGAGCATACTGGTGCAGAATTAAATCGCCATTCCAAAAGCAGGACCTCCCAACACCTCACATAGGTTTTTGGTTTGTTTGTCTGTTTGTTTGTTTTTGCTTTTGAGACAAGGTCTGGCTCTGTTGCTCAGGCTAGAGTGCAGTGGCGCGATCTTGGCTCACTGCAACCTCCGCCTCCCTGGTTCAAGCGATTCCTGTACCTCAGCCTCCTGAGTAGCTGGGATTTACAGGCGTGCCCCATCACGCCCGGGTAATTTTTGTATTTGCAGTAGAGACGGTGTTTTGCCATGTTGGCCAGGCTGGTCTCAAACTCCTGACCTCAGGTGATCCGCCTGCCTCAGTCTCCCTAAGTGCTGGGATTACAGGCGTGAGCCACCGCACCCGGCCTCCTATAGGTTTTAAACTGACACACTGAGGATCAGAGCACCCATTCCTCCAAACTGTTCTCAACTTGGCCTCTTGTTCACTACTGTGTGTGCCTCCAGTCTCAGCCCCCATTACTCTCACATTCTCATACAGTAATAGCGTTACCTGTGCAACACAACATATATAATGGAAAAGGCCCATGCGCTGGTGCCACCTCATCTGAAATCAAATTCAGCTTTGCTACTACCTGTTTAGCGTTGGGTAATTTATTTAGGTTGACCACCCTGCAAAACGAAGAAGATACCCACTTCTAAGGACTGCTGTCAAATGAAATACATTACCACATGATATGCAATAAGAGGCCACGTATTAGCTGATTTCTTCTCCTCTTGCTGAATGCTTAGGAACCTAGGTTCTACTCAGAAAGCTACCATGTATTGACATGTGACCCTAAAAATGTGACTCACATCCTAGTTTCCAAATCCTTAAAATTTGGAACTGTGACAAACCATTGAGAGGTGCTTTGTATTCGCCTTAAGAAATAATCATATAAAAATAATGATTCCATCTCAACTTTTGTATCCTGAAATATACATAAGGGAGGGGAGGGGAAGAGATTTCAGCAATTACTGATGACAACCACTAGAAATGAAGACACCGTACAAACGCAAAAACATCGTGGCAGCTAAAAAAGTCTGCCTTCCCTTCTTCGGCAGCGGGCTGCGACTCAATGAATCCCACTTCATTGAGAAATGTATCTCCATACTCTGAGGGCCTCTCAAAGGGGAAGAGGCCTGCCGGACGCGCCTCCTCAAAGTGGAGGGTGGAGGCCGGCTCAAGGGCCCCCTACGCAGCCCAGCCCCGGCCCCGGCGGCCCGTGAGGCCGCGCCGCCACGGCGATCCGGAAAAGATGTTGACAGGGAGGCGGCTGAGGCGAGGCCGCCGCTGACGGACCGCACTGCGGCACCTGCCTCGCAGTCACTCGCCCGCGGCCGACCCCGACCCCCAAGCCCCGCGGTGCAGGGCCTCCCCAGGCACGTCCTGCCCGCCCCGGCTCCTCACCCGCCACCAACGCCAGGAGCACGACAAACACAGCCATGGTGCCGCGCCGGCCGCAGCAGTGCGGGGCGACACGGAGCGGGACGGCGGGACACGAGCGACAACCGCAGCGTGAGGGGGTGACGCGCTCGGACTCTTCCAGACTCCGGGGCCCGTCCCTTCGTCGCGTCCGCTGGGACAGCTGCCGCTTTCGCCACCAATCACCAGCTACGTCGCGGCCTACGGAAGAGACGTAACTTGGGAAGCGACAGTCTGCTAGGCGGGGCTTAAA
Organism: Trachypithecus francoisi; assembly: GCF_009764315.1. NCBI lineage: Eukaryota > Metazoa > Chordata > Mammalia > Primates > Cercopithecidae > Trachypithecus > Trachypithecus francoisi. The sequence continues at coordinate 97,636,693 of NW_022681471.1, forward strand.
GTAACGGATGGAGAGTTTTGCCAATGGTAGGCAGCGATTGAAAAGTCAGGCAGTCCCGCCACCCGGTCGGTGATGACTGGTCACCAGATGGGGGGTAGGGCGGGTGGTCAGAATGGGTGATGGAGCCAGTCGAGAAGTCCCGGAGCCCACGGGTTTGAGGCTGCCTCCCGAGTGCAAACCTTTCTGCCAGTCTCGAGCGACGGTCTCAACCCGGATGTCTGTCTTTCCTGGTCGTGTGCCTCCCCCCGGCTACGGACGCCAGCTGTGAAAGGCGGGGCTGGTTGGGATTTCGCTCTAACAGGTACACAGACACCGAGCACCTGCTGGGAAGAAGCCAGGCGCAAAGGGGAACCCTTGCCCTCCACATCGTGGTGCCAGATAAAATACAGGACGCCCAGTTAAATTTGAATTTCATGTAAACAACGATTATTTGTTATTATGTCGCAATTAATTTATGGGACATACTTGTATTGAAAGAAGTATTACTGGTTATATGAAATGCAGATATAACTGAGTATCTTATATTTTGATTCGCTAAGTCTGGCAACTCTACCTCCAAAGGCTTTCCAATCTACAAGGAGTCATGGGACAGAGAGTTAATTAATTACTTAATTTGTCCATTCACTCAGTTTCCAATCTGGGCAAGGTGTTCCATGAGGATGTATGAAGGCTAGACATAGTAATTAGACCAGGATCCTCCCCTTCCACAGTTCATAGTTTTGTCTATGATGTGAGGCAAGAAGGGACACACTATAGCGTCTGTAGGTAGAAAATGATGCCCCAGCTGGTGACCTTGAAAGGTGGAAATGATTTCATATCCAAAGATAGGAGATGGGGAGATTTTTTCAGTGAAAACTGTAGGTAAGGTGGGGAGAAAGCCCCGTCAGGTTGAGCATCAGTAATCAAATAAGAGATTATATGAGAGAGGAGGCACAGAGCTAAAACTTTCAGTTAGAGACATTTATTGAGGATTTTAAATTGCACATAACAGACCTACACTAAGCCACTGAAGGCATTTGAGCATGATTTAGTGCACAAATTTAAAACAGATTTATTGTGGGTGGCGAGGGGACGCCTTACTGTTTCTTCAGTTCCCAGTCTCCATTTTCTTCTGGAGTTTCCTGAGGGTGAAAAAATGAGAGAGTTAGTTAAAAGCAGTGACCCCAGGAGTTCCCCAGGTAGCAGACTCACCCTAGGAAAACCTTGCCCAACTGAAAACTGAATCAGAAAGACACTCTCAAAGCCAGGTGTGGTGGCTCACACCTGTAATCCCAGCACTTTGAGAGGCCAAGGTGGGAAGATCCTTTGACGCCAGGAGTTGAAAACCAGCCTGGATAACATAGCGAGGCCCTGTCTCTTTATTATTAAAAAAGAAAGAAAGCAAAAAAAGAAGAACACTCCTTAAAAAGTTTGAACTTTCTAGAACACACTATGCTTACCAAAGCCACTCTCAATTTAGGGAATAGAGTCGATTTCCTCACCTATCATCAAGAAACAGGAAACTCTCAAACTTGCTTTTCCTCTAGAGAATTTGTACAAATGGGACTTTAGAGAACTCTGAAAGGAAGAAGAGAGATCTTTTCCATTAGGAATGTGAAATTATTAGCACCAAAATGTCTAAAGTACCCCTCCAAAACATTCACTCTAATGTGACTGACTAGAAAAAAAAAAAATTAGGCCGGGTGCGGTGGCTCAGCCTGTAATCCCAGCACTTTGGAGGCCGAGACGGGTGGATCACGAGGTCAGGAGATCGAGACCATCCTGGCTAATACGGTGAAACCCCGTCTCTACTAAAAATACAAAAACTAGCCGGGCGAGGTGGCGGGCGCCTGTAGTCCCAGCTACTTGGGAGGCTGAGGCAGGAGAATGGCGTAAACCCGGGAGGCGGAGCTTGCAGTGAGCTGAGATCCGGCCACTGCACTCCAGCCTGGGCGACAGAGCGAGACTCCGTCTCAAAAAACAAAAAAAAAAAAAAAAAAAAAAAAAAGAAAAAATAATCACTTTGTTGTTGTTGTTGTTGAGACGGAGTTTCCCTCTTGTTGCCCAGGCTGGAGTGCAGTGGTGAGATCTCGGCTCACTGCAACCTCCAACTCCCGAGTTCAAGCAATTCTCCTGCCTCAGCTTCCCAAGTAGTTGGGATTACATGCGCGCACCACCACGCCCAGCTCATTTTTGTATTTTTGGTAGAGACGGGATTTTCACCATGTTGGCCAGGCTGGTCTCAAACTCCTGACCTCAGGCAACCCGCCCACCTCAGCCTCCCAAAGTGCCAGGATTACAGGCGTGAGCCACCACGCCCCGCCGAAAAAAATGAATCACTTTTAAAAATTCTTTTTTAAGCATGATAAATTCACAATCTCTTCACACCAACTAAAGTTTCATTCTTTGTCCATCTTTCTGCACGTCTTAGAACAGGTTTTGAATCACAGGCCCTGCAAGAGCTTATCTAAACCTTATTTAGGGACATAATCAGCTAAAAGTGGAGCAGACCTCCTGCAGTTTCATCCAGCTTGAGGAAACAGGAAAGGAGTGAATGTCGCTGTTCTTAAAAGAGTTCTAGTACATTCTTATTTCTTTGAATTTAAGGAAGATGAAAATTTTGTAAATGGACTGGAATATAAAATAAATCCCCACCCCCACCCCCATTTCCCCAGAAAACCTTGCAATCTTTCACACTCCATTTATATCTTGAGAAATAACATCCCTTTTTGAGCTAAGGGCAAATAGCTTATTCTTTACCTCTAAGGGCCCTTTTCACCTGAGGTCGCAAAGACGCATTGTTGTTCCTTACAGCCTTGGAATTTAGCAAGATAAACATTGTTGGAAGCCCTCTCCTTGTATCATAGATTGAGAGATTGAAGCCTAGGGAAGGGCATATGCACTCAAGGTCATATTCTGAATCGTCAGCAGTTCTGCTTTGTGAATGCAGCCCTGCTGATTGAATCTCTAGCGCTCAGTAAACAACTGGTGATGTATGGTTAACTTTTCCACTGAAGCATTTAGAGATGGATATGTGTGTGGCAGGGTAATACAATATTTGAAGTTATGACCCCATTTGTTAGCCTAAAAGAAGCCTTTCTCCCCCCTCACCCCAGGCCAAATAGGCAAGACTCCAGCCATCCGTTGCCCTGAGGGGAGGACTCTTGGGAGAACCAGAAAACAAATGTCAAATTCTTGGCTCTTGAGTTTGAAAACTAGAGGTCCCGATGCAAGATTTGAAAGAATACGTAATTCCATTTGCTCCCTAAGTCCCGCCTTTGCCCCCCAATTAAGTCCAGCAGTGAGTTCTGAGTGATCCCAGAGTGAGCTCAGTACATGAGCTGATCCCTGCAATGAGACATCCCATCCAGGAGCCCTGTGGAGGCCAAGATCATGCCCCTCTCACAGATCATGCAGTTAAAATTAAGAATTTCTCTTCTTCAAAAGGTACTGTATACAGTATGGAAAGGTGTGGGGGAGGGCAGAGCAGCTTGACAGTGCAAAAACCCAACTAATACTATCTAGGCGAGGTGATCAAGGTCAATACCAACAGTGATCGGTCATGTTGACAGTGTGTGCCTTGATGTGATACAATGATAATGGCAGGCACTTCACCTCTATGATCTTCCTCCCCCAAACCCATCACCCCAGTCAAATCATGAGAAAAACATCAGACAAATGCCAATAGAGGGGCATTCTACAAAATATCTGACCGCTGCTCCTCAGAGGTAATCAAAAACAGGAAAGTCTGGGCCGGGTACGGTGGCTCACGCCTATAATCCCAGCACTTTGGGAGACCTAGGCGAGTGGATCACTTGAGGTCAGGAGTTCAAGACCAGCCTAGCCAAAATGGTGAAACCCCATCACTACCAAAAAATACAAAAATTAGCCAGGTATGGTGGTATGTGCCTGTAGTCCTAGCTACTCAGGAGGCCAAGGCGGGAGAATCGCTTGAACCTGGGAGGAGGAGGTTGCAGTGAGCCAAGCTTGTGCCACTGTAATTTAGCCTGGGTAACAGAGTGAGACCCTGCTTCAAAAGAAAAAAAAATTAGCCAGGCATGGTAGCGCACACCTATAGTCCCAGCTACTGGGAAGGCTGAGACAGGAAGATCACGTGAACCCAGGAGGTTGAGACTGCAGTAAGTCAAGATCTCATCACTGCACTCCAGCCTGGGCGACAGAGGGAAACCCTCTCAAAAAAAAAAAAAAAAAAAAAAAAAAAAAAAAAAAACCACAACAACCAGAAACTATATTTTTAAAGAATCCAGCATAGGTGACAAAAGTTTAAAGAAAACCAAGGAAATGGTTACCATAAAAATTCGAATAGTGATTACCTTCAGGGTGGAGGGGAGGAAGATGTGTCTGAAAGAGACATGCAGAAGTATTTGGGCGTGCTGGTCGTTTCTGAATGGTGGTGGTGGTTTTTACAGTAGTGGTCATTTTGTGATTATCCATATTCTGAGCATTGAAATTGGATGTTCACTTGTGTGCTGTATTTTCCAGTAGAAAGGTTTTAAAAATCTAGTTTGCTTTTTTTGAGTCTTGAGAAGGCGCACTTCTTTTTGACTTGGTAGAAATTATTTGTATGTGGTTTCAATTTGTGTTTGCAGAATCTTGTGTTTACAAAACATGTCTTCAGTGAGTGTGGAAGTTTCCAAAGAAAGGCCAGTGTTGTGGTTGGCATGCTAACGGCTGTCTTCCAAGAGATAGTAGAGATGCTATCTCCTGTGGGAATTCACTATGAGGCAAAAGCCAGGCCTTGGCCTTCTAGCCTGAGAATCCTAATTCTATCAGCATCTCAGAGTTAATCCAACTGGGTGACATCAACCCAAAATAATAAGCTCATAAGATTTTAATGTTGCGAATAGCAATTTGTTCATTTACAGTGAGATATATAAGTATGTAGTAGTCTGCATATTCATGTCAACCTGGCTAGTGTATTCTCTCCAAAAATGCAAGTGACATAGGACTCTTTGAGTTACTCAGAATAGACTTGGTGAGTATACAATCAGAGCAAATATTTAACGCGTTAAACTCTGTTGTATCCATGTCCACATCTGGAACATACACACCAAGCAGACTGAATATTTGTTTCAGACTGACAGGGCACTGTGATAAACCATATATTGGGGATGACTGCAAGGACCACACCTTGCCATTTATGATAGCTTCCCACCGTTTCCATGACCTCTACAGTCCTATCTGTACTTTTTTTTTTTTTTTTTTTTTTTGAGGCAAACTTGCTCTGTCGCCCAGGCTGGAGTGCAGTGGCGCAATCTCAGTTCACTGTAACCTCCACCTCCCGGGTTCAAGTGATTCTCCTGCCTCAGCCTCCTGAGTAGCTGGGATTACAGGCAGGTACCACCACACTCAGCTAATTTTTGTACTTTTGGTAGAGATGGGATTTCACCATGTTGGCCAGGATGGTCTCAAACTCCTGACCTCAAGTGATCCACCCGCCTTGGCCTCCCAAAGTGCTGGGATTACAGGCATGAGCCACTGTGCCTGGCCCTGTCTGTACTTTATGAGTCCATATGCCTGGCAGACTAAAGCAAGAGTCGTCACATGACCCAGACTGGGCCATGGGCTTCTCTCTCCTAGAATTCTGGGATTGAGGCCAAAAGATGCTAGTGATTCTTGTATGACAGTTGAACAGGGAGACCTGTGAATTACCATCTTTTGCCACATACTCAGAGGTGGAGAAGCTGGGCTGCAGAAAGAGAGGAGCAAAGCAAACATCCAGAGACAAGTAGACAGGAAAGACCAAATGTGCCTGCAATTCCTGCCAGCTCTAAAATTATTTTCTCATCCGTGAGGAGACTCAGCTGCATCCCCTGACTTAGAACTATGTGTGTTGGCCCAGAATTCTTATAACTCAACCTCCTCTTCTTTAAAAATTATTATTATATTATTATTATTATATTTTGAGATGGAGTTTCACTCTGTTGCCCAGCTGGAGTGCAATGGCGCTATCTCAGCTCACTGCAACCCCCGCCTCCCGAGTTCAAACAATTCTCCTGCCTCAACCTCCCGAGTAGCTGGGATTATAGGCACGTGCCACCATGCCCGGCTAATTTTTGTATTTTTAGTAGAGACGGGGTTTCACCATGTTGGCCAGACTGGTCTCAAACTCCTGACCCCAGGTGATCCACCACCTGTGTAAAAATTATTTTTAATTGTATAAAATACAGGTAACATAAAATTGACCGTCTTCACCATTTTAACTGTACAGTTCAGTGGCATTAAGTACATTCACATTGTTGTGCAACCATCACCACAGTCTATCCCCAGAACTCTTTCATCTTGCAAATCTGAAACTCTGTACCCATTAAACAAGAATTCCCCATTCCTTCATTACCCTACACCCTGGCAACCACTGATCTACTTTCTGTCTCTATGAATTTGACTACTCTAGACACTTGTGTAAGTGGAATCATGCAGTATTTATCTTTGTGTGACTGGCTTATTCCACTTAGCAAAAAAAAAAAAAAAAATTCCTCAGGTTCTTTCCTGTTGTGGCATGTGTCAGAATTGTCTTCCTTCTTCAGACTGAATAGTATTCTGTTGTAGGGATACAACACATTTTGTTTATCCATTCATCTGTGGATGACACCTTCCACCTTTTTGTATGTGAATAATGCTGCTATGAACATGGGTGTACCATATCTCTTTGAGGCTGGACATTGTGGCTCACACCCGTAATCCCAGCACTTTGAAAAGCCGAGGTGGGCAGATCACTTGGACCCAGGAGCTCAAGACCAGCCTGGGCAACATGGTAAAACCCTGTTTCTACCAAAAATACAAACAACAACAACAACAACACATTAGCTGGGTGTGGTGGCAGGCACCTGTATTCTCAGCTACTTGGGAGGCTGAGGTGGGAGAATCGCTTGAACCTGGGAGGCGGAGGTTGCAGTGAGCCAAGGTTGCACCATTGCACTCCAGCCTGGGTGACAGAGTGAGATCCTGTCTCAAAAAAAAAAAAAAGGCCGGGCGTGGTGGCTCAAGCCTGTAATCCCAGCACTTTGGGAGGCCGAGACGGGTGGATCACGAGGTCAGGAGATCGAGACCATCCTGGCTAACACGGTGAACCCCGTCTCTACTAAAAAATACAAAAAAAAAAAACTAGCGGGCGAGGTGGCGGGCGCCTGTAGTCCCAGCTACTCCGGAGGCTGAGGCAGGAGAATGGCATAAACCCGGGAGGCGGAGCTTGCAGTGAGCTGAGATCCGGCCACTGCACTCCAGCCCGGCGACAGAGCAAGACTCTGTCTCAAAAAAAAAAAAAAAAAGAAAAAAAAAAGAAATCTCTTGAGATCCTGCTTTCAATTATTTTGAGTATTTACCTAGGAGTGGAATTGCTGGGTCATATGGTGTCTGGAGCTGCCATTTCGTGTTGCTATAATAGAATACCACAGACTGGTATTTATGAAGAAAAGTATTTCTTTCTTACAGTGCTGGAGGCTGGGAAGTCCAATATCAAGGTGCTGGCATCTGGCGAGGGCCTTTTTGCTGTGCTATCCCATGGCAGAAAGCAAGAGGGAGACAGAGAGCAAGAGAGCAAAAGAGGTCCAAACTCGCTTTTTAAAACAAGCCCACTCTTGAAATAATTAACTCACTCCCTCAATAACAACATTAATCCATTCATGAAGGCAGAGTTCTCATGACCTACTCACCTCTTAAAGGACCCACCTCTCAACACTGTTGCATTGGGGACTAAGTTTCCAACGCATCAACTTTAGGGGACACATTTAAACCATAGCATGTGGTAAGTCTGTTTTTAATTGTTTGAGGAACTGCCATATTATTTTCCTTAGAGGCTGCACCATTTTACAATCCCATCAGCAGTGCACAAGGGTTTCCATTTCTTCACATCCTCAGCAACACTTGTTGTTTTCTGGGGTTTTTTTGTTTTCTTTTTCTTTCTTTTTTTTTTTTTTTTTGATAGTAGCCATCCTAATGGATGTGACATCAACCTTCTCTTTTGCATCAACTGGTTTGATTGGGTGTCTGGGGGCTTGTAACCAAAATATTTTTGGCTAAAATGAGCATGTTCTCATCTGGACACTGCTTGCTTATTCTTATTCTTATCCTTATTCTTTTCTCAGGCTCCTTATATACTTCCACTGACAAACCTCACCTTCTGATGAGTACAAACTTTTCTTAAGATCTGTCTGCATTTTTTTTTTTTTTTTTGAGACAGTCTTGCTCTGTTACCCAGGCTGGTGTGCAGTGGCGTGATCCTGGCTCACTGCAGCCTCCAACTCCCCAGTAGCTGGGATTACAGGCATGTGCCACCACGTCCAGCTAATTTTTGTATGTTATAGTAGAGACAGGGTTTCTGCCATGCTGGCCAGGCTGGTCTCAAACTCTTGGCCTCAAGTGGTCTACCTGCCTTGGCCTCCCAAAGTGCTGGGATTACAGGTGTGAACCGCTACGCCTGGCCTGAATTTTTTTTTTTTTTTTTTTTTTGAGACGGAGTTTCACTATTGTTGCCCAGGCTGGAGTGCAATGGCGCGATCTCGGCTCACTGCAACCTCCACCTCCCGGGTTCAAGCCATTCTCCTGCCTCAGCTGCCGGGCTAATTTTTGTATTTTTACTAGAGGCAGGGTTTCACCATGTTGACCAGCTGGCCTTGAACGTCTGACCTCAGGTGATCCACCTGCCTCAGCCTCCCAAAGTGCTCGGATTACAGGTGTGAGCCACGCGCCTGGTCTGAGATTTTTTTTAAATTAGAGATGGGGTCTCACTTTGTTGCCAAGGCTGGTCTCAAACTCTCGGGCTCTAGCAATCCACCCTTCTTGGCCTCCTAAAGTTCTGGGATTACAGGTGTGAGCCACCGAGCCTGGCCTTACTTGATATATCTTGTTTTCCTGACTAAACCCTGACCGAGGCAGAGGACAAACCTATTTCCAAGTGTTAGTGGGCACTTCATCTCATTGAGCCACTGGATACTGACTTCAGTGACTCTGGGATAGTTCTTCCCAACTCCCCTGAAAAAACCTAATCGAATGCAGTGTGTCTTCTGACTCTATGATATAGAAGTCAGAATATTCAGTATCTCTGAAGGTGAGGGAGGCCGACTTGAAGGGCATAAGGGAACTGTCTGGGGTTCCGGAAATGTTCTGTGTCTTGATCTAGGTGGTGGTTACATGAGGGATAGACATAGGTGAAAATGCAACAAGTTGTCCACTTAAGACTCATGCAGGTTGGAGTTGTTAGCTGTGTGAAAGGGAAAAAAAAGATGTAAGCATGTTACCATATCAAATTGTATCTAAAAAGTTTCAAAAGTAGGGTATTCTCAGTTTGCCCCTAGGGGATGAGGGTGTTTAAACTCACATGAATAGGAAACATTATTTGTGAATTTGTTCATCCACCTATTCATTCATCCCTTTATTTAATGTTGTGTGTTTACAATGCACTGTGTGAACACTGGGCCCTGCTAACTTCAGAGCTGAATCTTAGGGAAAAAACAGAATGTATGTCCCATCGGAAGGGGTAAAGAAGAAAAAGCTTATTTCCACATGGTTCAGCTCCAAGTTAGCAGGGCCCAATGTGCAGAGCACATAAGCACACAGCAATGGATGAAGGAATGAATGAATGAGTGAATGAATAAATTAACAAATAATGGTTTCTATTATCAGTAAGTATGAAATGGAGGGAATTTTCTGGGAGTAAAGGGATCACAGTAAGTTCAATTTCCAGATGTCAGAGGCATTTGAACCAGAGTGATTCCATCTTGAATAGGGCTGGGTAAAATAAGCCTGAGACCTACTGGGCTGCCTTCCCAGAGGGTTAGGCATTCTCAGTTACAGGATGAGATAGGAGATGCGCACAGGATACAGGTCATAAAGACCTTGCTGATGAAGCATGCGGTAAAGAAGCCTGCCAAAACCAAAATGGCTATGAAAGTGACCTCTGGTCATCCTCACTGCTCGTTACATGTTAATTATAATGCATTAGCTTGCTAAAAGACACTCCCACCAGCACCATGACAGTTTACAGATGCCATGGCAATGTCAGGAAGTTCCCCTATGTGGTCTAAAAGGGGAAGGAACCCTCAGTTCCAGGAATTGCCCACCTCTTTCCTGGAAAACTCATGAATAATCCACCCCTTGTTTAGCATATAATCAAGAAATAACTATAAGTACTATCAGTTGGGCACCCCAAGCTGTTGCTCTGCCTATGGAGTAGCCATTCTTTATTCTTTACTTTCTTAACAAACTTGCTTTCACTTTATGGACTCGCCCCAAAGTCTTTCTTGCATGAGATCTAAGAACTCTCTCTTGGGGTCTGGATCTGGACCCCTTTCCGGTAGCACAGATCATTAAAAAAGCAAAGACAGGGCAAGATTTCATCTCTGCTACAACTCTTTTTAAGACAGAATCTCTGGAGCTGACAGGAGCTGGTTGGGGTGCTTAATGCCGTGAGCAGGTCCTCTATTTCCTCCCACCAGCTCCCCTTCTGTCTCTTTTGCCTTCCCCATTCCGCTTTTAACCCATGATTCAAAAAACCACAGCCTGATTCCTTTCCTTCCAGCATGTTGCTGCTCACCTTCCTTTTCTATAATGGGCTGCTGATTACTGCTGTGGAAATTCCCCTACCCCTGGGAAGTGGCTGTCATGTGGGCTCTCAAACCTGCCTGACCACCCTTTCTCCTGCCCCACTCACTGCTTCCTCCCTTCCTCCCCATCCCTGCAGCTGTTTAAAGCTTCCAGCAATGTCTTCAAGCCCCTCCCTCCTCTAGGGAGACCACACTCCAGCTTCCCCCAGTTATTGAGCATCGTCCTGCTGACCATAGGGGAAAGAGTCTAGACTCGGGAGTGTGAATTGGTCATTACGGATCCATTACCAGCTTCAGGAAAACAACTGTGCTCCCTCTTCTTTCATCACCTCTGGCAGCTACTTCCCCTTCTTTATGAATGCAATGACTTATTAATGAAAAATCTCCATTCTCTAGATACCCTTCCTCATCCCCAGGAGGGCCATTCCAGGAACCCTGCACCTAGTGGCCTGCGGGAGCACCTTGCACTGACCCGCTCTTGGGTATTCGGGAGAGCCTCCAGAGGAGCATGGAAGCCTGGCTTCGCATTGTTATTGGCCTCACCCATTTCTTCTGCACAGATCTTGAGTTCCGTGTGCACTAGGTGTGGCGCTGGGGATGGGGAGAGAAGAGTGTTTCAGACTGAGACTTCGCCCTGGAGAAGCTTACAGCGCCATGTTCCTAACTCTCCTGGTGTTCAGACTTCTCATCCTGCATTTGCTCTCTCCTTCATCCACAGTTCAGCTTTCCACTTGGTGCCTGGTTCAACTTTCCAGTTAGAATTTGTTTGAATGAGCTTTTTATTTTAGAATAGGTCTCAATTTATAGACAAGACACAAGATAGTGCAGAGAATTCTCATATACTCTACATCCAACTTTCCACTATTGTTAACGTGATGCATTTAGTGTGGTATATTTGTCAGAACCAATATTAATGTATTAATAATAAAGTCCATACGTTATTTATTTATTTATTTATTTATTTGAGATGGAGTCTCGCTCTGTCTCCCAGGCTGGAGTGGCCCGACCTTGGCTCACTGCAAACTCCGCCTCCTGGGTTCCAGCAATCCTCCCACCTCAGCCTCCTGAGTAGCTGGAATTGCAAGTGCCTGCCACCACACCCAGCTAATTTTTATATTTTTAGTAGAGATGGGGTTTCACCATGTTGGCCAGGCTCGTCTCAAACTCCTGACCTGAAGTGATCCACCCACCTCGATCTCGCATAGTGCTGGGATTATAGGCGTGACCCACCGTGCCCAGTCACCCAAGTCCATACTTTATTTAGATTTCCTCAGTTTTTACCTAATCCAGCTGGAGTTTTGATTCATTTCCTTCCTCTCTTCTCCTGAACTGCCTTGACTTGGGCATGGATGTTTCCCCCACCTAATGGCCCCCTGCCCTCCTCCACTCCTTCCTGTCCACAGTTCTTCGCCCAGCCTCTATCGCTGGCAATCACCACACCAGCAGACAAGTCTCAATTCTGGAAGCCCCAGTGACCTGAAGTGACACTTGTACCTGAACCCTCACAGTGTTTCCTGCAACCATTGCATTTTCCCCTCTTGTATTAATGTTACATTTAGTTGTATTAAATTTTACCAAATTGGAATGGTCCTATACACACTTGGCTTCATCAGAAATGATTTGGTTGCAAGTGACTCATTCGGTCCCCTTGAGACCTTAACAAAAAGTGGGTCCTTTACTGGCAGGATACCAGGGTATCTTAACAGCAGTGTTGGGTAAAAAGCTGTAAGACATGGACTCTGTTATCCAACTGCCTGTGTGACCTTGGATCAGTTACTTTACCTTTCAGTGCTCAGTTGCCTCATCTGTAAAATGGGGTTGATAATGGTATTGACCCCATAGGTCGTGTGAGGATTACATGAGTTAACATGGGTAGAGTGCTTAGGACGGTACTTGGCTAGAGAACACCCCATCATCCTGACCTATAATCATAATGAAGATGGGTCAGGCATGGTGGCTCACGCCTGTAATCCCAGCACTTTGAGAGGCCGAGGCAGGCGGATAGCTTGAGCTGGGCAACATGGTGGAACCTGGGCAACATGGTGGAACCTCGTCTTCACAAAAACACAAAAAAAATCCAGGCATGGTGTGCACACTTATAGTCCCAGCTATCAGGGAGGCTGAAGTGGGAGGATCACCTGAGCCCTGGAGGTCAAGGCTACAGTGAGTCATGATCATGCTACTGCACTCCAGCCTGGCAGACAGAATGAGACTCTGTCTCAAAAGAAAAAAAAAAAAAAAAGAAACAACAACAATAACAACAAAAACCTTAGTGGCTTCAAGCAACAATATCCATTTGTTATCTCTCAGGGTGTGTGATCAGGAATTTGAGAGCAGCTTGGCTGGGTGGCACCTGGCTTGGGGTCTCTCAGTGCCACTGCAGTCAGATGGTGGCTGGAGGTGGTGTCATCTTTAAGGTTTCCTCACTCACATGCCTGGTACCTGTTCTGGAAAGACTCAAACATCTGGGGGCTGGAAGTGTCAGGGCATATTGGGCAACTCTGTCTCTATTTCTGCATGACCTCTTCCACACGTGGACATTCTAGCAGGTGGCTTCAGGGTAATCAGATGGATTCCATGGAAACTCTGGACTCCAAAGGCTCAGGTGTGTGTCCCCAAAAGGAGGAGAAAAAGCAGGTGGAAGCCATAGCACCTTTTATGACCTAGCTTTAGAAAGTCACTGAGCATCACTTCCTCTGTATTGTACTGGTCAAGGCAGATATAAGGGGCTGCCCAGGTTCAAGGGGAGGGAACACGGACCCCCACCCATCAGCAGAGGCTTGTCAAAGTCACGTTGTAAGAAGAGCATGTGGGGCCGGGCGCGGTGGCTCAAGCCTGTAATCCCAGCACTTGGGAGGCCGAGACGGGCGGATCACGAGGTCAGGAGATCGAGACCATCCTGGCTAATACGCTGAAACCCGTCTCTACTAAAAATACAAAAACTAGCCGGGCGAGGTGGGGCGCCTGTAGTCCCAGCTACTCGGGAGGCTGAGGCAGGAGAATGGCGTAAACCCGGGAGGCGGAGCTTGCAGTGAGCTGAGATCTGGCCACTGCACTCCAGTCGGGCGACAGAGCGAGACTCGCCTCAAAAAAAAAAAAAAAAAAAAAAAAAAAAAAAAAAAAAAGAAGAAGAGCGTGTGGGTTAGGATATTATTGGTGTGGCCATCTTTGGAAAATACAATCTGCCATAGGGGTTTGCATATAGGTAGGGAGACAATGGCTGTCATAGGTAATGGAATACTATTTTACCCAACAATGTATTAGCAGCATCTCATCACATAATTATTCTGCAACATCACTTTATAAAAAGTTTTTATTTTTAAAATGTATGTTACCAAAGTAATGCGTAGTTGTGAAAACAAACCTCAAAATACAGAAATGCATAAAGAAAAACGTGGGCCAGGTGCAGTGGCTCATGCCTGTAATCCCAGCACTTTGGGAGCCCAAGGTGGGCGGCTCTCTTGAGGTCAGGGGTTCAAGACCAGCCTGGCCAACATGGTGAAAACACATCTCTACTAAGAATACAAAAATTAGCCAAGCGTGGTGGTGCATGCCTGTAATCCCAGCTACTAGGGAGGCTGAAGCAGGAGAATTGCTTGAACCTGGGAGGTGGGCAGAGGTGGCAGTGAGCCGAGATCATGCCACTGCACTCTAGCCTGGGCAGCAGAGCAAGACTCATCTCAAAAAAAAAAAAAAAAAGGAAAGAAAGAAAAAAAAAACATGGAGGGATTCTGTTATATCTTCCCTTCTAGAGGTAAAAATAAGTTCTATATTGGTCTATACTTTCTGCTATACCTATTCAGTCATATATATAATTTTAATTTTTTTTAGAAAAATATCACATTACACATTCTTGCTTATTTTACTTTAAAATGTCTCAGCAGCTGGGTAAGGTGGTCATGCCTGTAATCCCAGCACTTTGAGAGCCTAGGGCAGGAAGACTGCTTGAGGCCAGGAGTTCAAGACCACCCTGGTCAACATAGTGAGATCCTGTCTCTCTCTAAAATAAAAGATAAAATATCTCAGCTACCATGCCATGTCAGGAAGTATATAGGTGCATAGTATTCTATTGTCTGTGTAATGGTGTCTGTAATATACAGATAGTGTATTAGCAAGTTGTGTACTGTGGTTACCTTAAGCTACCCTCTTGGAACAGTCAGTTGCCCTTTACAGTGTTGCCAGATATGTGCTAATGAGCATAATGAATGTTCAAGTCAATCTGCACAATGGCTATTAGAAATAGGCTCTTATTGTTGAATTAAGACGTATTCAAGGTATATGGATTGGCTGTGAGCTATGTTAGAGATCCTCCTCACCCTTGCACAACCAAGGTGATTGAATCTAGATGGGCATGTGGCCCATGCTCATATCACCTAAGGCTAGATGTCCAGTAAGGCCTTTGTCCAGCCATGAATTTGGACGTTCTGGTTGCCTGATTCCACCTACAAGGCTAAAGGAATCCTGTTTTCAGAACACTGTAGCCTTCACCGCAAATGAACCTTGCACGAAGGACCAGGAGCTGGGTTTGAGTCCATCAAAGAGGTTGTACAATTGTTGTGCCTGCTTGTTAATATATTTGGCCAATTTGGGCCTAAAACTTGCTTTTGTTCTAATCCACTAGAAAGGTGGGGAATAAGTAGGCTCCACTTACTTTGGACCATTGGTGGCTGCAGAGAGCTTCCATGTGTGCCTGACCAAACTGGCCTAAGTCACTTCACAACGTAATCAGCGTATCATAACTTATTTTTCCAAACCCATTCCAACAGACATTTAAATTGCTTCCAGTGTTTTGTCTTTACATAAAATGCTGCAGTACTATCCGTTTCACAAAATGTCTGCAAAAATCTTTTTAATACTTGCAAAATATTTTTGTATTTTAGTTTTTTTTTCTTTTTTTGAGATGGAGTCTCATTCTGTCACCCAGGCTGGAGTGCAGTGGCGTGATCTCAGCTCACTGCAACCTCTGCCTCCCAGGTTCAAGAGATTCTCCTGCCTCAGCCTCCCAAGTAGCTGGGACTACAGGTGTCTGCCACCACACCCAGCTGATTTTTGTATTTTTAGTAGAGGCAGGATTTCCCCATATTGACCAGACTGGTCTCGAACTCCTGACCTCAAGTGATCCACCCACCTCTGCCTCCCAAAGTGCTGAGATTACAGGTGTGAGCCACTGCACCTGGCTGTATTTTAGATTTTGGCAGAATCTAGATTTGAACTCAGATCTGATTGATGTCTTTTCCAATACTTCCAGACAGAATTTTCTGGAAGATTGAACCTGGGGGTGTCAGGGGTTAATTGTGGATGTTCCTATTTGGGGATCTTTTTTTTTTTTTTTTAGACGGAGTCTCGCTCTGTCACCCAGGCTGGAGTGCAGTGGCCAGATCTCAGCTCACTGCAATCTCCGCCTCCCGGGTTCACGCCATTCTCCTGCCTCAGCCTCCGAGTAGCTTGGACTACAGGCGCCGCCACCTCGCCCGCTAGCTTTTTGTATTTTTAGTAGACACGGGTTTCACCGTGTTAGCCAGAGATGGTCTCGATCTCCTGACCTCGTGATCCGCCCATCTCGGCCTCCCAAGTGCTGGGATTACAGGCTTGAGCCACCGCGCCCGGCCCCTATTTGGGATTCTATCCCAGACCTCAACTGAGTTTTCACTTCTCTGAGTCAGCTTAAAATGATTTCCCACCCTTGTTACAAGAATGTTGTTTCTGAACAAACCAACAAGAATCTTGTTACAAATTAATTTTCAAACCCAGGAAGGTAGAAAGCTTAGATTGTTCAGTACATGGAGTTAAATATAACCTCATGCACCAAGCAATACATATAACGCCCTAATTAATAATTCAGAGCGTCAAGTGCGTTGTGGGAAGATGTCATGTCTGCAGTGCCTGTTTGTGGGAAAATTTGCCACCTTAACTGCATTACACTCACCTTCTACCCACCAACCAAAAAGAAACCAAAGACATTTGCCAAGAAGTGGCAACATATATTAATGACAAAGGCAAGAATAGTATTATTCTAATTTACCAGTTTAGTGTCACTGAATAGAGAAGGGCTTCTTTAAATCCGATCTTCTGAGACAATGGAGATTTTGATGATTTTTGCCTCCATTACAGTGTTTTATATTCGTGTTCCTAAGAACTGGGTCAGATTTTGCAGTAGTTCTGGGATTTAATTTGAACAGCCTGATACTTCATTCCTAGGCACAATATATAATTTAATGCCATTTTAATACTTGAGTTTAAGTTAAGTTTTTTTTTTTTTTTAGTTGACTAACCACTCACCCCCCAATACTGTGCATTCTATACGTACTCAATGTAACTTAATTTTTTTCTAAGGAATCCTCTGTGATTTCCCCTCTCGCAGACTCAGCCTTTTTCTTTTCTTTCTATTTTTTTTTTTTTTTTTTTAGCTTTTTTTTTATTATTATTATTATACTTTAAGTTCTAGGGTACATGTGCATAACGTGCAGGTTTGTACATATATACTTTGCCATGTTGGTGTGCTGCACCCATCACTCGTCAGCACCCATCAATTCATCATTTATATCATGTATAACTCCCCAATGCAATCCCTCCCTCCTCCCCCCTCCCCATGATAGGCCCCAGTGTGTGATGTTCCCCTTCCCGAGTCCAAGTGATCTCATTGTTCAGTTCCACCTATGAGTGAGAACATGCGGTGTTTGGTTTTCTCTTCTTGTGAGATTTGCTAAGAATGATGGTTTCCAGCTGCATCCATGTCCCTACAAAGGACGCAAACTCATCCTTTTTGATGGCTGCATAGTATTCCATGGTGTATATGTGGCCACATTTTCTTAATCCAGTCTGTCACAGATGGACATTTGGTTGATTCAAGTCTTTGCTATTGTGAATAGTGCCGCAATAACATACGTGTGCATGTGTCTTTGTAGTAGAGTAATTTATAATCCTTTGGGTATATACCCAGTAGTGGGATGGCTGGTCATTGTACATCTAGTTCTAGATCCTTGAGGAATTGCCATACTGTTTTCCATAATGGTTGAACTAGTTTACAATCCCACCAACAGTGTAAAAGTGTTCCTATTTCTCCACATCCTCTCCAACACCTGTTGTTTCCTGACTTCTTAATGATTGCCATTCTAACTGGTGTGAGATGGTATCTCATTGTGGTTTTTGATTTGCATTTCTCTGATGGCCAGTGATGATGAGCATTTTTTCATGTGTCTGTTGGCTGTATGGATGTCTTCTTTTGAGAATGTCTGTTCATATCCTTTCCCCACTTTTTGATGGGGTTTTTTCTTGTATATTTGTTTGAGTTCTTTGTAGATTCTGGATATTAGCCCTTTGTCAGATGAGTAGTTGCAAAAATTTTCTCCCATTCTGTAGTTGCCTGTTCACTCTGATGGTATTTCTTTTGCTGTGCAGAAGCTCTTTAGTTTAATTAGATCCCATTTGTCAATTTTGGCTTTTGCTGCCGTTGCTTTGGTGTTTTAGACATGAAGTCCTTGCCCATGCCTATGTCCTGAATGGTACTACCTAGATTTTCTTCTAGGATTTTTATGGTATTAGGTCTAACATTTAAGTCTCTAATCCATCTTGAATAATCTTCGTATAAGGGGTAAGGAAAGGATCCAGTTTCAGCTTTCTACTTATGGCTAGCCAATTTTCCCAGCACCTTTATTAAATAGGGAATCCTTTCCCTTTCTTGTTTCTCTCAGGTTTGTCAAAGATCAGATGGCTGTAGATGTGTGGTATTATTTCTGAGGACTCTGTTCTGTTCCATTGGTCTATATCTCTGTTGTGGTACCAGTACCATGCTGTTTTGGTTACTGTAGCCTTGTAGTATAGTTTGAAGTCAGGTAGCGTGACGCCTCCAGCTTTGTCCTTTTGACTTAGGATTGTCTTGGCAATGCGGGCTCTTTTTTGGTTCCATATGAACTTAAAAGCATTTTTTCCAATTCTGTGAAGAAACTCATTGGTAGCTTGATGGGATGGCATTGAATCTATAAATAACCTTGGGCAGTATGGCATTTTCATGATATTGATTCTTCCTATCCATGAGCATGGTATGTTCTTCCATTTGTTGTGTCCTCTTTTATTTCACTGAGCAGTGGTTTGTAGTTCTCCTTGAAGAGGTCCTTTACATCCCTTGTAAGCTGGATTCCTAGTATTTTATTCTCTTTGAAGCAATTGTGAATGGAAGTTCATTCCTGATTTGGCTCTCTGCTTGTCTGTTACTGGTGTATAAGAAGCTTGTGATTTTTGCACATTAATTTTGTATCCTGAGACTTTGCTGAAGTTGCTTATCAGCTTAAGAGATTTTGGGCTGAGACAATGGGGTTTTCTAAATATACAATCATGTCATCTGCAAACAGGGACAATTTGACTTCTTCTTTTCCTAACTGGATACCTTGATTTCTTTCTCTTGCCTGATTGCCCTAGCCAGAACTTCCAACCTATGTTGAATAGGAGTGGTGAGAGAGGGCATCCCTGTCTTGTGCCATTTTCAAAGGGAATTTTTCCAGTTTTGCCCATTCAGTATGATATTGGCTGTGGTTTGTCATAAATAGCTCTTATTATTTTGAGGTACGTTCCATCAATACCGAATTTATTGAGCGTTTTTAGCATGAAGGGCTGTTGAATTTTGTCAAAAGCCTTTTCTGCATCTATTGAGATAATCATGTGGTTCTTGTCTTTGGTTCTGTTTATATGCTGGATTACGTTTATTGATTTGCGAATGTTGAACCAGCCTTGCATCCCAGGGATGAAGCCCACTTGATCATGGTGGATAAGCTTTGTGATGTGCTGCTGAATCCGGTTTGCCAGTATTTTATTGAGAATTTTTGCATCGATGTTCATCAGGGATATTGGTCTAAAATTCTCTTTTTTTTTGTGTCTCTGCCAGGCTTTGGTATCAGGATGATGTTGGCCTCATAAAAGAGTTAGGGAGGATTCCCTCTTTTTCTATTGATGGAATTTCAGAAGGAATGGTACCAGCTCCTCCTTGTACCTCTGGTAGAATTCAGCTGTGAATCCATCTGGTCCTGGACTTTTTTTGGTGGGTAGGCTATTAATTGTTGCCTCAATTCAGAGACTGCTATTGGTCTATTCAGGGATTCAACTTCTTCCTGGTTTAGTCTTGGAAGAGTGTAAGTGTCCAGGAAATTATCCATTTCTTCTAGATTTTCTAGTTGATTTGCATAGAGGCATTTATAGTATTCTCTGATGTTTTGTATTTCTGTGGGGTCAGTGGTGATATCCCCTTTATCATTTTTATTGCGTCTATTTGATTCCTCTCTCTCTTTTCTTCTTTATTAGTCTTGCTAGCGGTCTGTCAATTTTGTTGATCTTTTCAAAAAACCAACTCCTGGATTCATTGATTTTTTGGAGGGTTTTTTGTGTCTCTATCTCCTTCAGTTCTGCTCTGATCTTAGTTATTTCTTGCCTTCTGCTAGCTTTTGAATGTTTTGCTCTTGCCTCTCTAGTTCTTTAATTGTGATGTTAGAGTGTCAATTTTAGATCTTTCCTGCTTTCTCTTGTGGGCATTTAGTGCTATAAATTTCCCTCTACCACTGCTTTAAATGTGTCCCAGAGATTCTGGTATGTTGTATCTTTGTTCTCATTGGTTTCAAAGAACATCTTTATTTCTGCTTTCATTTCGTTATGTACCCAGTAGTCATTCAGGAGCAGGTTGTTCAGTTTCCATGTAGTTGAGCGGTTTTGATTGAGTTTCTTAGTCCTGAGTTCTAGTTTGATTGCACTGTGGTCTGAGAGACAGTTTGTTATAATTTCTGTTCTTTTACATTTGCTGAGGAGTGCTTTACTTCCAATTATGTGTCAGTTTGATGTCGATGTGGTGCTGAGAAGATGTATATTCTGTTGATTTGGGGTGGAGAGTTCTATAGAGTCTATTAGGTCCGCTTGGTGCAGAGATGAGTTCAATTCCTGGATATCCTTGTTAACTTTCTGTCTCGTTGATCTGTCTAATGTTGACAGTGGAGTGTTGAAGTCTCCCATTATTATTGTATGGGAGTCTAAGTCTCTTTGTAGGTCTCTAAGGACTTGCTTTATGAATCTGGTGCTCCTGTATTGGGTGCATATATTTAGGATTAGCTCTTCCTGTTGAATTGATCCTTTACCATTATGTAATGGCCTTCTTTGTCTCTTTTGATCTTTGATGGTTTAAAGTCTGTTTTATCAGAGACTAGGATTGCAACCCCTGCTTTTTTTTGTTCTCCATTTGCTTGGTAGATCTTCCTCCATCCCTTTATTTTGAGCCTATGTGTGTCTCTGCATGTGAGATGGGTCTCCTGAATACAGCAGACTGATGGGTCTTGACTCTTTATCCAGTTTGCCAGTCTGTGTCTTTTAATTGGAGCATTTAGTCCATTAACATTTAAGGTTAACATGGTTATGTGTGAACTTGATCCTGCCATTATGATATTAACTGGTTATTTTGCTCGTTAGTTGATGCAGTTTTCTTCCTAGCCTCGATGGTCTTTACATTTTGGCATGTTTTTGCAATGGCTGGTACCGGTTGTTCCTTTCCATGTTTAGGGCTTCCTTCAGGTCTCTTGTAAGGCAGGCCTGGTGGTGACAAAATCTCGAAGCATTTGCTTATCTGTAAAGGATTTTATGAAACTTAGTTTTGGCTGGATATGAAATTCTGGGTTTAAAATTCTTTCTTTTAAGAACATTGAATATTGGCCCCCACTCTCTTCTGGCTTGTAGAGTTTCTGCCGAGAGGTCTGCTGTTAGTCTGATGGGCTTCCCTTGTGGGTAACCCGACTTTCTCTCTGGCTGCCCTTAAGATTTTTTCCTTCATTTCAACTTTGGTGAATCTGGCAATTATGTGTCTTGGAGTTGCTCTTCTGGAGGAGTATCTTTGTGGTGTTCTCTGTATTTCCTGAATTTGAATGTTGGCCTGCCCTACTAGGTTGGGGAAGTTCTCCTGGATGATATCCTGAAGAGTGTTTTCCAACTTGGTTCCATTTTCCCCTCCCACTTTCAGGCACCCCAATCAGACGTAGATTTGGTCTTTTTACATAATCCCATACTCTTGCAGGCTTTGTTCATTTCTTTTTCTTCTTTTTTCTTTTGGTTTCTCTTCTCACTTCATTTCATTCATTTGATCCTCAATCCTGATACTCTTTACTCTTTCTTCTTCAGTGATCGAGTCGGTTACTGAAGCTTGTGCATTTGTCACGTATTTCTCGTGTCATGGTTTTCATCTCTGTCATTTCGTTTTGATCTTCTCTGAATTAATTAGTCTAGCTGTCAATTTCTTCAGTCTTTTTTCAAGATTTTTAGTTTCTTGCGCTGGTACGTAATTCCTCCTTTAGCTCTGAGAAGTTTGATGGACTGAAGCCTTCGTCTCTCATCTCGTCAAAGTCATTCTCTGACCAGCTTTGATCCGTTGCTGGCGATGGGCTGCGCTCCTTTGCAGGGGGAGATGCGCTCTTATTCTTTGAATTTCCAGCTTTTCTGCCCTGCTTCTTCCCATCTTTGTGGTTTTATCTGTCTCTGGTCTTTGATGATGGTGACGTACTGATGGGGTTTGGTATAGGTGTCCTTCCTATTTGCTAGTTTTGTCTGACAGTCAGAAGGACTGTCTGTTGGTCTGTTGGAGATTGCTTGAGGTCCACTCCAGACGCTGTTTGCCTGGGTATCAGCAGCAGAGGTTGCCGAAGATAGAATATTGCTGAACAGCGAGTGTACCTGTCTGATTCTTCCTTTGGAAGTTTCCTCTCAGGGGTGGACTCCACCCTGTGAGGTGTGGTTGTCAGACTGCCCCTAGTGGGGGATGTCTCCCAGCTAGGCTACTCAGGGGTCAGGGACCCACCTGAGCAGGCAGTGTGTCCTTTCTCGGATCTCAACCTCCGCGTTGGGAGATCCACGGCTCTCCCCAAAGCTGTCAGAGTCGTTCGCGTCTGCACCGGCCCCCGCTGCTTTCCCTATTGGACTTCAGCTGTGGGCTCTCCCCAGAGGTGGAGTCTACAGAGACAGGCAGGCTTCCTTGAGCTGCTTGAGCTCCACCCAGTTCCAGCTTCCCAGCGGCTTTGTTTACCTACTTAAGCTCAGCAATGGCGGGCGCCCCTCCCCAGCCTCGCTGCTGCCTTGCGGATAGATCGCCGCAGACTGCTGAGTTAGCAGTGAGGGAGGCTCCGTGGGCGTGGGACCCTCCCGGCCAGGTGTGGGATATATTCTCTGGTGTGCCTGTTTTCCTTAAAGCGCAGTATTGGGTTGGGAGTTACCCGATTTTCCAGGTGTTGTGTGTCTCAGTTCCCCTGGCTAGGAAAACGGATTTCCTTCCCCCTTGCGCTTCCAGGTGAGGCGATGCCTCGCCCTGCTTCAGCTCTCGCTGGTGAGGCTGCAGCAGCTGACCAGCACCGATTGTCCGGCACTCCCTAGTGAGATGACCCCAGTACCTCAGTTGAAAATGCAGAAATCACCGGTCTTCTGTGTCGCTCGCGCTGGGAGTTGGAGACTGGAGCTGTTCCTATTCGGCCATCTTGCTCCGCCCCCTTCTTTTCTATTTTGAGACAGAGTTTCACTCTTGTTGCCCAGGCCAAAGTGCCATGGCGCAATCTCAGCTCACTGCAACCTCTGCCTCCCGGGTGCAAGCAATTCTCCTGCCTCAGCCTCCCGAGTAGCTGGGATTACAGGCATCCACCACCAAGCCCAGCTAATGTTTTGTATTTTAAGTAGAGAGGGGGTTTTACCATGTTGGCCAGGCTGGTCTTGAACCCCTGACCTCAGGTGATCCACCTGCCTCAGCCTCCCAAAGTGCTGGGATTACAGGCATGAGCCACCGCGCCCGGCCAGACTCAGTCTTTTTCACTCCACACATCGTCTCCCTCATCCCAAGCCAGCCAAAAGTAAGTTGTATCTTTTCTGATCCTTTGGGGGTATTTTATCATTCTTTATCTTACACAGCAGGATGCCTCCTTTAGTTGGAACTTTAATTTATTTCTAAGCAAAAGAATTTACTTGTTAAAAGCTGTCTGGGTCCTGTTTATAAGTTTATTCAGTACAGTTACAGTCATGCACCATATAATGATGTTTTAATCAACAGTCCAGACTGCATATATGAAGTTGGTCCCATAAAATCATACCATTTACTGTGCCTTTTCTATGTTTAAATACACAAATACTTACCATTGTGTTACAGTTGCCTACAGTATTCAATATAGTCACATGCTGTATAGGTTAGTAGCCTAGAAGCAATAGGCTACACCATACAGTCTAGGTCTGTAGTAGGCTATCTAGGTTTGTGTAAGCACACTCCATGATTTCGCACAATGATAAAATCGCCTAACCATGCATTTCTCAGAACGTATCCCCATTGTTATGTGAGGCATGACTGTATTTGTAAGTGGCATGTAAACCAGCCCAGTCCACCACCAAAATACTTTCAGTTAAGTAGCTTAGAATATATTTATACTTCGGAATACACTGTACTTTGAAGCTGTAATAAGAACAGAAAGCTCTATGGATCAATTGTAGATATATTGTTAAGTGAAAAAAAAGTAGCACAACATTTTGTATTGCATAACACCATTTATGTAAAAAGGGGTGGAATATATAGAGATATGTGTGTATTTGCTAGTATATACATAAAATAACTCTGAAGGAAACACACAAAAAACTGATTGAATTGGTTGCTTCTGGGGAGAAGATATGGGGGCTGAGGGCAGGAGTGGGGAGACTATATATCTTTGTTACTTTGTGAATTTTGAACCATGCAAATGTACTACCAGGTCAAAAAATAAAGGAACATGGCTGGGCACAGTGGCCCATGCCTGTAATCCCAGTACTTTGGGAGGCCAAGGGGGTGGATCACTTGAGGCCAGGACTTTGAGACCAGCCTGGGCAACATGGTGAAATCCTGTCTCTACCAAAAATACAAAAATTAGTTGGGCATGGTGGCACGTACCTGTAGTCCCAGCTACTCTGGAGGCCGAGGCAGGAGAATCACTTGAACCCAGGAGGCGGAGGTTGTAGTGAGCCGAGATTGTGCCACTGCACTCTAACCTGGGCAGTAGAGTGAGACTAAGTAGCAAACAAAAGGAAGGCAAAACAACAACACAGGCTGTCTAGGAGGAGGTAGCAGATCACCTTGGAGCTGACCTTTGTCCAGCCCTCTTACGCTGTAAATATTACTGGCAACAGACAACCATTGGCCCCGGGGAGGGTTAGAGCAAGATCTTTCTTTGTGTCTCGATATAACCTGTTCTCCCAGTAACCGTTGGTACACAAAGACTATCCCAGAGCAAGTTTTTGTGAGGGGTCAAAGAGATTCCTGAGATTAGAGAATTCAGGGTCTGGCCCTCTCTGATGGGTGGAGAAGGGTCTTGGTGGGCTCAGCTGCCAGACAGGGGACATGGGAACCCTTGGGGAACTCATCAAGCAGGAAGAAGCTGGACGAAGCTCAACGTCGGGGTACGGATTGTTGTTGGGAAAGGCAGGTTTCGAGACAGAGTTTCGCTCTTGTCACCCAGGCTGGAGTGGAGTGTAATGGTGCGATCTTGGCTTACTGCAACCTCCACCTCCTGGGTTCAGGCGATTCTCCTGCCTCAGCCTCCTCAATAGCTGGGACTACAGACGTACGCCACCATGCCTGGCTAATTTTGTATTTTTAGTGGAAACGGGGTTTCATGTCGTTGGCCAGGGTGGTCTTGAACTTCTGTCCTCAGATCATCCACCCACCTCGGCCTCCCAAAGTGTTGGTATTACAGGCGTGAGCCACTGCGCCCGGCCAGGAAAGGCAGATTCTTATTGAGGGTGTGGTTGGGGCTGCTGCTGCAACCCCTCAGACGTGTTGTGGAAACAAGAGCTGAGTGTTTCAGGGAAAAGCAAGGAGCCATACACTTGGGATCCCAGCTCTTGGTGCCTCATCCCAGGGGTCCCCAGGGAGGGGTCAGCCTTCCTTGGAGAGCTTTTAGGGCCTGGACAGGTGCTGGGCTGCAGTGAAGTAGGATGGCTGGACAGAAAAAGACTGCTGGTTTTTATCAGCAAAACTCAGGGGCAGTCCAGGTGCTGTGGCTCAGGCTGTAATCCCAGCACTTTGGGAGGCCAAGGCAGGAGGATTGCTTGAGGCCATGAGTTCAAGATCAGCCTGGGCAACATAGCAAGACCTTGTCTCTACAAAAAATAAAAAAAAAATAACTGGGCATAATAGTGTGCCTGTAGTCCCAGCTACTCAGGAGCTTGAGGCAGGAGGATCACTTATGCCCAAGAGTTCAAGGTTACAGTGAGCCATGGTCACATCGCTGCACTCCAGCCTGGGTGACAGTGAGACCTCGTCCCAAAAGAAAGTGACAGTAACCATTAAGGTATTATTGTTAATGATTTTGGGGGCAATATTGATATTACAGTTATGTTTACAAGGATTCTTTTTTGTTTTCGAGATGGAGTCTCACTCTGTCGCCCAGGCTGGGGTGCAGTGGCGCAATGTCAGCTCACTGCAACCTCTGCCTCCCTGGTTCAAGCGATTCTCGTCCCTCAGCCTCCTGAGTAGCTGCGATTACAGTTGCGCCCCATCATGCCCAGCTAATTTTTGTATTTTTAGTAGAGACAGGGTTTCACCATGTTGTCCAGGCTGGTCTTCAACTCCAACCTCAGGTGATCCGCCCGCCTCGGCCTCCCAAAGTGCTGGGATTACAGACATGAGCCACCATACCTGGCCTAAGGATTCTTTCTCTTTAAAAGATACATGCTGAAGTATTTGTGGGTTAAAAAATATGATGTCTGGGATTTGCTTCAAAACACCCAGTAGGCTAGCCAGGCATGGTGGCATGTGCCTGTAGTCCCAGCTATTCAGGAGGCTGAGGCAGGAAGATCACTTGAGCCCAGGAGGTCAAGGCTGCAGTGAGCTGAGATTGCACCACTGCACTTCAGCCTGGGCGACAGAGTGAGACCCTGTCTCAGACAAAACAAAACAAAACAATCCAGTAGAAAGTGAGGTACAGATGAAACCAGATTGGCTATAAATTGATGCTAGTTATTCTGGGTGATGGGTTCTTAAGGATTCACTATACTATTTTCTCTCCTTTTGTGTAAGCTTGAAAATGTTAATGTTGAGGCAGGGCGCGGTGTTGAAAAAACAAAAGTCATATGAACCTATTTAATCCCAAACTGGTAAAATCTGTCCTATTAATTACCCTTCTGTATTATTTGTTCCTGAGCTCTTTTGATCTTTTTTTTTTTTTTTTTTTTTTAATCTCTCTAGCTCTAGGTCAGCTCCCTGAAGTGAAGAACTTGTCTTGAACATCTTGCTCTCTCAGCACCAAGTTTGTTGCTGGGCACACTGAGGCAGTAGAGGATAGTGATTAAGAGTTTGGGACGCTTACCACCACTCAAATCTGAGCATGGCCCCTGAGTAACGGGGCAGGTTCCTTAGCTTGTCTATGCCTCAGTTCCTCACTGTAAAGAAGATAATGTACCCCAAAGGTGTTGTAAGAATCAGATGAGATAATAGATAAAGCTTATAGCATGGTGCCTAATATAGAAAGACTGAAAAATGTTTATTGCCAGGCACGGTGGCTCATGCCTGTGATCCCAGCACTTTGGGAGGCTGAAGCGAGAGAATTGCTTGATGCCAGGAGCTTGAGACCAGCCTGGGCAACATAGCGAGACCTCATGTCTACTAAACATTTTTTAAAAATCAGCCAGGCGTAGTGGTGTGCACCTGTAGTCCCAGCTACTCAGGAGGCTGAGGTGGGTGGATCCCTTGAGCCAGAAGGTCGAGGTCGCAGTGAGCTATAATAGTGCCACTGCACTCCAACCTGGGCGGTAGAGTGAGACTCTGTCTCAAAAAAAAAAAAAACGCAACTGGGTAAGGTGGCTCACGCTTGTAATCCCAGCTCTTTGGGAGGCCAAGGCAAGTGGATGATCACTTGAGGCCAGGAGTTTGAGACCAGCCTGGGCAACATGGCAAAATCCCATCTCTACTAAAAATACAAAAAAATAGGCAGGCTTGATGGCACACGCCTGTAATCCTAGCCACTTGGTAGGCCGAGGCACGAGAATAACTTGAACCCAGGAGGTGGAGGTTGCAGTGAGCTGAGATTGCACCACTGCACTCCAGCCTGGGTGACAGAGCAAGATTTAAAAAAAAAAAAAAAAAGATTCGCCTCTAATAGAACACAGTGGAAGTGAGGCCGTGTGATTTTCAAGGCTAGGCCACAAAAGGCATTACAAGCAATATGACTTCTGCCTGGCACTGTCCCTTTGGAAGTCTTCAGAGCTTTGAGCCACAATATATGAAGTCTGGTTCCCCTGATGCCGCCATGCAGAGAAACCACAGAGGGATGGCAGAAGCTGGAGGAGCCCCAGCTATACCAGCTCCCAGCTGTGCCGAGTCTTCCCAGCCCAGGCACTACACATAAAGGGAGCAAGCCTTCAAGATGACTCCAGGCCTAGAATTCAGTGGAAATATATAAAACGCTGTACTCAACAGAGAATACATATTCTATTCAGTTGTGAAAAATTTATAAAAATTAACCAAGACTTAGCCTTCAAAGAAACTCTGAATGTATTCCAAAAGAAGTGTCATATAAGCCATATTATCAGACCATAATACAACAAAATTAGAGTGTAACAAGAATGAATAACCCAAATAACTCTATCCTTTTGGAAATTTGAAAATATCCTTTCCCTCACATAAATCAACAAGAATAAGGCTGGGCACAGTGGCTGTAATCCCAGTACTTTAGGAGGTCAAGGCAGGTGGATCGCTTGAGCCCAGGAGTTGGAGACCAGCCTGGGCATGTAATGCCCAGACCCGCGATGACCCGAAAGCAACCACCAGAGTCCAGAGACAAAGCCAAGCGGCAGGGATCGCTTTATTTCGAGTTCGAACTCGGTTCCCTCCAGCTAGGTATCAGATCCTAGGGAGAGACCCCGAGCTCGGTGTTCAGCCGTCTTTTATAGTCAGACACAAACAAGTTACAGCAAATTACAGAGTCACTGGGGATTGTTACAGTTGTAGGTTTACAATTGGTTGACATTTAAAGTTAAACATTAGTCAGTGTTCATTGGTTCCCGCCCTTTGACCAAACCACAAACGGCCACTTGCCCTGCTAGGGGCTTTCCAGGTAACCTTGTTATTTTAGCATTAAGGGGAGTTTCCTGACTTTTCTGACCTCTGATATTCAGTATTTTTCCACTCCTCAGCAACAGAGCAAGACCTGTCTATTATATAAATAAAAAAATATTTAAAACACACAAGAATAAACAATGTTTTATCTAGGAAAGGGAGAATAAAAGATTAATGATGACCAAAGAGGCCGGGCGCGGTGGCTCACGCCTGTAATCCCAACACTTTGGGAGGCTGAGGTGGGTAGGTCACTTGAGTCAGGAGTTCGAGACCAGCCTAGCCAACATGGTGAAACACCATCTCTACTAAAAATACAAAAGTAGCTGGGCATGGGGGAGCACACCTGTAATCCCAGTACTCGGGAGGCTGAGGCAACAGAATCGCTTGAACCCAGAAGGTGGAGATTGCAGTGAGCCTAGATCATGCCACGGCACTCCAGTTGGGTGACAGGGCGAGACTGAAAAAAAAAAAAAAAAAAAAGAAAGGAAGAAAGGGCCGGGTGCAGTGGCTCGCACTGTAATCCCAGCACTTTGAGAGGTCGAGGCTGGCGGATCACGAGTCAAGAGATTGAGACCATCCTGGCTAACACGGTGAAACCCCCCCGTCTCTACTAAAAATACAAAAAATTAGCGGGCGTGGTGGGGGTGCCTATAATCCCAGCTACTCAGGAGGTGAGCAGGAGAATGGTGTGAACCCGGGAGGTGGAGCTTGCAGTGAGCCAAGATAGCGCCACTGCCCTCTAACCTGGACCTGGACGACACAGCGAGACTCCGTCTCAAAAAAAAAAAAAAAGCAAGAAAGAAGGAAGGAAGGAAGGAGAAAAGGAAAGAAAAGAAAAACAAAATTCTTCACCTGGGCCAGGTGTGGTGGCTCATGCGTGTAATGTCAGCACTTTGGGAGACCAGAAGGATCACTTGAACCCAGGAGTTTGAGACCAGCCAGGGCAACATAGTGAGACCCCTGTCTCTACAAAAACCAAAAATTAACCAGGCATGGTGGTGCTCACCAGTAGTCCCAGCTACTTGGAAGGATGATGTGGGAGGGCCTCTTGAGCCCAGGAGGTTGAGGCTGTGGTGATTGCACCACTGCATTCCAGCCTGGGCGACAGAGCGAGACCCTGTTTCAAAAAAGAAAAAAAAAACCAAAATACAAAAAGAAAATACTTCAGTCTGAATGAACAAAACTTCCTCAAATATTAAATAACACTGATCTAACAAGTTAACCTTTTAAATCCAGTGAACTTAAAGTTCTCCTGAATATTCTGGTACAATTCAACAGTACAAATTGAACTTAAAATCCTAAGACTACAATCAGTCACATATTTGAAGTTTAGAGTCACATGGCTGTTTCTCCAACTGGCTAAATTTGTTAAACATTACAAGAACATATCATGCCCAATTTGCTCAGAATCATTTTCTTCTTTGTTTTTTTTTTTTCTTTTAAAGACAAAGTCTCACTCTGTCACCCAGGCTGGAGTTCTGTGGCACAATCACGGCTCATATTGCACCCTTGATCTCCGGGGCTCAAGCAATCCTCCTGCCTCAGCCTCCCAAAGTGCTGGGACTGCAGGCATGAGCCACAGCGCCCAGCCACCTCAGATTCTGTACAAGAAAATACGGGCCACTCTGAAACATTTCTAAACTTAATTAGAAATCTTACCTGGGTTGAAAGATGTTACCCGATAAGGAACATGGTTATCACTCCAGGGAAATGAAGTTACTTCTGACTGGAAATTTTGGCCACACATAAGCTCTGGAACCAGAGAGAGCTGGGGGAATTCCTCTCCTTCCAGGAGGAAACTAATGGTTTATCAGCATGCTTGAGTTGCAAAAAGAATACACATTCACATTGAAGTTGCTAAATCAATGATTCTATAACTCCAAGGGTGGTCAAAGCCCACATTAACTACTTCTTTAGTCTCCTCATTTAAATCTACAAGCCCTACCTAGGCTGAGCACTTCAACAGATTTTGCATTTCTTTGACTCTTAAAAAGCGTGTACATAGGCTGGGCACGGTGGCTCATGCCTGTAATCCCAGCACTATGGGAAGCTGAGGTGGGCCTATCACCTGAGGTCAGGAGTTCGAGACCAGCCTGGTCAACATGGTGAAAGCCCATCTCTACTAAAAATACAAAAAGTAGCCAGGCGTAGTGGTGTGCGTCTGTAGTCCCAGCTACTCTGGAAGCTGAGGCAGGAAAATCACTTGAACCCAGGAGGCAGAGGTTGCAGTAAGCCGAGTTTGCGCCACTGCACTCCAGACTGGGTGACAGAGCGAGATTCCATCTCAAAATAAATAAATAAAATAAAATTTTAAAGAGTATGTATATATCTTCCTGCCTAGGTCTAAAGACCTTTGAGGTCACCGGGCACTATGCTCAAGCCTGTAATACCAGCATTTTGGGAGACCAAGGCAGGCTGATCACTTGTGGCCAGGAGTTCAATATCAGCCTGGACAACATGGTGGAACCCCATCTCTACAAGAAATACAAAAATCAGCTGGGCGTGGTGGTGTACGCCTGTAATCCCAGTTACTCAGGAGGCTGAGGCAGGAGAATCGCTTGAACTGGGGAGGTGGAGGGTTGCAGTGAGCCGAGATTGCGCCACTGCACTCCAGCCTGGGTGACAGAGTGAGGTTCCATCTCAAAATAAATAAATAATAAATAAAATAAGAAATTAAATTAAATGTAAAAAGACCTTTGAACTTTACAGGAATTCTGCATTCTTTCCCGGCTTCAGAAGCATGCAATACTTTCAGATACTAACATATTAAACTGAATTCTGGAAGTCTTAAAGGGTTTTGTCTGATTTGTTTCACAGAACATGAGGTTCGTTCAACTGACATTAAACACCCTGGGAAAATAGTTTGGAAAAGTAACTGAATACGTTTATGAGCAATTAGAGTAGATGTGGTGTTGTTTTGTTGTGATTTGTTTTTTAGACTGAGTTTCACTCTTGTTGCCCAGGCTGGAGTGCAGTGGCGTGATCTCGTCTCACCACAACCTCCACCTCCCAGGTTCAAGCGATTCTCCTCTCTCAACCTCCCGAGTAGCTGGGATTATAGGCAAGCGCCACCACACCAGGCTAATTTTGTATTTTTAGTGGAGATGGGGTTTCTCCATGTTGGTCAGGCTGGTCTCGAACTCCTGACCTCAGGTGATCCACTCACCTTGGCCTTGCAAAATGCTGGGATTATAGGCATGAGCCACCACGCCCTGCCGAGACCCTGTCTCTTATAAATAAAATAAGACACACAATGGCAGCTTGGAGAAAGGAGAGACGGCCCACTCTTCCATGGTGATGGGCTACTGTCTCCTTACAACTAGTTAGGGCTCACAGGGGTACTGGACAGGCCACCCACCAGTTATCTCATTATGGGCCACTGATGAGTCTATTTCTCTTGGCTCCCAGGAGAGAAATCCTTTGCTTGTCAGCCTTCAGCAGGTTTCCTCTGCAAACCAACCTCCTATGATCCCTTTGCATGCCAGCCAGGGGTGTTCCAGTTTTCTGTAATTCCTACGAATACATGCAGCCTAAAGAAGGAGCCTGTGCTTTACCACTGGGACCTTACTGGGGAAGAAGGTTAGGAAGGTGGTGACTGGCTGCCTGGCTTCAGGGTGCTGGGGCTGCTAATGTGGGTGGCTCTTTTAGCGTGATAAATGCTGCAGCTGAAATCAATCTTTCTTTCTTTCTTTCTCTCTCTTTCTCTTTCTTTCTTTTTCTTTTTCTTTTGTTTTGATGGAGTTTTGCTCTTTCACCCAGGCAGGCTAGAGTGCAGTGTCACAATCTCAGGTCACTGCAACCTCTGCCCTCCGGGTTCAAGTGATTCTCCTGCCTCAGCCTCCCGAGTAGCTGGGATTACAGGCACCTGCCACCACTCTTGGCTACTTTTTGTATTTTTAGTAGAGATGGGGTTTCACCGTGTTGGCCAGGCTGGTCTTGAACTCCTGACCTCAGGTGATCCACCCGCCTTGGCCTCCCAAAGTGCTAGGATTACAGGCGTGAGCCACCACGCCCGGCCTGAAATGTTCTTTCTTGCATCTCAGACTTTCCTCCCTTCTTCCAGAAGTACATCCCTTAAAGAGTTCCTTAACTGGGAGTTAGCTGCTGGTAAAACCTCAACTAACAACCAAAATTTCCATTGTTTTTTACCCTTCTTTTTGAAATACAGTTTACTACAGTGTAAAATTCCAGGTTGATGGTTATTTTCCTCTCAGCACTTTAAAAATAGCATTTGGGCTGGTGCAGTGGCTCACACCTGTAATCCCAGCACTTTGGAAGGCTGAAGCAGGAGGATTGCTTGTATCATCCGGGAGTTCCAGACCAGGCTGGGCAACATAGTGAGACCTCATTTCCACAAAAAAAAAAAAAAAGAGAGAAAGAAAAAAGAAAGAAAAATTAGCCAGGCATGGTGATGCACACCTATAGTCCCAGCTATCTGGGAGTCTGAGACGGGATGATTGCTTGAGCCAGGGAGGTTGAGGCTGCAGGGAGCTATGATTATACCACTGCACTCCTGCACTCCAGCCTGTAGGACAGAATGAGATTGTCTAAAAAAAACAAAGCAAAAAGATAAAAGAGAACCCATAGAATAGGAGAAAATATTTGAAAAACATATATTGGATAAGGATCTGGAATTAAGAATGTATAAAGGATTCTTATAACTCAATAATAAAAGACAACCCAATTAAAAATGGAGAAAGGATTTGGATAGACATGTCTCCATGGAAGATATACAAATGGTCAATAAGCACATGAAAAGATTCTCAGCATCATTAGCCATCAGATAAATGCAAGTCAAAGCCACCATGAGATACCACTTCATGCCCACTAAGGTAGCTATAATAAAAAAGACAGATGATAGGAAGTGCTGACAAGGCTGTGGAGAAATTGGAATTCTCATTCATTACTGGTTCCCACCAATAATATAAAATGGTATGATATAAAATAGTACAGCTGCTCTGGAAAACAGTTTGGTAGTTCCTCGAGATGTTAAACAGAGAGTTGCCATATGACCCAGAAATTCCACTCCTAGATATATACCCAAGAAAAATGAAAAGATATGTCCACACAAAACTTGTTTGTAAAAGTTTATAGCAGCATTATTTATAATAGCCAAAAGATGGAAACAATCCAAATGTCCATCAACTGACCAATGGATAAATTTAACACAGTATATCCACATAATGGCATATTATTTTGCCATAAAAAGGAATGCAGTACTGATGCATGCTACAGCATAAATGAACTTTGAAAATATGCCTAGTGAAGAAAGCCAGTCATGAAGGACCACATATCATATCATTCGTTTATATGAAATGTTCAAAATAGGCAAACCTATAAAGAAAGTAGATTAGTGCTTGCCAGAGGCTGGGGGAAGAGGGAAATGGGGAAGTGACTACTAATGGATAAGGAGTTTCCTTTTTGGAGCAATAAAAATGTTCTGGAATTAGATAGTGGTGATGCTTCTACAACTTTGTGAATATACTAAAAACCACTTAATCATAACTTTGAATAAATAAGTTGTGTGGTATTTAAATTACAGTTTTAAAAAAGGACATTTGGATGTCTCCTGGTTTCCACTGTTGCTGTTGGGAGTTATGCTGACATTCTGATTCTTCTTTTATAGGTAATTTTCTCCACTCTTCCCCCCAGGCTGCTTTAGAACCTTCTCTGTTTTTTTCTTTGGTTCTACATTTCACTCTTTGTGTCTCAATATGAATTTTTTTATCCTATTTTAATTTGTTGAACTCCTTGGATCTGAGGATTCATGTCTTTCATTAATTTTGGAAACTTCTCAGCCATTATATCCCCTCAAATATTACCTTTCTTCTCTTTTTTTTTCTTCTGAGACTCCAAGCAAGCATTGATTAGACTATTTTATCCTCCATATCTATTAACTCTTCCTTTATATTTTCCCTCTCTCTCTTTTTTTTTTTTTTAGAGATGGGGTCTCATTTTGTCACCCAGGCTGGAGTGCAGTGGCACGATCATAGCTCACTACCGCCTTGACCTCCTAGGCTCAAGCAATCCTCCCGCCTCAGCCTCTGGAGTAGCTGGACCTACTGCACACCACCATGCTGGCTGATTTTTAAATTTTTCGTAGAGATAGGGTATCCATATGTTGCCCAGGCTGGTCTCAAACTGCTGGCTCCAGTGATCTTCCCTCCTCAGCCTCCCAAAGTGTTGGGATTACAGGCATGAGCCA
Organism: Trachypithecus francoisi; assembly: GCF_009764315.1. Lineage (NCBI taxonomy): Eukaryota > Metazoa > Chordata > Mammalia > Primates > Cercopithecidae > Trachypithecus > Trachypithecus francoisi. The sequence continues at coordinate 97,671,512 of NW_022681471.1, forward strand.
CTGCACCTTGCCTATATTTTCATCTCTCTTTCTTTGCTGCATTCTGGGTGATGTCTTAGAACTTTACATTAAAATATTGAACTACTTTCTTGTTTTTTGTTTTGTTTTGCTTTGTTTTTGAGATGGAGTCTCACTCTGTCACCAGTCTGGAGTGCAGTGGCACAATCTCGCCTCACTATAATCTCCACCTCCTGAATTCAAGCGATTCCCCTGCGTCAGCCTCCCGAGTAGCTGGGACTACACACACGCACCACCATGCCTGGCTAATTTTTTGTGTTTTTTAGTAGAAATGGGGTTTCACCATGTTGGCCAGGATGGTCTTGATCTCCTGACCTTGTGATCCACCTACCTCAACCTCCCAAAGTGCTGTGATTACAGGCATGAGCCACCGCGCCCGGCCTATTGAACTACTTTCTCCATCTCTCCACCTGGATGTCTAAAAACATCTCACATATAACACATCCAAGACTAAACTCCTTCCTACCCTAGCCTTCCCATCTTAATAAATGGTAATTCTACTTCTCCAGTTACTCAAACCCAAAGCCTGGTGTTATCCTCACCTTCACTCTTTTCTTCACACTCTACATTCAATCTGTCAGCAAATTATGTCAGCTCTACCCTTAAAATACATCTTATATACAGAGGAGAAAATGCATCTATCTATTCCAGAAGCAAGGACATTGGCCAAAACATGAAACTAGGACCAAATTCCTTAGCAGAGCAGGAGGTAAGAGAAGTTTGTGTTTGTTATTAGACATTATTTTCTGTGCCCTGGACATGAGCCTTTGATCTGCAAAAGATATTCTTCCTGAGGGTATATCTCCTAAGTAAACCAAACTATAGATCAGAAAGTCATTTAGGGGCCTGGTGCAGTGGCTTATGCCTGTAATCCCAGCACTCTGGGAAGCCGAGGCGGGCAGATCACTTGAGGTCAGGAGTTCAAGACAAGGCTGGTCAACATGGTGAAACCCCGTCTCTACTAAGAATACAAAAATTAGCCAGGCATGTGGCAGGTGCCTGTAATCCCAGCTACTCGGGAGGCTGAAGCAGGAAAATCACTTGAACCCGGGAGGTGGAGGTTGCAGTGAACCGAGATCATGCCACTGCACTCTAGCCTGGGCAACAGAGTGAGACTCTGTCTCAATAAATAAATAAATAGATAAATAAATAAATAAATAAATAAATTTTTTAAAAAAGCTATTTAGGAAGCAGATAATTAGAACAAACAAATATTTCCATCAAGCTAACGAGGCCTAATAGACTGGGGTTCTCCACTCTAGGCCCTGTCTAAAGGTCTCAGGCCAGTCATCCAGAATTAGTCATCCTCAGGCTCCCATTCCAATATCTCATCCCTTATACCCCAGAAATTCTGTTTGAATCTGGCCTCTTGCCCCACTCCGCACCCCTGTGCCTTGGTTGGAGCTTCATTGTCATGTCCAGGACTTGTGTAGTGGCCTTCTACCTGGTCTGCCTCCAATATTTCCCCAGCCACTTCATCTTCCAACCTCTCAACAGTCATTCTCCTAGAAAGACTTCTCATCCTACTTCTCTGTTGAAAAGCCATCTTTGGTTCCCCAGGCTTCAGCATCAATGACAACACTTTGGCATGACATTCACACTCTACACACCCTATACTCCAGCCACTGCAAACCTCTCTCCACCCCTCTATAATATTTGGTGTCCTCATGGGTGTGGTTTCTTCTGCCTGAGAAGTTCTTCTGTTCCCTTTCTTCTTGGCAATCATTTACTTGCCCTTCAGAGCAAGCTCATATATTCCTCCTCTAGGAAGACTCTCTAGACTCCTCCAGACGGTGCTCCCCTCTTTCATAGGAACTAACATATTACATTACCAGCTGTCTGCTCCTCCTACTCAACAGACAGCTGCATATTGTCCTGCAGTGCCAGCCACATCCCTGAGACACCATGGTGAAAGTGAAGGCCAGAGTAAATGGGTTTGGCTCTATTGGGTGCCTGGTCACTAGAGCTGCTTTTAACTCTGGCATAGTGGATATTGTTGCCATTGATGACCTCTTCACTGACCTCAACTATATGGTCTACATGTTCTAGTATGATTCCACCCACGGCAAGTTCCACAGCACCATCAAGGCTGAGAATGGGAAGTTTGTCATCAATAGAAATCCCATCACCATCTTCCCAGGAGCGAGGTCCCACCAAAGTCAAATGGGATGATGCTGGCGCTGATGATGTTGTGGAGTCCACCAGTGTCTTCACTACCATGGAGAAGGCTGGGGCTTACTTAGAGGGGGGAGACAAAAGAGTCACCATCTCTGCCCCTTCTGCTGACTTGTGACGGGCAAGAACCCTGAAAAGTATGGAAACAGCCCTGAGAAGGTCAGCAATGCTTCCTGCACCACCAACTGCTTCACCCCCCTGGCCGAGGTCATTCATGACAACTTTGGTATCATGGAAGGACTTGTGACCACCATCCAAGCCATCACTGCCACTCAGAAGACCATGGATGGCCCCTTTGGGAAACTGTGGTATGATGGCCACGGGGCTCTTCAGAACATCATCCCTGCATCTACTGGCACTGTCAAGGCTGTGGGCAAGCTCAGCCCCTAGCTGAATGGGAAACTCACTGGCATGTCCTTTCCTGTCCCCAGCACCAATGCGTCAGTCATGGACCTGACATGTGGTCTGGAGAAACCTGCCAAATGTGATGACATCAAGAAGGTGGTGAAGCAGGCGTCGGAGGACCCCCTCAAGGGCATCCTGGGCTACACTGAGCACCACGTTGTCTCCTCTGACTTTAACAGGGACACTCACTCTTCTGCCTTGCTGCTGGGGCTGGCATTGCCCTCAACGACCAGTTTGTCAAGCTCATTTCCTGTATGACAATACATTGGCTGTAGCCACAGGGTGGTGGACCTCATGGTCCACATGGCCTCCAAGGAGTAAGACCCCTGGACCACCAGCCCCAGCGAGAGAACGAGAGGAAGAGAGGCCCTCAGCTGCTGGGGAGTCCCTGCCGCACTCAGTACTCACCACACTGAGAATCTCCCCTCCCCAGTGTTTCCACCCAGACTCCCGGAAATGGAGGGGCCTAGGGAACCCCACCTTGTCACATACCATCAACTAAGTCCCCTGTACTCAGGCCCAAATAATATTACGTTACCATTATTTGCTTGCATCTACTCCCCTATGACATGTGGAGCCCCTTGAGGGTGATGACCTTGCTTATTCATCTTTGTATTTCCAGAACCTAGCACAGTGCTGGGCTGATAAAGGTGCTCAAAAAAATTTTGATGAGTCAATGAATGTATGAATAAATGAATGAATGAATGAATTTCTGACCATTGTGGTAGACTGCCAATTGGCGGCCCCTAACGAGCCTAACCCTCCAATCCCCGCATTCATGCCCTTGTGCAGTCCCACACTGACTCTGAGCTGGGAAGTGACACATGTCATTTCAGATCACAAACCAGTGGGCAGGATCAATCATATGAACCTGCCTAACTGCAAGATGGAGGGGAGCAGGGTGGCAGCAAGGCATGATGCAAGATCTCAAAGCCAGGACTGCTTAGATACGGACAAATTCTTTTTTTTTTTTTTGAGACAGACTCGCACTCTGCCACCCAGGCTGGAGTGCAGCGACATGATCTCAGCTCACTGCAACCTCGGCCTCCCGGGTTCAAATGATTCTCCTGCCTCAGTCTCCTGAGTAGGTGGAATTACAGGTGTGCACCACCACACCCGGTTAATTTTTGTATATTTAGTAGAGACAGAGTTTCACCATGTTGGCCAGGCTAGTGTTGAACTCCTGACCACAGGTGATCCACCTGCCTTGGCCTCCCAAAGTGCTGGAATTACAGGCATGAGCCACTGCACCTGGCCTGATATGGACAAATTCTTACTCTTTGTCTCCCCTATTCCTAAATTTATACCTTTCTAAAAATGATAAATATGTGTATAGAATATTCCTACATATTCTCACATATACGATCCTTGTAGGAATGCACTGAGAGAAATATCATTGTTGTTATTACATTTTATAGATGAGAAAACTGCAACATGCAAAACCGAATCAGTTGGTTAATGAGGAAATTGGGGTTCAAGCTTCAACGCTAGGCTGCTTCCCCAGCCATAGTAACCCTGGACTTCTAACAATCCAGGCATGTCATTGTAGAGGACTTCCCTAAGAGCAAACACTTGGAGCAGACTGAGCCTGGGTCAATTTTCAGAAACAGGCCTAGTCTCCTTCCCCATCCACACATTAGAAGTATTTAAGTAATTACAGAACCTAGAGAGACTGAGAGAGACTTTGGCCAGCTTGGGTCACGTGCCCATCCATATAATGGGAAGATGGGGTCATGTTATTGGCAGCAGTATGGAAATGAAAGATTCATTCTAAATTTGTTTTTTGTTTTTGTTTTTCCTTTTTGTTGAAGAACGGAGTCTCACTATGTTGCCCGGGCAAGCCTCAAACTCCTGGATGTAAAGTATCCTCCCGCCCTTACCTCCCTCTGTTGGGATTATAGGGGTGAGTCACTGTGCCCAGCCTGGAGGATTCATTCTAAAGGAAGAGGAGTGCTGTTACCAGAAGAAGATAGCCAGGCATGTGGTGTAGACAAAAGCCAGGGACACCCACACTCTAAGTTTGGAATCAGTAGGTGTTAGGGGTTGAACTGTGTCCCTCCTCCCACCAAAATATATTAGGTTGGTGCAAAGGTGCAAAAGTAGTTGTGGTATTTGCCACTGAAAGTAATGGCAAAAACCACAATTAATTTTGCACCAACCTACTATGTTAGCACCCTAATCCCCAGTACCTCCGAATGTGAATGTGACTGGTGTCCTTATAAGAAGGAGAAATTTGGACACAGGCATGCATATAGGGAGACCACCATGAGAAGGTGAAGGTAGAGATGGGGGTGATGCTTCTGCAAGGTAAGGAACCCCCAAGACTGCCAGCAAACCACCAGAAACTAGGGAAGAGGCATGGAACAGATTCCACTCATAGCCCTCAGGAGGAACCAACCCTGCTGACACCTCGAGCTTGACTCCCAGCCTCCAGAACCGAGATAATACACTTCTGATGGTGAAGCCAGACCGTGTGTGGTCCTTTGTTCCAGCAGACTAATACAATTGGCTGGACAAGTGGGATTCTGACAAAGGCTGCTGCCATCCCTGTCCATCACTAACCCATTTCTGCCTCTTCTCCTGTTTCCTTTGTCCCTCAGCTCCTACATCAATGCCCTTCCCCCAACCCACTCATTTCTGTCCAATCTCCAGCCAGTAAGGCCGCTGTTCCCAAGCCACTGCTGTGTGCGTTTGGATCCCAGAATCCTACTCTCTCCATATGAAATAACAGGCCTCAGGGCCGGGTGCAGTGGCTCACACCTGTAATCCCAGCACTTTGGGAGGCTGAGGCGGGTGGATCACCTGAGGTCAGGAGTTCGAGACCAGCCTGACCAACATGGTGAAATCCCGTGTCTACTAAAAATACAAAAATTAGTTGGGCGTGGTGGCACATGCCCATAGTCCCAGCTACTTGGAAGGCTGAGGCAGGAGAATTGCTTGACCCCGGGAGGTGGAGGTTGCAGTGAGCCGAGATCACACCATTGCACTCTAGCCTGGGTAACAAGAGTGAAACTCCATCAAAAAAAAAAAAAAAAAAAGAATGAACAAATAAATGAACAGCCCTCCCCAAGGAAGGGTGAGGGGTATGATTTGGCCTGCTGCTTGCCTGTGTGGGTTGTCGTCCGTGCCACTCACCTCTGGATAGGCTACAAGAATGAGTGGCCCACTAACTCCTGCCCTGTGTGGCTAGTGGGAGGTAAAGAGGGGGTATAAAAAAGCCACAAAGTGTAGCCTAGGCAATATGGTAAAACTCTGTCTATACAAAAAAATGCAAAAATTACCTGGGTGTGGTGGTGCATGCCTATAGTCCCAGCTACTGGGGGGCTGAAGTGGGAGGATCACTTGAGTCCAGGAAGTCAAGGCGGCAGTGAGCTGTGATTGTGCCACTGCACTGCAACCTGGGTGACAGAGCGAGACCCCACCTCAAAACACACACACACACACACACACACAAACACAAACCTGAGAAGTGAAAAGGGGCATCTCAGCTGGGTGCAGTGGCTCACCCTGTAATACCAACACTTTGGGAGGCTGAGGTGGGAGGATCACTTGAGCCCAGGAATTTGAGACCAGCCTGGGCAACATAGTGAGACCCTCATCTCTACAAAATATATTTTTTAAAAAATTAGTTGGGTGTGGTGGCACACAACTGTAATCCCAGCTGTTTGAGACGCTGAGGTCTATAGTCCCAGCTACCAGGGGGCTGAAGTGGGAGGATCCCTTGAGCCCAGAAGGTAGAGGCTGCAGTAAGCCATAATTGGGCCACTGCACTCCAGCTTGGGTGACAGAGTGAGATCTTGTCACAAAAAAAGAAAGAATAAAGAAAGAAAGAAGAAAGAGAGAGAGAGAGAGAAAGAGAGAGCGAGAAAGAAAGAGAGAAAGAAAGGAAGAAGGAAGAAAGGAAGAAAGGAGGAAAGAGGAAGGAAGGAAGGAAGAAGGAAGGAAGGAAGGAAGGAAGGGAGGGAGGGAGAGACAAGGGAGCCAGGCACAGTGGCTCATGCCTGTAATCCCAGCACTTTGGGAGGCTAAGGCACGTGGATCACTTGGAGGTCAGGAGTTCAAGACCATCCTGACCAACATGGTGAAATCCCATGTCTACTAAAAATATAAAAATTAGCCAGGCGTGGTGGTGCATGCCTGTAGTCCCAGCTACTTGGGAGGCTGACACATGAGAATCGCTTGAACCCGGGAGGTGGAGGTTGCAGTGAGCCAAGATCGCGCCACTGCACTCCAGCCTGGGTGATAGAGGGATACTCAGTCTCAAAGAAATTAAAAATTAAAAAAAAAAAAAAAAAGAGAAGAAAGAGAAAAGGGGCACCTCTGAATCAGGATTTTGATTCAGCTCACTGATGCCTGGTAAGCTACCACAGGATGAGAAAAGTATACTTAGGAATTGCCACTATGCACTGCCAATGTTCTTTGTTTCCCTTGTAAATTTCCTTAGGTTTTGGTAAAATTCCTTTGGATAATTACAGTCTTTTATTTTCTTTCCAACTTTTATTTTAGGTTCAGAGGGTGTATGTGTAGGTTTGTTAGAAGGGTAAATTGTTTCTCATGGGGGTTTGGTGTACAGATTATCTCGTCACCCAGGTAACGAGCATCAGCACTAATAAGTAGTTTTTCAGTCCTCTCCTTCCTCTCACCCTCCACCCTCAAGTAGGTCCTGGTGTCTATTGACCCTTTCTTTGTGATCACGTGGACTCAATGTTTAGCTCCCATTTATAAGTGAGAACATGCGGTATTTGGCTTTCTGTTCCTTCATTGATTCACTTAGGAGCAGCCTTTCTTTTTTTTTTTCTTTTTTTTTTTTGTTGAGACAGAGTCTTGCTCTGGTATGATTTCGGCTCACTGCAACCTCCGCCTCTCGGGTTCCTGCTATTCTCCTGCCTCAGCCTCCTGAGTAGCTGGTATGACAGGTGCCCGCCAACAATGCCCAGCTAATTTTTGTATTTTTAGTAGAGACAGGGTTTTGCCATGTTGGCCTGGTTTGTCTCGAACTCCCGACCTCAGGTGATCCGCCTGCCTCAGCCTCCCAAAATGCTGAGATTACAGGCATGAGCCACCACGTCTGGCCAGCATTTGGCTTTCTGTTTCTGCGCTGATTCACTTAGGAACAGCGTTTTTCAAAACTGCCAAAGAATGAGGTGGGGCTGAAGGAGGTTGTAGAGGTGATGGTGGTGATGGGGGGTGGAGGTCAGAATGGCTCACCCTTGGGCTACAGAGAAAGAAGTTGCCATGTTTGGCTTAACTGGGGCAAAAGTAAAAGACCCCAAAGCCTCAGAAACTGGAATAGCTGGTCAGGGAACTCCTGAGACTTGGCCCAGGTTGCATGCAGCTGGAACGGCATTGTTATCTAGTTTCCAAAAGGGGCTTGCTCTTTTCTAGAAGGTCTGAGAGACAGGATCCAGTCTAGGTGGAGGGCCAGAGCTGCTATGAAAGTTGGAGCTCAGAGGAGGTAGTTTAACTCAGTAGCGGAGCAGAAAGCACTGATAAGTTGCTTGCTCTCAACGGAGGCTCTGTCACTCAGTTGGGTGACCTTAGTGTGGTGGTCACAGTGATCCCCCTTCAAGGAAGGATCTGTTGCTCCCTCTGCTATCGGCAGGGCTGTTGCAGACACCCTCAGCCCTTAGCAGCTCCAGAAAGTGCCTCATCAAGGTCATCGCTTTCTGGGGGAAATCCCCACTTGTTGACCCGCCAGAGCTTCAAAATTCAACCATGTGTTGGCCCAACTCAGGACAACTCTGAAAAGCCAGTCTTGCTCCAGAGCTTCCCGTGGGGATGGCTGAGGCTGTCCCAGAGCCTGCATCACAGCTGACTCCACCATCCACCCTCCCTCCCTTCTTCTCCCCCAGTTCTTTCTCCTCCTTTCCAAGAGTACTTAACATCCTACAGGCTCAACTCTGCCTCAGGAGTCTCCTTCCCAGGGAGCCCACCTTGAGATACTTAGGTGAGTTAATTTGTCTCACGGAGCCTGGCTTCCTTCACCTGTCGAGTAGGAGTGACGACGACCCGCTGGAGGCTCGCTCTGCACATTCAGTGAGATGCTATACGCTTCAGGTGAGCCGCGGGTACCTGGGAGTGATGCTCATTAGCATGTTCAGAGAGCTTGCTGACTGGAAATGGCAGCTAGTTGCTGCAAGAGATTGTTTCACGCTTTCAGCCTGCACCTAACTGAGTGTTTTGAGGCTCTGCTTGTTCCTCTGAAAGGTGTCCTTTGTTTACTGAAGTCTATCCTGCTGTGTAGTTCAGCTGTAGTTCAGCTGTGCTAACTCCGCGTGTGGCATGGCAATCGATGGGATGGTGACAGAAGCCCCCAGGGGAAGGGATGAGGTAGCTGGGTCCCCAGAATGGGAAGCCATCCCTGCAGGAGATGTTTCTCATATTTTTTGAACCCCAGGGGGTAGTGGCATCGTGTTAGGGCAGGGGAGCTGCTGTCTTCAGGGGGCCACAGCAGGACTGCAGTTTCTGAAAGCACCAGCACCATCTCTGATGCCTCCCAAGTCCCTTTGGCTGTGATGGTAAATAGAATGTACCCTGGGCTTACACGAGAGAACACACCATTTTCCTTTTTTAGGAGGCCCTGGGGGAATCCAGAGGAACCTGTAACTCTTCTGGCCTTGGTGGGCTACCTTGTGGTGGGTAAGCACTGACTTAAAACAATTATTTTTATATTCCAGAAGTAAGACAAAATACACTCTCAGTCTGTTCATTGGAGAAAAATGTAAAAATACAGATAAATGTATGCACATGAAAACAAAAAGACAAAAGAAAAATAATTTGTTAAAACACATAATGTTTGTGGGCATACCTTTCCATCTGTTTTCTTCATAGTCACATGTCAATATGCAGCAGAGTCACATCATCTGACCCTTCAAAATATGTCATTTGCACTGTATACACTTGCAGAGCAAGAGAAAACAGTTGAAATAATAGGGGTGATTTTGCCCACCAGTTCACTCAAGGAATGAACATGAGATGGAAGCCACAGATCTTCTATTTCCTCCGTTGCTTTCAATTCAAATGTCTCTCCAATCTTGCCAAGTGATACTAGTGTCTAGGGTACATATTTCTCACACAGTATGGCCCCTACATGTGAGCAAATTACTGCATCTGGGACTCACTCTGAGAAACAGTGACCTTGCTGTGTAGAATTTAGTGTTGAGTCTCTGCTATGTCACTGTCCTGGGTATTTTCAAAGGCAGTTTTGACTATTGGTGATTTCAATCTCTGATCGCCTGTCTTTAGAAGGCACCCCCTCCAGAGGGTGCAGTTTCACTGCACATCGGTTTATGACACTTAGGATGTTTTCAATGTTCCAGTAGGAACTAAGATGCTGAGGTGAGCATCCTTTTTCATAACATACTGGCTTCTCTTGTCGAGTCATTCTCTTTTCTTTTCTTTTTTAGAGACAAGGTCTCACTGTATTGCCCAGGCTGATCTCAAACTGGACTCAAGTGATCTGCTCACATCGGCCTCCCAGAGTGCTAGAATTACAGGCGTGAGCCACTGTGCCTGGCTGATTCCTTTCTTTAGACTACATTTCTAGACATAGAATTGTGCCAATTTCCCTCCAGAATGATGGGATCGGCACACATTCTTGCCAAGAGTGTAGGACCATGCCTATCTTCCTATTCCTTGCCAACACTGAACATATCATTCCAAAAAAATCAGGGTGTGTGTGTGTTTTTTAATATGCAACCCATATACTTGGCACATAATTCCAGCGATGTAAAAGCCTTTGTGGTTAAAAGTAACCTTGTCATCTCTTCTCCCCTAGTTTCTCTTAATTTTCTTCCTGAGGGGCAACCCCTGTTAAAACTTCTTGAGTCCCCTTCCAGAAAAACCCCAGGCACGTGCTATCCAATAGAGCAGCCACTAGCCACATGTGGTTATCAAGCTTTCAGTTCTTCCAAATTGAGATGTACTGTAAATATAAAATACACACTGAATTTCAAAGGCAGTACAAAAACCAGAATGTAAAATGTTTCATTAATAACAGTTCATATGGATTACGTGTTGAAATGATAATATTTTGGATGTATTGAGTTAAATAAAATATGTTATTAAAGTTATTTTCACCTGTTCCTTTTTACTTTAAAAAAATATGCCAGGCATGGTGGCTCACACCTGTAATTCCAACACTTTGGGAGGCCTAGGTGAGGGGGATTGCTTGAGCCCAGGAGTTCAAGACCAGCCTGGGCAACATAGTGAAACCTTGTCTCTACAAAAAATATTAAAACTAGTCAGCCACAGTGGCATGAGCCTGTAGTTCCAGCTACTTGGGAGGCTGAGGTGGGAGGGTTGCTTGAGGCTTGGGGGTCGAGGCTGCAGTGAGCCTTGATCACTGCACACTCCAGCCTGGGTGACAGAGGGAGACCCTGTATCCAGAAAAAAAAAAAAAGGCTACTAGAAAATTTTGAATCACACCTGTGGCTTGCAATATATTTCTATTGACCAGAGCCAGTCTGTGCATACTGACGTATTTGCTCCTAGGTTTTCCCCACCAACCTCCCTTTTTTTTTCTGAGACGAAGTCTCATTCTGTTGCCCGAGGCTGGAGTGCAGTGCTGCGATCTCAGCTCACTGCAACCTCCGCCTCCCGGGTTCAAGTGATTTTCCTGCCTCAGCCTCCTGAGCAGCTGGGTTTACAGGTGTGTACCACCACGCCCAGCTAATTTTTGTATTTTTATTAAAGATGGGGTTTCACCATGTTGGCCAGGCTGGTCCTGACCTCAGGTGATCTGCCTCCCTCTGCCTCCAAAGTGCTGGGATTACAGGTGTGAGTCACCGTGCCCAGCCCTTCCTCCCTTTTTATTTACTCTAACGCTGGCATCTCAGGCACACAGCAGAAGGAGTGCCCCACCAAGGCTGTGATTTGCACATTGCTAGGTGCTGCTGGGCAGCCTAGCTAGCCAAAGCTAAACCTGCATGAAGCTGGGTTGCAGGCAGAGATCAGCTGGCCCAGGCACCCGGGGAGGTGCCCTGCTCTCCCCCAGCCAGGTCACCAGAGCTACTTGTCACTTCCCAAGCTGGAACCTCAGGGTGGCCGTGCTGTTTTGCCTTTGGAACATCTGTAACATCTGAAGGCATGTAACATCATCCCTTTTCTTTTTCTTTTTCTTTTTTTGAGACAGAGTTTCACTCTTGTTGCCCAGGCTGGAGTGCAATGGCGCAATCTCGGCTCACTGAAACCTCCGCCTCCTGGGTTCAAGTGATTCTCCTGCCTCAGCTTCCCGAGTAGCTGGATTACAGGCTCGTGCCACCATCCATGCCTGGCGAATTTTTTGTATTTTTAGTAGAGACGGGGTTTCTCCATGTTGGTGGGGCTGGTCTTGAACACTTGACCTCAGGTGATCCGCCCACCTTAGCCTCCCAAAGTGCTGGGATTACAGGCATGAGCCACCGCTCCCGGTCCCATGCCTTTTCTATAAAACAAAACTTTTCAATCCATATTGATCGCTGGGCCACTGCAAAGGGATTCTCTCTCACCCTGAAAGGTTTTGTTAGGCCGAGCCTCCTGCCTCCAGGGAGGTGAAGGTCGGTTTGGTCTAGGGATGTGAGGTGAGCTGTATGTCGCAACCCATGAAAGGGAAAAACAAATAATTTTTTCATAATTGTCTTTGCTTTGCTGTGAGGTTACATTTTGTCCTCGAAAATACAAGCTATTGATTTTTCCCTCTGTATATACAAATCCATTTATAATCCTACTATTGCAGAAAAGTAAAAACTTTAGAAAAAAAGAAGAAAGAAAAACAATTTGGCTACCGGGGAAAACATACAGGAAACTAGAACATGTGAGGATTCCATTAAGTTCCAGGATTAAGCTGGGCTGGTTTGGAGTGTTAATGCAGAAAAGACTAGCAAGGAAAGATCAATGAAAACCATCTGCTTCTGAGAGAGGGCCAGGTGCCACCCTGACAGAAGGGCCTGAGTGTGGGCCTGGCGCGGGGCCAGCTGATGCGCGGCCGAATGGCAGAGAGCAGAATCTCTCCCCAGCATGTGTGGCAGTCACCCAAACACAGCCAAGGCGTGGCTACTGAGGCCTGCAACTCCTGACCTCCGGCTTTCTGAGGCTGAATTCTGCAGGGTGCTTAGGGCGTTAAGTGGAGGCCACTCCAAGGAGGCAGGCAGGAGGTGGTTGTGAGCTAGTGTTGTTTAGGAAGGGGCTCACTTGAAAAGCATTCTTGGTTAGGCACGGTGGCTCACACCTATAATCCTAGCACTTTGGGAGGCTGAGGCAAGTGGATCGCTTGAGGCCAGGAGTTTGAGACCAGCCTGGGCAACACAGTGAGAGCCCTGTCTATGATTTTTTTTTTTTTTTGAGATGGAGTCTTGCTCTGTTGCTCAGGCTGGAGTGCAGTGGTGTGATCTTGGCTCACTGCTACCTCCACCTCCCAGGTTCAAGCGATTCTCCTGCCTCAGCCTCCCAAGTAGCTCGGATTACAGGCACGTGCCACCACGCCAGGCTAATTTTTTGTATTTTTAGTAGAGACAGGGTTTCACCATGTTAGCCAGAATGGTCTCGAACTTCTGACCTCAGGAGATCTGCCTGCCTCAGCCTCCCAAAGTGCTGGGATTACAGGTATGAGCCACTGTGCCCGGCCACTAATAGAGATCTTTTAAGTGTTTTCACAAAAAAGGGTAAATATGTGAGGTGATGAATAGAGCTTGATTAGGGAGATCATTTCACAATGTATACTTACATCAAAACATCATGTTGGCCGGGTGTGGTGGCTCATGCCTGTAATCCCAGCACTTTGGGAGGCCGAGATGGGTGGATCACGAGGTCAGGAGATCGAGACCATCCTGGCTGATATGGTGAAGCCCCTTCTCTACTAAAAATACAAAAAATTAGCTGGGCGTGGTGGCGGGCGCCTATAGTCCCAGCTACTCGGGAGACTGAGGCTGAGGCAGGAGAATGGTGTGATCCTGGGAGGTGAAGCTTGCAACAGTGAGCCGAGATCGCACTACTGCACTGCAGCCTGGGCAACAGAGCGAGACTCCGTTTCAAAAAAATAAAAATAAACAACAACAACAACAACAACAAAAACATGTTGTGCACCTTAAATAAATACAAGGTTTATTTGTCAATCATACTTTGATAAAGCTGGAGAAAAATTTCCCTTGATCTTTGACCTATTAACTGTTTTGAGAGGTGAGGGCAGAGAGTAGTGGCTTGGCATTAGCTTGGTGTTACCAGTGAACCTTTTCTCTCAGTCAAAACGGATGCACATGTCGATAATGCATCTTTCCTTTTCAAGAAAAGGATTCTTTTTTTTTTTTTTGGAGACGGGGTCTCACTCTGTCACCCAGGCTAAAGTGCAGTCGCACAATCATGGCTCACTACACCCTTGACGTCCCGAGAGCAGTGATCCTCCTGCTTCAGCCTCCCCAGTAGCTGGGACTACAGGCACGCAACACCATGACTGGTTAGTTTTTGTAATTTTTTAGAGACGGGGGTTTTGCTGTGTTGCCCAGGCTGATCTTGAACTCCTTGACTCAAACGATCTACCCACTCTCTTCTTCCAAAATGCTGGGATTACAGGCGTGAGCCACTGTGCCTGGTGAAAATGATTCTAATTTATCCCGACCCATGGCAGTATGTGTGGATGACCATGAGTTTCACCCCTCCTTTCATCTGTGCCCTTTGTCATGTGACTCTGCAGTGCCTTCCCACAGCAGATGCGTTGATCTTACCCAGCTCTGGACATTGTCTCAGGCACGTGTTTTGCTTTGGCCAATGGGCTATCAGCAGGCATGACCCAGAGGCTCAAAGTGGCTCATACATTGGAGCTTGCTCTCTCTTAGGCCTCTGCCATCTCCACGGTATTTTAAAATTTTTAATCTATTGATTTAAAGAGACAGGATCTTGCTCTGTCTTCCAGGGCTGGAGTGCAGTGGCACAATCACGACTCACTGCAGCCTCAACATCCTGGCCTCAAGGATCCTCCTGCCTCAGTCTCTGGAGTAGGTGGGACTACAGGCGTGCACCACCATATCCGGCTCCATCTCCATGAGAGTATGTCCTGGCTAGCCTGCTGGATGATGAGAAACATTTAGGGCAAAGCTGAGTTGAAGCTTGATTAGCCATCAACCAGCTGCCTCCCAAACATGTGAGCAAGTTCAGCCGAGATCAGGAGAGCCACCTAACCAACCATCCAGATCCACCAACACTCACTGTTGTATGCTCTGAGCTGAGTTGTAGCAGAAGCTAATTGATACATCCAACAGGCTAGAGGCCCTGAATTGGCCTTGGGTATGCAGGGGAAGGAGAAATTGGCTTTTCACATGCTTTCCAGTCAGCGCTGCCCCACTGATAATATGTATAGAGGAACTGGTACAAATTTGTCTCCCATTGCAGAAGGCCCAACAGCAGAATCCTGGGAGATTTCAGTGACCCAGAGTCACAAATTATGCCATTTTGGAACTATGTATGACTTTTTAATATGATCACCTATAAAACCTTAAGGGCCCCTTTAGGAAAATGTTCAAAAATCACATGTGGGCAAAAAGCTCTGTATATGTAACTAGAGCCAGCTAATGTTTGTTTTAGAAACTTTCCTATTTCCTGACTTGCAAAAGTTTGCCCTTGCAGACTCAGCAGGGTAATAACACTGGTGTCTGCATTAATGTCCTATGTCTATAACTAGAATCTCTTGTATCCACGTAGAAGTAATTTTAGTTGTTCTCACAGCAGGGTCGTAATTCTTAAATACTTAAAATATTATGTATGTTGTCTCTCCTGATGAATGGAACATTTTTTCATCTCGCTGTTAACAAACTTAGATTCTCTCAAGTGATTGAAAAGCACTTTGCAAGCCTAAAGTTCTATAAAAACTCTAAGTAATAGCAACAATAAAACCTTATTAGCCATTTCGGGCTCTGAATCAAGATTTTCAATTCTTGGCATCTAATTAAGCGTTTTACATTCTAAAAGAACACGTAGCATTATACCTCGCTCCAAACGCTTCCTTTCCTGATCGGGATTAGAAAATTGGTCACGACTTTGCAAGAGGCACACAAATGCAACTCTAAATAAACGTGTCTTTGGTATTGCTTTCAAACATTACAAGCCTCAGTGCTGGCTAATGTTGCTAGCTGCTGATAGGCCTTGGGGTTGCGGGAAGTCAGTACGAAAGCCATTGTTTTTGGATAACCTATGACGTCATTGTTGCTTTAGGGGCATTATCTTCTTATATATATCTTCACACCTATATTATGAGGCAGGTAGAATATTATCCTTATATTATCCTTTTTTGTTGTTGTTGTTGAGATAGGGTCTTGCTCTGTTGCCCAGGCTGGAGTGCAGTAGCACAATCACAACTCTGCAGTCTTAACCTCTTGGGCTCAAAGCAATCCTCCCACCTCAGCCTTCTTAGCAGCTGGGACTATAGGCATGCACCACCACACTTGGCTAATTTTTGAATTTTTTGTAGAGACAGAGTTTTGCCAGGTTGCCCAGGTTGGTCTCGAACTCCTGGGCTCAAGTGATCTGCCAGCCTTGGCCTCCCAAGGGGCTGGGATTACAGGGTTGAGTCACTGCACCTGGCCCATCCTTAATTTATGGAAAAATGAGATACAAGGGCCAGCAAAAGCTTATGAGTTGAGGCTTCAAACTCATCAGCCTTAGAAACCGAAGCACTCTGCTACAAAATCCTAGATTTTCATATGCCTGGTTCTGCAACTCTCTTGATGTATAATCCATGCCAGCTCTGTCCAATACCGTCGCCTAAACTGTATTGTGATTAGTCCAATAGAATGTGCAATGTGACTAGTTCAATCTGAGATGTACTATGTCAGATACACCAGATGTTAAAGACAGTATGAACAAAAAGAATTAAAAATATCTTATTTTCATGCTGATCACATATTGAAATGATCCTATTTTGGACACATTGGGTTAAGTAAAGTATATTGTTTTGGTCAATTTCACCTGTTTCTTTTTATTTTTGTGTACATGGCTATCAGTATTGGAGATTACATATGTGGCTTGAATTCTATGTCTATTGGGCAGCGCTGCTCTATAGGAAGAGAGGTAGAAAAGGTCAATGTTGGGATAAAGCAGCCCAGTGGACAACCTCCCAGGCCTGTCTCCAGGTTGAAGGAACTGAGTGAGGAAATTATTCCTTAGAATTAAGCAGCAAATGGGCTTGAAGACCAAATACAGCCATGCTCTTTGGATTGGAGTCGAGAGCTACAGACCGTGTCCCAGCACCACCTGCTAGCCTGCCATGATGAGCGGCCACTTCCGGCATGCATGCATCTTTGTGACTGGGTTCTCGGTCTTTTTGGGTTCCTTGGTGGGTCTAGTTGCCAAGAGCTGGTGGAATCTATAGTGAGCAGCTGAGAGAAAATGACCACAAAGAGGGGTAGCACAAAACATAGCTCTGTGGCTCTTGGACAACCTCCTGACAGTTCAGAAAAGGTACTGAACTTTCTCAGGGTCCCTGTTGCACACTGGGCTTTCCAGGAAGCAGGACTCTGAGGTGGACTTTAGTGTGCGGGAAGTTTATTAGGAAGCGCCTGTGGGACCCATGACTGAGGAAGGGAAGAGAAGAAAGCAAGAGTGGGCAGAAGGAGAACTTGAGCTGTGATGCAGTCTTTAGGGAAGACTTAGCTCACTCTATCAGGAGGTTGAAAGATTGAATGACCGTTGGAGCCGTCCCAAGATGGGATAAGAGGGCTGAGCCTTAATTCCCCCTTGTCAATCAGTCATCAGACATGGGCTATCCTGGGAAAAGATGTGGCCATGGCCATAGCTAAGGGCCTGATGGGGATGGGGGAAGGGTGTCTTCTGGTGGCATTCTTTGAAGCTAAGGGAAGAAGTCCTTCATTCCAAAAGAAGGGACACAGCTGGCATCTGAATCTGGGTCCCCTAACTCCTTGTCCAGCACTGATTCTCCCATTCTGCCCAACCAGAGGATCCAAGCTGTTGTTCAGAGCAGGACATTTATATAAAGACAAACCAGAATAATCAGGATCTGGAGCCAGGAAGGCACTTTGCAAAGGAAACAGACTGTGAGCTTTCTAATTCTGCTCCTCTTTGCAAAAGTGCCCATTGTCTCACTGGATGTGTCAATCCTGGAGCAGTCAAGGATCATGGGAGGCTTACTAAGGATGCAGCCAAGATCTGCTGTGAGTGTGGGCCAGTGAGCTTTGCTATGTCCTCTTATGCAGATGGCTCTCTAACCTCAGCTAGCAGTGTCATCAATCGAAGATGGCAAACACGACTCATCAAAACAAACATGGTCGTCTCAACTGCTGGAGAGGCAGGAGCTCCTGTGCCTGTACACTCATCTAAGCGGCATGGTTGCTCTTCTGTCCTTTGCCTCTCATTTTTGGCGTGGTTTCCCAGCAAGAGGCCCTGCTCATATGCCAAGTACATGTTCAGGTCAAGGGCCCTCAGTGACGGCAACACTCTCAAAAGAGGTTAGGAAGGTGATCAGTTGTGGTGGCTGCCCCATGCTTTCTGGGGGATGTGTTCTGAGCGAACAGTGTTGGACTACAGGGCCGTCAAAATCTTGGGGGGCGGGTGGGAGAGAAGGGGACAATAGTGTCCAAAACCAGCTTGGAAAATGAAGGATTGGATCCAGCAAGGCTGACTCTTCTATTTCTGTCATTGTTTTTCTTAGGCAAGTTGCCCTTTTTTGTTATGGTTAACATAGGAGTCATTCAGCCTTCGCAGGGCCCCAGCAAAACCAGATGGAACCATATCTCTCCCGGACAGATGGGGGTCGAGGCTCGTTTTTCAGATAAATCTGTGTACACAGCCCTGAGGGAGGGGGTATGGATAAACACACGCGAAATAGAAGCCGGGTAATGAAATCTCCAAGCAGAGCAGCACATAATCAGGCAATTATTGAACTAAGACTATAGCTTTAAGTCCTGAAACGTCTGAGTCAGAAAATTATTCTAATAATAGTTAATAAGAACATAATCCTTAACTGTAAGAAGCAAGGAAAGATGTCTAGAAAGATGAACTGCAGGCTACAGCAGAGTTAACAAACAAAAACGCAGATTTGTGATGATTTTAACCAAAAAGAATGGAACAATAGTAAATGCACTGAGGCTTGGAAAAGGGGAGAAGGCACTGGCAGGAAACAGGAAAAACCCGCTTTGCTTTGATTAGCTGTTAATGAGTGGTTGACTGAAAGTAGAGCACACTCTTTTACTGCCATCTTGTGGCCAATACAGAACTGCAACCTACTTAGAAGGGCCTTTTTCTCCCCTTCCTCTTTTTCTTTTCTTTTCTTTTCTTTTTTTTTTGAAAGAGACCATGGATGCTGCTAACCTCCCTCCTCTTTTTCTATTTGCCATTCTTGTGCCTCGGTCCCCAAAGTGGAAGCCAAGTGATTGGACTTGCCCCACCGTTTCACCTCTGTGGATTCCAAGTCCCAGCTCTATTACATGATAGAACCATAGCCTTTTTTACCTCCATCAAGGCCCTTGGCCCTTTCTTCCCTCCATCAAGAGATACACCTTCCAGCGTGACCCCTGTTGGAAATGTGTGTGCTGTGTGGTGTGTACCACACATGTCGGGGTGACACTTGACGAGGACCCAGGTAAAGTGGGGCCAGGAACTTATACAATTTTGGGGTTCCACTTTAAGTAACAGTATATAGGATTCCAGGTACACACTTTAGTATGAAAAGAAATCACAAGAAATTCTGAATTTTGAAGAGTTGACAAGTACCCTAAACCTCACAAAATTCAGACAATGTAACAGGATGTTTTTATTAATTAACTGCCTAACACACCTCTATAGTAGTTTTTAATCTTGCCATTTTCAGCTGCATACTGGTTGATCGATTTTCGGTGGGATCAATGATTCCAAAAATGTGTGTGTGTGTGTGTGTGTATGTACACACACATTTAATACATTATATATATATTATATAGTTAATCTGAAATTAGGGCATATAAGGGCAATTCAAATGCCTTCTTAAATTTCCTCTACATTGTGCAGGGCTACGTAATTATGTAATCGAATTACTCTTATGGGATAAAAATTGACTCGTTGATAAATATGTTTTTTTAGGGCATTTTGCTGTGTCAGTGGCAATTTGGCCTGCCGTTTCATCTGGAACTGCCAGACTTCATCAGGACAAGGGACATCAGGTACTCCAAGATGCAGTCCAATTCACTGGGCTGGATAAAACATGGGACTTCACACACAGACCTGCTTTCTGTTTTTTATACTGATGTAGGTTTGTGCCCTATAAACCAGGAATTCTGATCCATTCTATTTCACATACATTCCATCAGAAAAGAAAAATGTATGGTACGTTCATAATTGTGTACATTGCATCACCGAATATATTCCAGACAGGGGAGAATTTCCGTTTTGTCTAGGCTTGGATGGCAACTGAATCCTCTGCTTACAAATTTTCATGTCTGAATTTTCCACAGAGTAGTTTCTGACTCCATGCTTTTCAAACCTTGTTTCTCTTCCACTGTACTTCTGGTTCTGGACACCATAAGATGGATTTACACTGAGGTCTAACCTCTGGGCCTGAACCAACTGGAGAGTCAATCCAGTGGGTGGTGAGAGTTTCCTAGAAGCCATTCTGACACTGGGATGGCTAGTAATGTCTTAAAAGTACACACACAAGGCCAGGCACGGTAGCTCACACTTGTAATCTCAGCACTTTGGGAGGCTGAGGCAGGCAGATCACCTGAGGCGGGGAGTTCGACACCAGCCTGGCCAACATGTTGGAACCCTGTCTCTACTAACAATATAAAAATTAGCAGGGCGTGGTGGCACAAGCCTGTAATCCCAGCTACTAGGGAGGCTGAGGCAGGAGAATTGCTTGAACATGGGAGTTGGAGGTTGCAGTGTGCCCAGATGGCGCCATTGCACTCTACTCTGGGTGCCAGAGCTAGACTCTACCTCAAAACAACAACAACAACAACAACAACAACGACAACAACAAAACAGCACACACAAAATATTCCACTAAACACGACTTAAATATATCCTCAACTCAACTTCCCCTTAGCTGGATAAATATATATATATATATATAAATCCCCCAGTTACTCCAGTGCAACCTGATCTAAGGGTGAGTATAGCCACCAGGAAGTAGGAGTAAAAGGCAACAGTGGCCTTAGATAGATAGACATCTAGATAGATAGATAGATGACAGATGGATGGGTAGATAAATAGATAGGTAGATAGATAGATAAGGTACCTTCTTCCTTCAAGAATCTTGCAGACATGGCTGGGCATGGTGGCTTGCACCTGTAATCTCGGCACTTTGGGAAGCTGAGGGAGGACAATCAATTGAGCCCAGGAGTTCAAGACCAGCCTGGGCAACACAAGGAGACCCTGTCTCTATTACAAAATTAAAAAAAAAAAAAGTCAGATGTGGCAGTGTGTTTGTGTGGTTCCATCTACTCAGGAGGCTGAGTCAGGAGGATTGATTGAACCTGGGAGGTCGAGGCTACAGTGAACCATGATCACACCACTGCACTCCGGCCTGAACAGCAGAGCGAGACCCTGTCTCAAACTAAAAAAAAAAAAGAAAAGAAAAGAAAGAAGAGAAAAAGAGAAGTTTGCAGACCAATTGAGCATTTAAAGATGGCATGTAAGTACCTATGGTACAAGAGAGAAAGTGAGAAGAGCCTTAGAAAGGATAAAGATAAACAAAAGCAGAAACAATAATGAAAAGCTACCAATCATTGAATGCTTACTGTTGTGGTCTGAATGTGTCCCCCAAAATTCACGTGTTAGAAATGTAATCCCTATGCAACAGTGTTGGGAGGTGGGGCCTTTGGGGAAATGTTTAGGTCATGAGGGTTCTGCCCTCGTGAATGAATTAATACCACTATAAAAAGGGTTAGTGGGAGTGGGTTCACTCTCTTCTGCTCTTCTGCCACGTGAGGACACAGAGTTCCACAGAGTTCACTCTTTTTTGTCTTTCCATTTTCTGCCATGTGAAGACACAGTATTCCTCCTCTCTGGAAGACACAGCAACATGGCACCATCTTGGACCAGAGACTGAACCTGCCAGCACCTTGGTCTCAGATGTCCCAGCCTCCAGAACTGCAATAAATCAATGTCTGTTCCTTATAAATTACCCAGTCTGTGACATTCTTTTATAGCAGCACAAAGGGAACTAAGACACTTACTGTGTGCCATATCATTTTCTTAGCATTTTATGCCTATAGTATCTTTTAAACCTCACAGCAACTCTACCGAGTATGTACTATTATTTTTTATGTTTTCGAGAAGGAGTCTTGCTCTGTTGCCCAGGCTGGAGTGCAGTGGCACAATCTTAGCTCGCTGCAACCTCCACCTCTCAGGTTCAAATGATTCTCTTGCCTCAGCCTCCTGAATAGCTGGGATTACAGGTGCTCGCCACTATGCCCAGCTAATTTTTGTATTTTAGTAGAGACAGGATTTCACCATGTCAGTCAGGCTGATATTGAACTCCTAACCTCAGGTGATCCACCTGCCTTGGCCTCTCAAAGTGCTGGAGTTACAGGCATGAGCCCAGCGCCCAGCCTTGTACTATTATTAACAACCCATTTTACAGATGCAGAAACTGAGGCTAAGAGAGGTTTCATGAGTTATTCAAGGTTACATGGCTAGTGGATGGTACATTCTGGGAGCAGGGAGACTTACTTGTAGGAGGCTGGGTGACTCCCAGAATAGCTGGCTTTGGGGACAGTGATGTCATTTGCTGAGATGGGGAATGTAGGAGAAGAATACAGAAAGGAGTATAGCAGGAAAAGCGGCTTAGGAAAATGGTGAGGAGCTCAGTCCTGCCATGATGATTTGAAGTGTCTGTGGGACATCCACATAGAGATGGTGGGAGACAGTTGGATATATGAGTCCAGAGTTCAGCACAGAGATAGAGAGAGAGATCTGGGTGGAAAATGGACAGTGTGGGTCATTCCTGTGTAGTGGCAGTCAGCTCCAGAGGAGTGACTGGGGTCCTCTCAGCTGTGTTGGCTGCAAGAGAAAGCCAGGCTGTCAACTCTGGGAGTGGGCAGGGGAAGAAGGAATGGCCGGAGGGGAAGCAGAAAAGTGTTTCAGGGAGTTGTGGGAAGAAAGTGTTTCAAAAAGAGCTCATGGTCACAGTGGTAGACAGTGCAAATGAAGTCTGGGTCATCTAGATTTAACAGCAAGAAAGTACTGGTGTCTCAGTCTGGTTGTCCTAGAAGCAGATCTCAAGAGAAAGGCTTGAGAGCAAACAGACTTAGATTTTAGGAGATTCAGAGAATATGGGTTTGGGAATGGGGATGTGGGACAGGAGAGAGAAGCCAGCAATAAAGGGAGTGTCACCAAGTCAGTTCCCACTGCAGGCAACTGACGCTCAGTCCCAAGGGGGACCTCTGAGAGACAGTGTGGAACACAGAGCTCAGTTCTGTCACAGGCTAGGTTCTCAACAGGCAGAAACTGAAATGGAGTTTGGCATGCAAGATCGTCATTAGGAGCGTCTGTGGAAGGAGGAGGAGGAAGTGGGGTTGGGCAGAGGGAAGGGTTGAATTGCAGAGCTGGCCTGATGAAGCCTGGAGCGATTGTGGGGAACGCTGAAGTACGTCTGGCCTGCCAGTGCTGTCTTGAGTGGGATGAAATGACCAGTCATTGACTGTGGGTTACCCCGGGGGAGGAAGTGCCTCTGGGCGAGGTGCAAACTTCATCTGCACTTAGCAGCTGGATGGAGGCTATCTGCTCTACTGGGGCAACGAAATCTCTCCTTGGAGGAGAACCTGGGGAGCTCATCTCTGTGCCCACCACATTAGCCCACCTTAGGGGTTGAGGAAGCTGCGGTATTTATACACCTGAGAATCATCAGTTGAAGCTGGCCTTGCTGCTCTGTTGTACACACAAGGAGTAGCGCTCCACGGCTTCACGCAGATAGCAGCAATCGGAAGCCGCAGGGGCACACGAAGAGGTCAGGCCTGAGCCGTGTGGGTGGGGCGCCCCCAAGTGGATGAGAGTAGTTTCAGTGAAGCACTGCTGGTAGGGAGGAAGTCAGCTGTGGTTTTACCTCAGCTGTGTGACTTTCACTCCTGTGGCCATGGCTGATTGATCCATGAGAAGACACCTGACCCACACTGGGCCAATCAGAACCCTTCCCTGGGATTTTCAAACTGGGACTAATGAAGGCGAACAAGTTGAACCTTCCCTGGGGTGAGAGCCACAAGATAGACGCTCTGGAGAAGCTAGGAGTCACATGGAGGAAAGAATGCCATCACTCCAAACAGAGAAGCTCCGAGAAGAGAGAGTGTGGGGGCCACAAGAAAAAAGTCTCGGGGGATCCTGGTGGCCCAGCTGCATCTCTTCCTGTCTTCTCTTCCCACAGCCCTGAGAGATTCCCAGCATCCTGCCAATACAACCCCCCATTGTGCTAAGCAAAGCTGGGCTGAATCTCTGGCTTTTGGAGAGGCAAGTTGGCCAGCAGAGTTAAGGAATGAGTGGGATGGAAGAAAATATTGCGAGTTCAGATGACTTCTAAAGAGCTGACAATGAAGAGGGCAGAGAGAGAGAGAGAGCAGGGGAGAGAGGGAGAGAATGCAGAAACTAGATGAGAACACAGGGTCAAGGAAGGGTTTTTTATTTTATTTTATTTTTTTAAGATGTGGAAAACTTAAACATGTTTATGTGCTGAGGGTAAAGAGCCAGTAAAAGCAGCATAAATCATAACAACAGAATGTACTAAAACAAGGCCGACAGACAAAGCTATAAAAGCTTTAAAGATAAAGAAAATATGCCCTCAATAAAAATGAGGAGAAAAAGCAGAAGGGACATAACCCTGGCAGTGGAAGGCAGGCGTTGATTGTGGCCTGAGCACCCATAGTGAACACACATGGTCCCGGCAACCGCTTACTCTGGAGACAGAGGACAGTTCAAAGCCCTTAGCCTCTTGCTTCTTTCATCTCCTACAGGCTCATCCAGGGCACTCGAAAGGGGCCCTTTAGAAGCAGTTATCCGGTGATGAGGAGGTGGCATGTTCGTTCAATCCTGTACACATAGCCTGGGGTGCTGACTCAAGACCACAGTTGAGAAGATGCTGCTGGAGAATCTGAGATGGAAGATGTGGGAGAGAAAGGATCTGACTGCTGGGCTGAGGTCCCTACATCATGGAGGAGGTGGTGTCCAGAGCACAGGAGATTAACCGCAGATCAGAGGCTTGCCATGAGACAAGAGGGAAGGGAGAAAGCTTGTGTGTTGGTGGGGTGGAGGACAGGAAAGGGACTCCATTTGTAGAGTCAAAAGCAAGGGCATCTGGAGAGTTATCAGGAATGGGTTAGATGTATTATTTAGGAGGGATTTTGACTTCAGGTAACCAAACACCCAACTAACAGTGGCTTAAATCTCTACTGCTTAGTTAGCAAGAAGTCTGGAGGTAGACAGTTCCAGGGCTTGTCCACAGTTCATTGGTTGCATTGAGGCCTCAGCTCTGTCAGCCACTCTGCTGTGCCATCCTTAGCTATTTCTCCCTATGCTTGTCACCTCGTGGTGTCAAGATGGCTGCTGCAGCTCCAGGCATCAAGTGCCTGTTTAGGATAGGAAGTCACGGACAGTCAGGTGGTGAGAAAACTTCTCCTCACTGCTTTTCATTTTTCCTTTTTATTATAAAGGAAGAAAAATTATCTTCAAGAGACTCCCAGGAGACTTCCCCTTATTAGCCAGAACTGGGTCACAATCCCATCACAGAGAGTATTACCTGAAGTTAAAAGATTTTTGCCTAATACCCAAACAAAATTGGGTTCTGTTAGCTGAAAAGAGGTGGAGGTATATCTTGAGCAGACAGCCCTAGGGTCTGCTGCAATGAGGTACGGAGCTTGAGCAGAGGGAAATAGTTTTCAAATAGTCATGGAAGAGAAAGGAGAGAAAGAGATCATTGCCCAACGATGGTAAGGTCCAGCTCGGGGGTAGGGGGTGAGGACCCACTTAAGGGGGGCAGCACAGCCCTGGAAAAAGTCAGCAATGCCGATCTCTATCAGATGCCCCCCAACCCTGCAATATTGAACGATCAAATTGCAAATAGAGTCTCATCATGTATGACCAACACTCAGGGTCCAGTTACAGGAAAAAGAAATCACTCCAGTTATTTTAAGCAGAAAGGGATTTAATTCTGGTGATCATGTTTTAGTCTGTTCAGGCTGCTACAACAAAATACCATAAACAAGATACCTTATAAACAATGGAAATTGATTTCTCATACTTCCAGAGGCTGGGAAGTCCAAGATCAAGGCTCCAGCAGAATCGGTGTCTGGTGAGGGCCCACTTCCTGGTTCATAGATGGTGTCTTCTCACTTTGTCCTCACATGGCAGAAAGGGCAAAGTAGCCCTCTGGGGTCCCTTTATAGGGGCACAAATCCCATTCATGAGGGTTTCACCCTCATGACCTAGTTACCTCTCAAAGGCCCTACCTCCTAATACAATCATCTTGGGGGCTAGGATTTCAGCATCAGAATTTTGGGGGACAAAAACATTCAGTCTATTGCAACTAAGTATTTGCAAAATTGGTGTATAGAAGGAAAGATGAGGCTTTGGACTGGCCCCCCAAGAATGACTATCAGAGTGACAGCACAGACTATTTGCCTGCTAGGGGAGCGACTCTACCTCTACCTCAATCAGGAAGGTGGGAATTAGAAGGCTCTATGGGGACTGGTGACTTCAAGAGCACACTGCTTTAGCCGGGACCCAGGGAGCAGGAAGACACTCATGCTGTTGCTGCAACTGCCAGCTGACACTCATTAGGCTAGTGTTGGACACTGGAAGATTACTGCAGAAACTCACTGGCCCTACAATCAT